>NC_066581.1:259915388-260243350 GCF_024323335.1 Lathyrus oleraceus | reverse complement strand
ATTTTTGGTTTTGGTGTTCTTGAGAATTTGAGAGAATGTGATGAGTTTTTGGATCTGATTTGGTGAAAATGTGAATTCTGTTATGATTTAGTTGTGATTAACAATATATATGCTAGCTTAAACCATGATTAACCATGCTAATTAATCAATTGGAATGTGTTAGTGAAATGTGTTAATTTCAAGCAAGGGCAAAATTGTATTTCCACATGCCAGCTCATTGCCACCTCATGGACAGCTCACACACTCTCAAAATGACATGTGTGAGCTGTTGCAACTTGTTTCACCTTCATTGGATGAGTATTTTGGAAATTCACTATGTGATGGCACTTTGTCCATTTTTGCAAGTTCATTCCAAAAGCTATTTTCCAAACCATGAAGCTTTAACATGTTATGATGATTCCAACAACTTTCAAATACCATTTGTGAAGTGTTGCAAAAATCCCCACTCAAAAATTCCAATTATTTCACAAGTTGGACAATTTTGCCCCTGGTTCATTTAACTGTCCAGTTGAAATTTGACTTTTTGCATTGACCATTTTTGAAGAAATCCAATTATGCACCATGAAAGTACATGTCAAATGGAGTTTGTGCATATAAAGAACACCCAATTTGGACACTCCATGTGGAAATTATGCCCTCCTGATTATGGGTCATTTCTGAAATTCACTGGACCATAACTTGACAACCATACATGGGATTTTCAAGTTCTTGGACTTTTTGGAAAGGTGAGAACAAGATCTACAACTTTCATGTTGAACAAATTTTCATTTGAAGCTTCCTTGGACATTTTATTTTGAGGTCAAAAACTTTCCATTTTTGGAAACTTCCATTACAAGTCACTTTCTATTTTTGGCAGTTTTTGTTCTGACTTGATTTTCTTCATTCTTAAGCTTTGAGATATCAAATAACACTTGTTCCAACATGATTGAAGTGTATCCAACTCATTTCCACCTCCAAATCCATCAGATCATGTACAGTTGACCACAATTGACTTTTCAGCTGATAGATGAATTTGTCAATGCATAGATCCAACTGAGCTCCAATCCTCTGATGAAATGGCTCAAGGGTGAAACCCTAGCCTCAATTAGCTCAATACAATCATAGAATGATCCTCATATCCATCATAAACCCCATCTCCTGATCATGCCCTGACTGACCCAATGCAACTGATTAGGGTTGACCAGTGGTCAAAACCCTAATCTCAAGGACTCCTGATCCAACACTTGATTCTTCTGATGATAACAAGCCATGATGATGATGATGTATCACTTCAAACAAGATGAAGACCAATATCCTTTGAGAACTATAAAACCCTAATTCATAGCCCAATCCTCAGATGGCCAATGATCAGTCAATAAAACCCTAGCTTGTACTTTGACTTCCTCATCTTCTGATCAAGACTTGGGAGGATAGCTTGCACAATGTAACCACATGATATGCAATATGTAATGCCTAATGACCTAAAATGATATGCAATATGTAATGCTAGTCCCAAGAGAGGAGGGCAAATTTTGAGGTGTTACAGATATCAAATAACTATTTATGCTGACTTCAACATGGAATTGGCATCCAGTTATAAGGACGAGTTTCCTCTATAGTAATTAGACTTGAAAAGTAAAAGTTCTTTTAAGAATATAACCATATATTTTAAGAAGATAAACAACTCTAAAGGTTCTTCAAAAGAACTCAATAAATCTTCTAAAGTGAAGCTTATCAGAATGATGATGTTATCCAACCAGTGCTCTGGACAACATCAATCAACTTCTGAAGATAGACCAGATTCTGATTGAAAATTCACTCTGGTACTTCAAAAAGGTTAATTAGGAAAGTGTTCTTTCATTCTAATTTTATCTTTATAGGATTATACATCTCAGGGGGAGCTTTGTGCTTCTGTAAGATGTATTATTCTGTGATTACCTTGTACAAAATTGTTCATCAAAATACATGTTTTGTCATCATCAAAAAGGGAGAGATTGTTAGAACAAGATTTAGTTCTTCATCTATACCTTGAGTTTTGATGATAACAATATTGTATTTTTGTGAGAATAATTTTGGTACCCTAATGATTTGTTATTGTGTGGCTTTAACAACCAGTTCTGATTCTGAATATATGATGTGCAACATCATCAGTTTCTGAATGATGTGTTCCAAATCCTCTTATGTGCCTACTATTATAAGTTCTGAAAGATGTTCAATATTGTTGCTGCAATGTTATTTCTGCTTCAATGCTGATTCACTCCTGAGAAGCTTCTAAGGAGACACTATGCTGCTGCTGCAATGTTCTCTCAGCTTATGCTTCTGGACGTGACTCTGATCACCAAACTTCTGAAGAATGGAAAGCTTCTGAAGTTGTGTTATATAGTTGAAGATTCTAAAGATCTCAAGCGAGACATTAAAGTTATCAAGGTTCTGACTGAAGATTCTGACGACTTTGAAGATACTGAAGATCTCAAACCAGACTACTTACGATGTCAAGGTTCTGACAAAAGATTCTGAAGTTTCTGAATCCATTTTTATGTTTCTTCATTTCATGCTTCATCAACTTTCATCAGAAGCCAATGAAATTGAAGATAAGATCAAATGGGAACATGATCAAATAGTACATAGTACAAATCGAACATCCTTTCCACTACCTGATTTTGTGGGAAAGGACAGTACTATACATCATACCTGTCACTAATTTTATGGGCGAAGGACAATACGCAATATAACTCCTCTCCCATCCAACAGTGGACAACCTCTCTATGAGCTTTCCCATTTTTGCCCTCCAACGGTCTTATTCTTATGCTATATAAGTAGGACTTAGAGACTTGAAGAAAGAGACATATAAAAGAATACTGAAGCACTGCAAAAACTAAACAAGTTTACTTGAAAAGCTATCATTTTTCTATACAGTTTTTTCTTTAAGTGTTTGTTATTCATTTGTGTAAAATCTGCCTGTATAGAAGCATCTTGTAACATACAAAATATTATTCAAACAGTTTATTTCATTCCTTGAGGAGGTTATCCTTGAGAAGACAAAAAAGATTGTTCTTTGTGAGTCCTTAAGGAGACTAGGGTATAGTTGAATCCTTGAGAAGACAAAGAAGGTTATTATTTATGATTATTATAATCTGTTGATATAGTGGATTAAGTCTTTGTGTATAAGGCAAAATCACCTTGGTGGATGGACTGGAGTAGCTTTGAGTTTCAGGCGAACCATGATAAAAATACTTGTGTTTTTATCTCTTTGTTATTAACTTGTTAGCGGTGTTCTTGTCTTGGAAAAAACTTTTGCTTGTAAAACCCAATTCAAACCCCCCTTTCTTGTGTTTTCACACCTTCATATAATAAGGGAAAAAATAAATATTAACCATTTATTCAGTTAAATAATATTTAATCAAATAAAATTGTATATATGTGATAATATATTAAATAAATTATATACTATTAACACATAATTAAATTAAATCTTATTTAATTTAATTATTCATTTCACCACCAGTACTCTAGGTGTGTGACAATGTACTCTCGTAACATTCTCATTCATATTAAATCTCCCATTAAATATTATAAATAATGAGTGGTATTTGTAAGACCCCAATTTTGACCCTAAGATCCCTCATGCTATCTCATCATATGCATTAGCATTGGGATCACACCTTGGCATCCTCCTTACCCCTCATTCATTGGGTTTGCATTGGAAGAGGTCACCAAGCACTTGAGATTGTATCATACTTTGTTTTTCTATCATTTACAAACCAAAATACCAAAAATATGTCAATGTATAATTTTTTGCTTTTGTATGTAGTATACATGCTCACCTATGCTTTATCAAGTTCATATCTAGGGTTTGAGACCCTCAATGCAGGGAGCTCAATCAAGAATTAGTTTACATTGGCTCTAGACATCATATATGAATCCCCATGATCTTCACATGTTATTTTGACCAAGGAATCATCAAGATTTTGAAGTTTGTTTGCCTTGGAAACCCTAATTCATCTGGGTATCTTGTGTGACTTCTTCAACAAGTTTCCTCATCAATTGATCAAATATCTCAAGGTATACTTCACATTACATCATATTATGCATATTTGGTCCTCCATGAGTCCCAAAAGTCAAGATAATGTCAAGCTAGCAAGTTGGTTCATGGTGGTTGACCAGAGAAAGTCAACTAGTCAAAATTGGGGTTCCCTACACCCTATCTCCTACAATATTTGTCATATGAAAATTATTCCAAGAGAAAAGTTACTCTAAATGACATTACAAACAACTTTCATGTTGAAGTAAAGAGCTAGTTTTTCTTGGAAAGTCATTTTTTATGGTGAACGATTATAGGTTATTTTGTTTAAACCCTAGTTTGGAAGTCAACTTCCCAAGACCATAACTTACTTAATTTTTATGAGATGAAATCAATTCAAATTGAATGATCTAATTCAATATGTCTACTTCAACTTTGATGTTTGTAGGAAGTGCAAATTCAACTTACATATGCATGTGCCAAGAGGAAACATTATAGGTCATTTTGGGCCAATACCATTGAACAAGTGATTTTCCTCAACTTCTAAAATGCATAACTCCTTCATGCCAAATCCAAATGAGGTATAATTGGTTACCAAATTTAAGAGGTTTTAAAGAGATACAACTTTTATTAAGGACCGTTTTTAATTTGGAGTCCATAGAAAAAGTTATTCAAGGTGGAAGAAGTGAACATTTGACTTGGGACTTAGAAAATTTTCAAATATGTTTGATTTCCCAAATTTCAACCTCAAAATTCATCATGATACAAGCTTCAAATAAAAAAGTCTTCAACATGAAAGTTATTCCCCTTGATCTCACCTTTCCAAAACATCCAAGAACATCTCATTTGGATCAAAATTGAAGGAATTATGCATGGGTGTAAATTAAAGCACCATTTGGATAATTTCAAGTTCCAATTTTCACACACACTTGCATGAGCTTCTAACATGATTTTAGCATGAAGTACATTGAACTTTGGATCAGATGGCATCATCTCATGGGCCTAATGTACGCCCATGCATCCATGCAAGGAAGAATTTGAAAATTTTCCAAATTTGGAAGTGTGCAAATATCATTCATATTGGCTATAAATAAGACCCTTCATGATCAGAAATATGATCCCTCTTGCCCAAGCTTCGACCCCCTTCTTCCCCCAAACACCATTGAAAGGATAATCTTGAAGGTTTCTTGAGAATCTGAGTTTCAATTCTCCTTCTGTTTTAGGATTGAAACTCCAAGAGTCCAAGCTTTTTAACCATTCAAATCATCTTCTGCAAGCTTCTAGAGTCAAGCCAAGCCAAATTGGAAGCAAGATCAAGCTAATCTGAAGCTCCTCGAAGGTGAGTGTAGCGGGGTATTCGTTACCATTAGAGATATTGACTAAATCCAAGGTAAACCATACAAGTCGAGTCGCCACCACACTTCTATTTATCCAAAGGAATGGTTAGAAAGCGAACAAAAACCTAAAAGTTTTATCGAATCAAAAACTAGTAAAAATGTCAGAGATCGGGGTAAGGGGGTTGGTTATGCAATGGGAAGGTTTTAAGCACCCAAAACATCCTAGGTACTCCTAGGGAGCCCTTTTCACATTTGTTGTAAGGTTGGTATTTTGTGAAAAATTTGTTTGTGCAAACATGATTGAAGAGATGAGAAGAGAATATACAAGTTTATTTACATTTTGTGTTTGGATGGATAAACCCATTGCCTACGTACCATCTTAAAAAAGATTAGGATCAAAACCTCGCAGTTCGGGGTAAAAATCTCAAAAAAAAGTTGGTGAATTGATTGGTCCAAAAGCCTTAAGGTCTTTTGTTATCCAAGGGAGAAAACTCAACCTAAAAACCACAAATCCACCTGTGAGGATAACTTCAACATGCTAGTGAGGAGTTAACCCTATAGTAAGCATGGAAGACTCATTGTCCATCACTAAGGATATAGGTGAGTATTACATCTACCACAAGGATAACTCAAACCTAATAGCTACAGGTTATGAAAAAGTTTGCTTAAGAAAGTGGCCATTGAAACCACAAAAAAGACATTTGAATGAGTTATATTTACCAATGAAAAGTATGTACAAAATATGGTCAAAGTTGACTTAGAAGTTCAATTCAAAATAAGTGCTATGAAAAGAAAGTTTGAAAATCAAAAGCAGAAGGCTTAGGTTTCTAATGTTTGAAAAGAAGGGTTAAATGTTTGCACAAAAAGTTTTGGCTTGGGTTAGAGTGGAGGGAAGAAGAAGAATGGCTAAAGTCCTAAACATACAAGAGATAAGGGATAAGAAACAAGACCACAAATGGAGTTCCTCTCTTGAGACCATATTGATGATCCAAGTAGCTCCCATCCTTTGGAATATGCAAGCAAAATAATAGTAAGCTCAAGCAACAATCAAACAAGTCTCTTAAGAGATCCTCAATGCATCTTGTATCTCTCACTTTGGATGAACATGGTAATGGTTCTTCAATTTGAGCTCTCATAGGATTCCCTAGCACAAGAGCACACACATCAAAAGTTTTATGAAACAAATCAAGAATGGACAAGAGTGAGTTTAGAGGTTTGGTCCTTCTAATCCATCTTCACATTAAGATCCTTTTACTCCAATTTGCATAGGGAAAGTCCTAGAAACTAAGTCCATTTGTCCATTTCTTTGCATTTTGGTCCACAACAATTAAAACAAAAGCACAAGCACAATAATATATACACAATTATGTGCTCAAGTGAGCAAAAGACAAATTGCATTAACATAAACATGTGCTCAAATGAGCAAACGAAAAAGCAAATGAATAATATGTACAAGAATAGTAAATTGCATAAAAGTAAAGAGCAAAAAAGTAAATGTTAATTGTTAATGGTTAATGTTAGTAGTTAGTGTGCCATGAGGCGAATTTAGCGCTATGTTAAGCAATCGTAATTGGACTTATGTAGAAGTCACAACTATCTGAGGCCGGTCAATAATAATGTAGGCAACAACACAAGTTAGAAGTCTTGATTAGTGAACCAAGTTCCAACAACTTGCCATGCCAAAAAAGAGGAAGAGAAATGATCTTGTATTGGTTTAAGTCCTTTGCATGATTTAAGAAGCAACCTATCCTTAATGCAAAGCCATTCACTTGATCATTTGATCAAGATGAATTAGATTTGAATCAAGGAAGATTAAACCTCCCTAAACAATGCTAACTTATCAACCTTTAACTCATTGATCAAAAGAAAAGAAGAAGAAGAAGAAGAAGAAGAAGAAGAAGATGGATAATGGAAATGAAGAAAATAAAGTGCATCAAATGAAAAAGAATATACCAATCCATAAATGTTGACCAAAGATAGGGAAGATCAAGGTCAAACCATAAAAATCAGAAATGAGATGAAGATTGGAAGTCAAGAAATAAACAAAATATTTTTTGTATTTGTTAATATATGAAAATAAACTTGAATTAAAATATTAAAGAAAGGTCAAACTTCAAATTCACTTCAAATCAACTTTAAAAAGTCCAAGTGAATTATCCCAAGTTCAACATGGTCAAACAAAGTTTGACAAAAAATTTCAGCATTTTTAAAAGTCAAAAACTATTTTTAATCAATTAAAAATGAAAAAAAAACCTAATTGAACTAAAATCTCAAATAAATCTCAAATCAATTAATAAATTAATGAGAATATTTTTCATAGATCCATCATCATTCAAAAAGGTTAGAAAAATATTTTTTAATTTTTTGAATATCAAAAACTATTTAAAATGAATTAAAGATAACCAGAAAAGAGAAAATTATTAAAAAATAGCAAATGATAAAATAAAGAATATTAAAAATCATTTTTAGAAACTAGAAATTAAAAGAGAAATAATGCAATTGGTCCCATATTTTTTGGACCAATAATAAAAGAGATATGGATTTTTGAAAATGAGATGGAATTAAAAAATGAAATAGAAAATAAAATCAGAATTAAAAATGGCAAAAAGAGTGAGCCCTTGGATCTGAGCTCATTAATTGAGCTGGCAGATCCAAGCATCCAGAGGCGCGCGTCCAACATGTTCCACGGTCAATGCAACCACACGTGATATTTAAAAAAGTCATAAGAATGGAGCGTGGAGATTAAATCTGGAGAATGCATCACACGGCTCAGGATTGATCTGGCAATGAGACGGTGGCCAGCGCCACCGTCTTCTCCGGTGAGCTCCGGCGAAGGTCAAAAAACACAGAGGTTCAAATGCTAACTAAAATGAACGATCGAGGCACCATTCGAAAGGTGAAGTGATGTACATCACTCCTATACCACTCACTTTCACTCTAGATTCCTATTAAGAGAGAAATCAGAGATGGAAGTTTGGTGATGTTCAACTGAACTTGCTCGATTTCAACAATTAAGCACTCAATAATGATGCCTCTATAGAGAGGACTTCAGACAACACAATATCAATGCCAGTGGATCAAAGAATAATGAGATTCGAAGTAAAAACCAGTTGATCAAAACCTTTGGATTATGAAGAATTGAGTCACTCTCCTTGGTTCCTTTTGCAAACAGAAGCTTCAATAGATCAAATGGTGAAGGTCTAGGAACTTTAGATCTGAAAATTCAACCAAATGCAATTGAATTTTAGATCTGAGTTTTTGAAGAAAAATGAACTTTGTTCCTTTGGTATGGTTAGGGATTCACTCTTGCAGCATTTCAGGCGCCTTCAGGTTGGAGAATTGAAGAGCATAGCACATGTATTTATAGCTGGAGAGGGGGCTGAATGCATGAGTTAACTCGTGTGCATGGCAAATGGATTTTGCATTGCATGGGCTTGTGTAATCATGTGGAAGGCCCAATGAAGACTGAAATGGCTTGCTGAGTTCATGTGAATTGCAAATGGACGTGTATATTAAGTGTAATCAGCTCATGCATGGCAATTGAATTGAATTTCCCAAAATGCACTTAATTCTTCATGCCTTCGAAAATGGTGCTTCCAAACTCCAAATGCAACCTTGTGGGTAATGGTTAGAAAGCTTGTGGCATAAGGAACAAATGATATGTTGATCAAAATTCCAATTGGGCCTTGGAAATTAGTGAAATTTGAGCTTAAAGTGTAGGGTGCAAAACATGCATAAGTGAAGTTTCCAAATTTGGCCAATGTTCAAGCCCTTCTGTCTCAATGATGCAAGCTCCAAATGATAAAACCTTCAACATGAAAGTTGTAGATCTTTTCAACAAAATCAATTTGGACTTAAATTTTGCATCATTTAGATTTTTTATGAAGATGTTATGGGCACTTGAAGTTGGACTTTTTTACATTTCAATGCATTTGGCCCAAAGTGACCTATAATGTTTTGCATTATCACATGTATTTCTTTTGAGATTTTGAAATTTTTCTCAACATATCATTTGAAGTAGACACAATAATATTTCCAATGCATTTGGTTCCACCTCAAAATCATAAAAAATGAATGAGTTATGTTCTTGGGAAGTTGGCCCAAATTTAGGGTTTCAGTCAAAATGACCTATAATGTCTTGGAATGGATGATGATCTTCCATGCTTCAAATAAATTTTTGATGAACATGAAAGTTGTTCATATTGTCCTTAAGAATATGTTTTCTCTTGGGATCATCTCCATTTGACCAACACATAAGATGTTAGGTCTCAGTGCATTTCAAAATAGACAGATGAATTGACTGATCAACTTCTCAAGTCCACCACTCATATCTTGATGAATTGATGATTGAGGGTACTCAAATAAGTTCAAATATGCATGGGATGATGAATTAAATAAATTCCCTTGATTGTTTTTGACCATGGGCTGAGGTTGCTTCATGAGCAAGGCATTGTTAATGATCAGATGAATTAGGGTTTCCTTGGGAAACAGACCTCAAATCCTTTGACTTGCTTTGATCAAAAATGATGAATTGAGATACTTGGGAGGCATATTTGATGGATGAGATCTTTGGAAACCATTACCATGATTGCTTTCATCTCCTCTTGACCTTTTCACTGCACAAAGGATCTCCTATAAGCTTTTAGACCTTGTGATTGCTCAAGCTGCAAACAAGGAATGTTAGTGACATATTTTTATGCTTTTGGTTAGTAAATAAAATGAGAAAAGCAATGATATACAATTCAAGCATGCTTGGTGATCTCAAACCACTCACAAGAGGTCCCACCCAAAGGCAAGGGGAACCAAGATGCTCATGATCCTTGAGGCTTTGCAAATGCAATGTTATGATGCCATGAGGGATCTTAGGGCCAAAATTAGGGTCTTACAGTGAGATTTCAGAAACTTTTCTTCTTCGATTCTCCCTCATTTCTCATCCATTTTGACTGATTGTTGGTTTGCTGAAGTCCTACCAATGTAGGAAACAAGATTGAGTTGCTTTGGGGTCAAATCGAAGCAACTCAATTCATGATCCTCAAAATTCAAATCCCTTTGTCTTTTTATATACTTGGAATTGGACAAAATTAAGGCCAGATTTGAGCTCGTTAGCATTTTTATTTAAATCCATGTCTTACTTTTTCATTTTGGTGATGGTTGATGGTGGACCAGTCCGGTTAGGTCCACTGGAGAAGAAGACCGGAGCTCTGGCTCCGGTGATGAATTGTCTTGCTTCTCAGCCACATGATCCATTTAAAATGTTTTAATCTCAGCCTTTGGTTCTGATTACCATTGTTACAGTGCGCTTGACTTGGTGCATGGTGGAACACGCGTGCTTGGCCATTAGATCTCCCACCTCAATTAATGAGGGATATCTGATGGCCCTTATTTTTTTGAATTTTATTTTAATTCCTGATTTTATGTTTAATCCATTTATTTTCATTAACTTATATTAATTTCATTATTAATCCAAAAAATATGGGACTTTCACCAAAAAATTTCAAATATTTTTCTCTTTCATTTTCTGAATTAAAATCATTTTTGGATTAATATTGATATTTTTCATGATTTAATTGTTTTTGTGCATATTTTTAATTGTTTAAAAATACTTCTGACTATTCAAAAATAATGGAAATTTTTCTCCAAGGTCCTTTGACCTTGTTTGACCTGTGATAAATCTCTTGACCATTTATTTGGTGTTTTGAAGAGGTTTTAGGTTTTTGATCAAACATAATTTAATTTAAATGCATTTTGATTTGATTTCTAATTGATTAATTGTGAATAATTTGTGTTGAGCCATTTTTATTTACTTGTGAAGTTTAACTATGTGTTTGGGCCTTGGTCAAGGTTGATTTGACTTTTGTTGGATTAAAATCATTGGATTTAGAGAATTGATGAAATGTACATTTCATCTCCCAAAATGAATGAATGATTTTAATTTGATAAAATTCCTCCCATGACCAATTTGTGTTTGTCTCATTTCCCCTCCCTCTCCATCTTCAGTCCCATCTCTCTCATTGACCAATGACATCTCAATATCCTAAGGCTAATTGGTTCATCAATAACTTATGTTAGATGAACCAATACAAGTATGGATGAGATTAGGTCCATCCTTTAATCATTTTCTTTTTGTGTGTGGTATGTTTTAGGAGTATGGTTCATTGTACCATATCTCTAACATGCATTAACACCAAAATTTCTATTGTCCAACCTCAGATAGTTGTGACTTCTACATAAGTCCATTTATGACTGCTTAACATAGCGCTAAATTTTGACCCAAAGGCATATCATTCTAGTAAGTGAGATTGTAAGTCTCCCCCCTTTCATGGTATTGTGTGGAAACTTATCCCTTTTTCCTTCCTTTGGAATATGTCTTAGTTTAAGGATCCATGCTTGTGAATAGAGGGTTGAGTGTTCTCCAAAGAATGACTTAAACAATTGAAAAGCAAAACTCCACTAACATCTAACTAACTAACATTTGACTAACCTTTTAATTACAAGTCAGTTACTTTATGAAATTTAAATTCAAGTCATTTCATTTGCCATTTTACATACCATTTAACTTGTTTATGTTTATTCCATTTTCTCTTTGCTCACTTGAGCCATATATTGTGATTGTATATACTTGTTTGTGTATCTTGTCTGTGATTGTGGTCTTTGGACCTTAAAATACTTAATAAACAACAAAAACCCCTAAAAAATGTTTGTGTGGACTGTTGGATTTGATATGAGCTTTGGACTTAGAATTAGGAAACATTCCCTATGCAAAAGGACTTGGCCAATGCAAACATTTTTGAAACCAAGTTCTTGTGATTTGAATTTTCATCTGATGCAAGTGTTGAGATCCACATGAGTTCATCTGCTACATGGTTTTGATGCAAATGTTACTTTGAACTTGTCTCTAATGCCTTATTCTGAGCCATTCAAGGAGTATGTCATATGATACATGGGGAAGATTAAGAAGAAGACTATGAAGTTACTAGCTTGGATGTGGCTATCTTTATTTGATGCCTTGCTCTTCATTTTGCTACTTGCTTATTGATGTTGCTTGATTTAAAGTCCAAAGGAAAAGTGGGTTTCTATATGACATTCTTGTCTATTGGATTGCGTCCCATTGGTCAGATCTTTTCAACTCTTAACTTTTAAATTTTTGCTTAGGATTAGTCTCTCCATCTCCTCCCACTTCTTAAATTTAAAATCTCTCCCTCTTTTCAAAAACCTTCTTTGCTTGTGATTTCAAACTTAGACTTTATTGCAAATTAGAAACTTTGGCCTTATGCCATTGCATTTTTACACTCTCTTCTTAATCAAACTTGTAAATGAACTTAACCATATTGACTTAAATTTTCAAAATACCAAAAGAAATAACACTCATTCAAAACTCTTTTAGGCCCTTTGTGCCTCTTTTAAACTTAAATTTTTGTTAAAAGTAATTCACTCACTTTGAAATTGATACCATGAACTACGAGGTTTTGATCCCTCATTTTATGTTGGTACGTAGGCACAAGTCCGAAGGTCTTGTCAAACACAAAAATATAATTAATGGATTCTTTTCTCATCTCCACACTCTATTTATTACAAACATCTTTTATACCAAAACACATACACACATAAAAAAGGGCTCCCTAGGAGTACTTAGGACACTTTGGGTGCTAACACCTTCCCTTTGTGTAACCAACCCCCTTACCTGTAATCTCTGGCATTTTATTAGTTTTGATTTGAAAACTTCTTATCTTTGGTTTTTTTAGTACTTTTCCATTTTCCTTTGGAAACAATAAAAACACGGTGGAGACTCTGATTTTATTGACGTTAAGTTTATCCATAGCTTAATGTTCATGAATTTACCGCTACAGAAATTAAGTGGCTACTCTGCTAGGGAGTAGTCCTCAGTGGGTTTAGCCTACTTTTTTATGTGTACGTATTTGTATATTTTATGTTCTAACCTAAAATTGAGTGCAATTAAGATAGGAAGATGGTATAGTCATGTTCGACTCGTGTGGAGTAGTCCTTAACAAGTTGGCTTGAGACCCATCTACTTAGTGGAGACCCTTTTGGAGCTATTGATGTCACACGAGTTATTTGTGGTTAGGCATTACTTTCTCTGATTTGGGGTCCGAGAAGCTGAGGACCGTAGAACATTTAACCCCACTTGACCTATTTTGGATGTAGTTCGGAGACTATTCAAGTGTAGACTTGATAACAGTTGTTACACGATACTACACTCAGACGAGTTTCTCTTGAGAATATTATGGGTTGATGAGTCAATCATCCTAACCTGTAATATCCGATAGATGAAATTAAGACTCTGGGAACCTTTTAGAACATGATCTACAGGTTTTATCCTTAGTACACTCCCTTGGGATGGTTCTTAACCTGACTCCATACTCGTGACTCACAACAAACCCTTGATTCATGGTTGATCCAATCAAGTCTTGTCAATATCAATGGAACTTGGGTGTTGATAAGGTGAAAACCATAATCCACCAAAATGGATGGATTGGTCTTGAAAATGACTTGATTCATCCCTTGACCTTTGTTTGTTTGCCTTGTGTGTGATCCCTTATTTGTGATTGTTGCATTCATGCATTCATGCGCATCATGACATTCATCACACGAAAAATAACTTCAAGGAATTAAAGTCTTATTTGCAAATATTTTCAGACCATGAATTATGGACGAAGGAACACTAAGAAGTACAGTTTCAGATGTCCTGACTTGAAAGAGCTAAGGAAGCTATCATCTTTTGTATTAGATCCCTTGGACTTCAAATAACGTCATGGGAAGCTTCTATCTGTGTTATCTGCTGATGTGGTTGAAGGACTCTTGAGTGTGTTGGTTCAGTTTTATGATCCTCTCTACCGTTGCTTCACTTTTCCCGATTATCAACCTCTGCCTACGTTAGAGGAGTATGCCCATCTCTTGGGAATACCTGTTTCTAACAAGGTGCCTTTTAGTGGATTGGAAGAGATTCCCAAATCTCATCTTATAGCTAAAGCTCTTCATCTGAAGAAGTCTGAGATTGAGGCTCATTGGGTGAAGAAAGGAGGAATATTTGGGTTGACTTATGAGTTCCTTATTAGGAAAGCTACTGATTTTGCTCAAGCCGGAAGTATGGATGCTTTTGAAGCCACATTTGTGTTGCTCATCTATGGTTTGGCTTTGTTCCCTAACATTGACGATTTTGTTGATGTTAACACCATTAGGATCTTCTTAATTGGGAATCCTGTGCCTACTCTGTTAGGTGATATGTATTTCTCTTTTCATTTGAGGAGTTCTAAAGGTGGTGGGACTATTGTGTGTTGTGTTCCTCTTCTGTACAAGTGGTTTATTTTGCACTTGCCTCAAACGTTTGCTTTTATGGAGAACAAACGATGTCTACGGTGGTCTCAGAAATGTATGTCCCTCACTAATGATGATATTGTTTGGTATCATTCTTCATTGAGTAGCTCAGATATTATTGATAGTTGTGGTGAATTCTCTAATGTGCCTCTCATTGGTACACAGGGAGGAATCAACTACAACCCTGCTTTGGCTCATTGTCAACTTGGGTTCCCCTTGAGAGACAAACCTAATAACACTCAGTTAGAAGGTCTTTTCTATCAAGAGGGTAAAGATCCCCAACATTTGAAGTAGAAGATGGTGCATGCTTGGCATAATGTGCATAGGAAAGGAAGATACAATCTTGGTCCATTCAACTGTGTAGCTTTGGAAGCTTACACTCTCTGGGTGAAGAAAAGAGCTTTGGAATTAAAGATGATGTATGCTTGTGAGAGACCTATGTCTATGGTTGTGGTTGAGCCATTAACTCTCCCTAACCAAGATGTAGAGGAGTTGGAAGACGCACTCTCCAAGATGAATCAAGAGAAGGATATGTGGGAAGAGCGGTTCCACGCTTTGAGCAGAAAGCATGAGGAGTTGTAACTTGAGTCTAAAGACAAAGACACGCTTATTGAGCTTCTTGAGGACCAAGCAGTGAAGAGACAGAGAGAACCAGAGGTTCCATCTTCCTCTAGTATGCCTCAGCCTTCCGGTGCTTGGAAGAAGATTGTTGATCAGATTGTCCTCGAGAAGGCTCAGATGAAGACTTCTTTTGAGTCTGAGATTCGACGCATCTGAAGGAAGTACGCGCCTGCAGCCAAATCATCTGACACTATTGTTAGGGGATCCTTAGGATGATTAGTTTCCTTTTCTCTTGTACTTGTATTTTGGTTTCTGAAATTGTACTCAGTGTAATCCTTCCAAAATTATATGAATAAAAGAGATTTTTTATGGTCAATCAAATTGTTATTGTTATTATATACTTGTAAATAAAATAGCATGTTCCTTGAAAACAAAAACAATCAAAAAATTGCATTTCATGCATCATTTGCATAACATGTTTTCTTCTGCCAGATGTCTTATTGGTTATTCTTCTATGCTTCAGCCAATCTGACTCACCGATACAACACCCGCGCCAATCAACCAAGAATCATGGAACAAGAGAACCGAGAGTTGAAGGACGAGATTGCTTGTTTGACCGCCATGATGGAGACTATTTTAGCTACTCAAAATCAGTCTTCTCTAACGCCTGTAACTCCTCCTCCTCATAGGGCTGTCATCTCAGAGGTTGCTACCTCAACTGTGCCTGCCACTCAGTTTTCTGCGACTATGCTTGCCGGATTCCCGTGGGGAATGCCACCGAACTTTGTGCCTAAAGGGTTTGCGCCTACTTTTGCTTCCATATCGGCATCTGGCCAGGTCATGTCTGTTCTGCCTCCAGTTGTTCACACTCTGCCTCGTGTCGAGGATACTATCTACCATTCTGAGTCGTCTGAGGGTCCAAATGTTTATGAGAAGATGGACGAGATGAAATATCAGTTCCTTGAGTTGCGAAAGGAATTGAATACGTTGAGAGGAAAAGATTTATTCGTTAAGAGTGCTGCTGAACTTTGCTATGTGCCGAATGTCAAGATCTCGATGAAGTTCAAAGTCCCCGACTTTGAAAAGTATAAGGGAAATACTTGTCCACTTAGCCACCTCGTCATGTATGCCAAGAAAATGCCAACACAAACTGATAATGATCAGTTACTGATTCACTATTTCCAAGACAGTCTGGTTGGTGCTGCTCTGAGGTGGTACATGGGGTTGGATAGTGCAAGTGTTTGCACGTTCAATGATTTGGGTGAAGGTTTTGTGAAGCAGTATAAGTACAACGTGGACATGGCGCCTGATAGAGACCAGCTGAGGTCTATGTCTCAGAAGGACAAAGAGACACTCAAAGAGTATGCCCAAAGGTGGAGAGAGCTTGCTGCTAAGATCAATTCTCCATTAGAAGAAAAGGAGATGACGAAGATTTTCCTTAAGACCCTTAGTTCGTTTTATTACGAGCGCATGATTGCTAGTGCCCCTAGTAATTTTACCGAAATGGTAAACATGGGGATGAAGTTAGAGGAAGGAGTCAGAGAGGGACGTTTGTCTAAGGAATATGTATCGTCAAGCAAGAAATATGGAAGCAATTTCGTCAGAAAAAAGGAAGGTGAAACCAATGTAGTATCTATGGGGAGGAATAAGAGGCCTCGTGTCAAAAGAAATCTGCAACCGCGTCAGCATCATCATCAAGTTTCATCAGTTATTCCAGTATTTTCAAACAATCAACCAACACTAGTTCAACAACAACATCAACAACAGCCACAACAAAGAACCAACAACAAAAAAATTTCGAGAGGGAGAAGGTCTCTTTTGACCCTATTCCTATGTCATATGCCGAACTTTATCCATCTTTGGTTCTCAAGAACCTACTTCAGCCAAGAAATCCACCACAAATTCCAGAACCACTCCTATGGTGGTATAAGCCAGAACTCCGTTGTGCCTTTCATCAAGGAGCTCCCGGACACGATATTGAGAATTGTTACCCTTTGAAGTATGAAGTCCAGAAGCTAGTAAAGAGTGGGATGGTGTCCTTTGAGGGCCGTGCGCCGAATGTGAAGCCAACCCATTGCCCGTTCATGGTAATTCCTCTGTTAATATGGTAGATGGTTGTCCAGGAAGTTTCCAAGTGTTCGATGTGTAACGTATTCGTAGATCCTTGGTAGAGATGCATAAGACCCTGTGTACCATCAGTGTTTGTAAGCACGACCATGACGGTTGTGCGATTTGCAGTGTAAACCCCTGTGGGTGTTCAATCATCAAGAGAGATATCCAAAAGTTGATGAATGAGAATGTAATCCAGATTCAACATTCGAGGGATATAGATGATGTGAATGTGATAGTACCAGTGTTTAAGACCCCGGAGCGGGTAGTGATTCAGTTTGATAGCAACAGTAGTAACAACGTCAATAGATCGGTATCACCATTAGTAATACAGTTAGCGGGCCATGTCCCGTATGCATCCGATAGATTTATTCCGTACCAGTATAATGCAACAATGTTAGAGAACGATCAAGAGGTTCCGTTACCAACGACCAATTCTATCGTGAATATTGCTGATGTTACGAAGGTGACCCGTAACGGTCGTGTTTTTAGTCCCGTTTTCCCGAAAGATGTAGAAGATGTTGGTAAGAAGGTTGATGTGCCCGTAACAAATCCGGTTAGTGCTCCAAAGTGTCAGTCTGGTGAGTCCAGCAATTTGAAGCCTAATGATGATGACGAGGTACTCAGATTGATAAAGAAGAGTGAATTTAATGTGGTGGAGCAGCTACTCCAAACTCCTTCGAAGATTTCAGTGTTGTCTCTGCTTATGAATTCTGAAGCGCACAGAGAAGCATTGCAAAGACTGTTGGAGCAAGCTTACGTCGAGCATGATGTAACGGTGGATCAATTTGACCACATCGTGGCTCACATCACTTCCTCCAACAACTTGAGCTTTTGTGATAAAGAACTTCCTGAGGAAGGCAAAAATCACAATCTAGCACTTCATATATCAATGAATTACCAGGAGGATGCATTGTCGAATGTGCTAGTCGATACCTGTTCTTCGTTGAATGTGCTCCTTAAGTCAACTCTGTCAAGGTTAACGTATCAAGGTGCCCCTATGAGGTACAATGGTGTGATCGTCAAAGCTTTTGATGGTTCTCGCAAGACCGTCATAGGAGAAGCGAACCTCTCAATGAAGATAGGTCCGAGTGATTTCTAAATTACTTTTCAAGTAATGGACATCCACCCGGCCTATAACTGCTTGTTGGGAAGGCCATGGATACATGAGGCTGGAGCTATGACATCCACTCTACATCAAAAGTTGAAATTTGTGAAGAATGGTAAGCTTGTCATTGTGGGTGGAGAGAAAGCGTTGTTGGTAAGTCACCTGTCGTCTTTTTCGTATGTGGAAGTTGAGGATGAGGTTGGAACTCCATTCCAAGCTCTATCTATTTCTGAAGTGAAGAAAATTGAGACACATATGTCCTCTTTCAAAGACGCTTAGAAGATTATTGAAGATGGCAGTTCAGATCAGTGGGGCCGTATGGTAGAGGTCGCCGAGAACAAGAACCGAGCCGGATTGGGATTCCAACAAGGACCGTCTCATGTTAAAACTAAATATGTGCAACCTAGTTTCTGTAGCGGAGGGTTCACTCATGGTAATGAACAACACTTAGCTGTTGTGATTGAGGGTGATGAAGATGAAGACTGCTCCAATTTTGTGATGCATGGAAAGGCTTGTAACAATTGGATCGCTGTTGATGTTCTTGTTATCGTGCATCGCTCTAAGTAATTTGTTTTTATCATTTTAGAAAAATCCTTCTCCTATGCCTAAGGGAGAAGTGAACATTGTTGGGCATATTTTAAATTAATCATCAATAAAATGCAATTCTATTCATCCACATCTATGATGTTTTTATTTTTCCTTTTTTCTTTTCTGAAAATGGTAATCACATAAAACATAAATAAACAAATAATAATTGTCCATCTGCATAATATTTGGTCACAATTCACTTCTCTAAAATCAAAATATCAAATCATTATGCAGGTTGGTTTCTAAACCCATTGAATGCAATGATCCTACTCCTTCTCCAAACTTTGAATTCCCTGTGTTTGAGGTTGATGAAGAAAGTGATGAAGAAGTGTCTGATGAATTGTCTCGTCTACTTGAGCACGAGGAGAAAGCCATTCAGCCATTCGAAGAGCATATTGAGTTAGTCAACTTGGGTTCCGAAGGTGATATGAAGGAAGTCAAGATTGGGTCTCAACTGTGTCCCGAGGTTAAGAAGGGGTTGATTGATCTTCTTCGAGAGTATTCTGATGTGTTTGCTTGGTCCTATTAAGACATGCCTGGTTTGGATTCTGAGATTGTGGAGCATAGATTTCCATTAAAGCCAGAATGCCCGCCAGTCAAGCAAAAGTTGAGAAGGACTCATCCTGATATGGCAGTGAAAATCAAAGAAGAAGTGCAAAAGCATATCGATGTCGGTTTCTTTGATACTGCTGAGTATCCACAATGGGTGGCCAATATTGTGCCTATTCCGAAGAAGGATGGAAAAGTCTGTATGTGCGTTGACTATAGAGATTTGAACAAAGCTAGTCCGAAAGATGATTTCCCTCTGTCACACATTGATATTTTGGTAGACAATACAACTAAATTCAAAGTCTTTTCGTTTATGGACGGATTTTCCGGTTATAATCAGATTAAGATGGCACCCGAAGATATGGGGAAGACCATAATCATCACACTCTGGGGAACATTCTGTTATAGAGTGATGCCTTTCGGTTTAAAGAATGCTGGTGCAATGTACCAGAGAGCTATGACCACTCTTTTTCATGATATGATGAATAAAGAGATTGAAGTCCATGTCGATGATATGATTGCTAAATCCAGTGATGAAGAATAATATGTTGAGCATTTGTTGAAGTTATTCCAACGTTTGAGGAAGTACAAGCTCCGCTTGAATCCCAATAAATGTACTTTTGGTGTTCGTTCTGGTAAGTTGTTGGGCTTTATTGTCAGTGAGAAGGGTATTGAAGTTGGTCCTACCAAGGTCAAAATAATACAAGAGATGCATGCGCCCAAGACTGAGAAGCAAGTCAGAGGTTTTCTCGGCCGCTTGAATTATATCTCGAGATTTATATTGCACATGACTGCCACATGTGCACCTATATTCAAGCTTCTTCGGAAAGATCAATCTTGTGATTGGACCGAGGATTGCCAGAAAGCTTTTGACAATATCAAAGAATATATACTCGAGCCTCCGATTATGTCTCCGCCTGTTGAAGGAAGACCATTGATTATGTATTTGACTGTGCTTGAAGAAAGTATGGGTTGTGTTCTGGGTCAGCAAGACGAAACTGGAAAGAAAGAGTATTCTATTTACTACCTCAATAATAAATTCACCAACTGTGAGACTCGGTATTCTATGCTAGAAAAAACTTGTTGCACATTGGCTTGGCCTGCTAAGCGTCTGCGCCAATATATGTTGAATCATACTACTTGGTTGATATCCAAAATGGATCCAATCAAGTATATTTTTGAAAAGCCTGCTTCAATTGGGAGGATTGCCCGTTAGCAGATGTTGTTATCCGAGTATGATATTGAATACCGATCTCAAAAGGCTATTAAAGGTAGTATCTTGGCTAACCATTTGGCTCACCAACCTATTGAAGATTATCAGTCAGTGCAGTACGATTTTCCTGATGAAGAGATCTTGTACTTGAAATGAAAGATTGTGATGAACCATTGCTTGAAGAAGGGCCATAACCTGGTTCCCGTTGGGGCATGGTATTTGATGGAGCTGTTAATCAGTATGGTAATGGCATTGGGGCAGTGATTATTACTCCTCAAGGCACACATTTTCTATTTACAGCTAGGTTGACTTTCAAGTGTACAAATAATATGGCTGAGTATGAAGCTTGCATTATGGGGCTTGAAGAGGCCATTGATCTCAGAATCAAGTATCTTGATGTCTATGGAGATTCAGCTTTGGTTATGAATCAGATCAAAGGGGAATGAGAGATGAATCAACCCGGTTTGATACCATATAGAGATTATGCGAGGATGATTTCAACTTTCTTTACAGAGGTTGAGTTTCATTATATCCCTCGAGATGAAAACCGGATGGCAGATGCTCTTGCAACGTTGACTTTAATGATCGTAGTGAAGTTCTGGAATGAAGTTCCCAATTTGACTGTGATGCGTCTTGATAGCCCATCTCATGTGTTTGTTGTTGAAGAGATTAAAGATGAAAAGCCATGGTATTTTGATATTAAATGTTTCCTCCAAAGTCAGATTTACCCGTCTGGGGCATCTTTGAAAGATAAGAAGACTTTGAGGAGATTAGCTGGCAACTTCTACCTGAATGGTGATGTGCTTTACAAGAGAAACTTCGATATGGTTGTGCTCAGATGTGTGGATAGACACGAAGTAGACTTATTGATGGCTGAAGTCCATGAAGGTTCCTTTGGTACTCATTCCAATGGACATGCTATGGCTAAGAATATATTGAGAGCAGGTTACTATTGGATGACAATGGAATCTGACTGTTGCAAGTTTGTGAAGAAATGCCACAAGTATCAAATCTATGCAGATAAGATTCATCTTCCTCCGACACTTTTGAATGTTATTTCCTCCCCATGGACCTTATCCATGTGGGGAATCAATATGATTGGCATGATTGAGCCCAAAGCTTCAAACGAACATCGTTTCATTTTGGTGGCTATTGATTACTTCACAAAGTGGGTTGAAGCGGCATCGTATGCGAATGTAACCAAGCAAGTTGTTGTGAGGTTTATCAAGAATAAGATTATATGCCGGTATGGTGTGCCAAGTAAGATCATTACTGATAATTGATCAAACTTGAACAATAATATGGTGGAAGCTCTTTGCAAAGACTTCAAGATTGCACATCATAATTCTTCTCCCTACAGACCTAAGATGAATGGGGCTGTTGAAGCTGCAAACAAGAAAATCAAGAAGATCATTCAGAAGATGGTTGTAACATACAAGGATTGGCATGAGATGCTCTCATTTGCTTTGCATGGGTACCGTACATCCATCTGCACTTCAACAGGGGCAACTCCTTTCTCGCTTGTTTATGGTATGGAAGTTGTGCTCCCGGTAGAAGTCGAGATCCCGTCATTGCGTGTACTGATGAAAGCCAAGTTGACAGAAGTTGAATGGTGTCAGACCAGATATGACCAGCTGAACTTAATTGAAGAGAAGAGGTTGACTACCATGTGTCATGGTCAGTTATACCAGCAGAGAATGAAGAAAGTATTTGATAAGAAGGTCAGACCTCATGTGTTCATAGAAGGTGACCTTGTGCTCAAGAAGATTTTATCTTTCAAACTAGATTCTAGGGGCAAACGGACTCCTAATTATGAAGGCCCATATGTTGTTAAGAGAGTCTTTTCAGGTTGCGCTTTGATTCTTACAACTATGGATGGTGAGGAGTTCACGCGTCCTGTGAACGCCGATGCAGTCAAGAAATACTTCGCCTAAAAAGAAAAGAACAACTCGCTAAGTTGAAAGCCCGAAAGGGTGACTTAGGAAAAAATGAGCGTCTCGGTGGATTGAAAACCCGAAAGGGCAATCCAGGAAAAAGTTAGAGACATAAAATAGAAAAAATTTATCCCGATAAATTGAGTACCCCACCTTGGGGAAATTTATGCAAAAATTAGGGATTATGGCAAGTAACTACATCCTGTTGATCTTCAGTCTTGAAGAAATTCTTGAGCATGAAGTTTGGTTCTGATTCATCTTCAACCAAAGCCAAGAGCACAATGGATATTACAGTCGATAGAAGGATTAGTGATCATTGTATTCAATATAGCCCTTTTCCATGTAAATTACCATTTTCAACTTTTGTAAAGATCTACGGAGTCTTGTCATTTACAGACTACCATTCTATTAAATAAAGTTGAGATTTTTATCCAATTGTTTCTACTCTTGTTTATTTCATCTAAATAGAATTAAATTTTTATGATGATCATTTTGAAATTGAATTTTAAAAAAAAATCAAAATCTTGTTTTCTTAAATAATAAAAGCAGTTACTTTTTAAGAGCAATCGATTTCATTTAAGGAATATCAACAACGGTCTGAGAACAGGTGAGTCCTAAAATGAAAAGCATTCTCGGTTTTCCTCAAGAAGTTGGTGTGATCTCTGTTTCCTCCGCAGCAGCATTTCAGCATCTCCAGCCGAGTTTTGTTGGTTTCCCCAGCTGAGTTTGTAATTGCCTCCTTTGTTTTGATAGATCTAGCA
Organism: Lathyrus oleraceus; assembly: GCF_024323335.1. Taxonomy (NCBI): domain Eukaryota; kingdom Viridiplantae; phylum Streptophyta; class Magnoliopsida; order Fabales; family Fabaceae; genus Lathyrus; species Lathyrus oleraceus. Next base: position 260,219,857 of record NC_066581.1, on the reverse strand, counting down.
CAAGATTTAGTTTCCCCTCAAGTCGCCAGTAGATTTCAGTTAGCACTGATTCTTGAGCAATATTTCTAGTCCTCTGCAAGGTTGTCTCCCATTTGATATGGTGTTGACCTAAAATTCCCCGCAGAGTTGATGGTGCAGATCCTCGGCAGATCTTTTCCTTTTCCCCATCCAGGGTTGAGCCCTTGAGATGGATAATTCACGTTCGTCCTTTACCTCTCTTTCTTCAGTTGATTCCCTCCTTTTGAGATTGGCCGAGTGTTGTATTGATGATTCAGATCGGTGACGTTTGTATCCTTTGTGATCATTTTGTCAGCATAATCATCATATATACATATGCATATACATTCATAGATTTCATTATTACATTATTACACTTTGTGATTAATTTTTTCTCTGATCCTCTGCTATGGTGGAATCCTTTCCCCGCACGGATTCAGTGTGTCAGTCCACTTTCAATTGTAGAGTATCAACCCCTTAAGTAGAAAAAATTTAACCTTTCTCATTCCCCACCGAGTTATTTCCTCGTGGATGATTATTATTTCAGCTTCCTCCCCAGTTGATTATCTGGATGGAACCACTCCCCTTGAGTTATATCCTCATTGGGTTGAGTCTTTGATTGACCTTTTCTTTCTAGATCTTGCCTAGATAGATGCTTTTGGGTCCACTGAGAGTCTATTACCCAGTAACTGATAATATTCTTCTCGATTTGCGAATACTTTACTTTGCCCAATACCCGGTAAAAGTAATATGTTTCCTTTATTCTCCCCGGCGAATCCGTTTTCACGTTTCCCCATAAAGTCTATCCTTGATATGTTCATCTCAATTGATGATAGATTTTATTTCATTTTTGAGTGTATCCTTGATATTATCATCTTAACCGATGACAAATATTCTCGTCTTGGTATTCTACCCAGTAAAAAGGTAGTTGTAATCCCTATTTCCTTCCCCCGAGGGTTAATCCTTGATATGTTCATCCTAACCGATGACATGTTTCCTCCTCTTTTTGGTCTTCTGCCCAGTAACTGGTAGATGTAAATCCTGTTTCCCCTTTCGCGGAGTCTATCCTTGATATGTTCACCCTAACCGGTGATAGATATTCTCTCTTTTGGTATTCTATCCAGTAACTGATAGATGTAATTCCTACTTTCTCCGGCAATCTATCCTTGATATGTTCATCTTAATAAATGACAAACATTCTTCCCTTTGAGTCTATCCTTGATATGTTCACTTTAATCAGTGACAAATATTCTCTCTCTTTGGTCTTCTGCCCAGTAACCGGTAGTTGTAAATCCTGTTTCCCCTAGCGGAGTCTATCCTTGATATGTTCATCCTAACCGGTGACAGATATTCTCTCTTTTGGTATTCTATCTAGTAACTGATAGATATAATTCCTATTTTCTCCCCCTGGAGTCTATCCTTGATATGTTCATCTTAATCGATGACGAATATTCTTGCCTTTGAGTCTATCTTTGATATGTTCACTTTAACCAGTGACGGATATTCTCTATGGTCTTCTGCCCAGTAACCGGTAGTTATAAATCCTATTTTGGATTTTCCCCAACAGGCTATTCTTATCCAGTAACTGGTAATGAATGCACCTCATGTTTCTCTCAGCGAGTCATCCTTGATACGTTTACCCTAACCGGTAACATATGTCCTCTCTGTCAGATTATGTTATCTCCTTACCCAATAACCGATAGTGGATAATGTACTTTTGTTACTCATGTGTTGAAGTTCTTTTCTTCCCCAGTTGAGTTTGAGTGCGTATTTCCTCGATGGAATCACCGTCCCCTGTTTGGTTCAGGCATTTCAGCTTTGTTCTGATTTACCTGTTTCCCCTGGAGATTTTTTCCTTTATCCCCGACTGAGTCTTTCCATTGATTTGTTTTCATGGAATCCCTCATGTCCCCCAACAGTTTTAAGTCGTAGCCTGGCCTATGCACAACCTTTTTACCCCCCAGAGTCTTTGTCTCCCCAATGAGTTTTCCTTACGGAATGCATTATACTCTTGTGGACTTTCAGTCTCTCTAGATTCTTTTCCTTTGTGGCAACATTTTCCCCACAGAGATTATTTTTTAGCATTCATATCATATGCATCATGAGGTCTCTTAAGGATCAAAATTTGTTTCTAGATATTTTTATTTAAGTCCATTATTCTGATTCGATACAAAGATTTTTACCTTCATCTCCTCATCTAGAACGTCCTTAAATAGGGGCAGCTGTAAGACCCCAATTTTGACCCTAAGATCCCTCATGCTATCTCATCATATGCATTAGCATTGGGATCACACCTTGGCATCCTCCTTACCCCTCATTCATTGGGTTTTCATTGGGAGAGGTCACCAAGCACTTTAGATTGCATCATACTTTTTTTCTATCATTTACTAACCAAAAAACAAAAAATATGTCAATGTATAGTTTGTTGCTTTTGTAGGTAGTATAGATGCTCACCTATGCTCTATCAAGTTCATATCTAGGGTTTGAGACCCTCAATGCAAGGAGCTCAATACAGAATTGGTTTACATTGGCTCTAGACATCATATATGAATTCTCATGATCTTCACATTTTATTTTGACCAAGAAATCATCAAGAGTTTGAAGTTTGTTTGCCTTGGAAACCCTAATTCATTTGGGTATCTTGTGTGACTTCTTCAACAAGTTTCCTCAAAAATTGATCAAATATCTCAAGGGATACTTCAAATTACATTATATTATGCATATATGGTCTTCCATGAGTCCCCAAAGTCAAGAGAATGTCAATCTAGCAAGTTGGTTCATGGTGGTTGACCAGAGAAAGTCAACTGGTCAAAACTGGGGTTCCCTAGACCCTATCTCCTACACTTTTTGTCATATGAAAATGATTCCAAGAGAAAAGTTACTCTAAATGACATTACAAACAACTTTCATGTTAAAGTAAAGAGCTAGGTTTTCTTGGAAAGTCATTTTTTATGGTGAAAGATTATAGGTCATTTTGTCTAAACCCTAGTTTGGAGGTCAACTTCCCAAGACTATAACTTACTCAATTGTTATGAGATGAAATCAATTCAAATTGCATGATTAAACTAAAGATATCTACTTCAACTTTTATGTTTCTATGAATTGCAAATTAAACTTACAAATGCATGTGCCAAGAGGAAACATTATAGATCATTTTGGGCCAATACCATTGAACAAGTGATATTCCTCAACTTTTAAAATGCATAACCCCTTCATGCCAAATCCAAATGCGGTTAAATTGGTGACCAAATTGAATATGTTTGAAATAGCTACAACTTTTATGAAGGAACATTTTTCATTTGAAGTCCATAGAAAAAGTTATTCAAGGTGGAAGAAGTGAACATTTGACTTGGGACTTAAATTTTCAAATATGTTTGATTTCCCAAATTTCCACCTCAAAATTCATCATGATACAAGCTTCAAATGAAAAATTGTTCAACATTAAAGTTGTTCCCCTTGATCCCACCTTTCCAAAACATCCAAGAACATCTCATTTGGATCAAAATTGAAGGACTTGCGCATGGGTGTAAGTTAAAGCACCATTTGGATAATTTCAAGTTCCAATTTTAACACACACTTGCATGAGCTTCTAACATGATTTTAGCATGAAGTACATTGAACTTTGGATCAAATGGCATCATCTCATGGGTCTAATGCACGCACATGCATCCATGCAAGGAAGAATTTGAAATTTTTCCAAATTTGGAAGTGTGCAAATATCATTCACATTGGCTATAAATAAGACCCTTCATGATCAGAAATATGATCCCTCTTGCCCAAGCTTCGACCCTCCTTCTTCCCAAAACACCATTGAAAGGATAATCCTGAAGGCTTCTTGAGAAACCAAGTTTCATTCTCCTTCTGTTTTAGGATTGGAACTCTAAGAGTCCAAGCTTTTTAACCATTCAAATCATCTTCTGCAAGCTTCTAGAGTCAAGCCAAGCCAAATTGGAAGCAAGATCAAGCTAATCTGAAGCTCCTCGAAAGTGAGATTTCAGAAACTTTTCTTCTTCTATTCTCCCTCATTTCTCATCTATTTTGACTGATTATTGGTTTGCTGAAGTCCTACCAATGTAGGCAACAAGATTGAGTTGCTTTGGGGTCAAATCGAAGCAACTCAGTTCATGATCCTCAAAATTCAAATCCCTGTATCTTTTTATATTCCTGGAATTGGACAAAATTGAGGCCAGATTCGAGCTCCTGAGCATTTTTTCTTTAAATCCATGTCTTTCTTTTTCATTTTGGTGATGGTTGAGGGTGGACCAGTCCGGTGAGGTCCATCGGAGAAGAAGACCGGAGCTCTGGCTCCAGTGATGAGTTGTCTTACTTCTCAGCCACATGATCCATTTAAAATATTTTAATCTCAGCCTTTGGTTATGATTACCATTGTTGCAACGCGCTTGACTTGGTGCATGGTGGAACGCGCACTTGGCCATCAGATCTGCCACCTCAATTAATGAGGGAGATCTGATGGCCCTTGTTTTTTTTGAATTTTATTTAATTTCTGATTTTATGTTTAATCCATTTATTTTCATTAATTCATATTAATTTCATTATTAATCCAAAAATTATGGGACTTCACTAAAATTTTTTAAATATTTTCTCTTTTTCATTTTCTGAATTAAAATCATTTTTTGGATTAATATTGATATTTTTCATGATTTAATTGTTTTTGTGCATATTTTTAATTGTTTAAAAATACTTTTGACTTTTCAAAAATAATAAAAAAAATTCTCCAAGGTCCTTTGACCTTGTTTGACCTATGATAAATCTCCTGGCCATATATTTGGTGTTTTGAAGAGGTTTTAGGTTTTTGGACAAACATAATTTAAATTAAATGCATTTTAATTTGATTTCTAATTGATTAATTGTGAATAATTTGTGTTGAGCCATTTTTAATGACTTGTGAAGGTTGACTATGTGTTTGAGCCTTGGTCAAGGTTGGTTTAACTTTTGTTGGATTAAAATCATTGAATTTAGGGGATTGATGAAATGTACATTTCATCTCCCAAAATGAATGACTGATTTTGATTTGATAAAATTCCTCCCATGACCAATTTGTGTTTGTCTCATTTCCCATGCCTCTTCATCTTTTATCCCATTTTATCCCATCCCTCTCATTGACCAATGACATCTTATTATCCTAAGGCTAATTGGTTCGTCAATAACTTATGTTAGATGAACCAATACAAGTATGGATGAGATTAGGTCCATCCTTTGATCATTTTCTTTTTGCGTGTGGTATCTTTTAGGAGTATGGTTCATTGTACCATATCTCTAACATGCATTAACACCAAAATTTCTATTGCCCGACCTTAGATAGTTGTGACTTCTACATAAGTCCAATTACGATTGCTTAACATGGCGCTAAATTTTGACCCAAAGGCATAACATTCTAGTAAGTGAGATTGTAAGTCTCCCCCCTTTCATGGTATTGTGTGGAAACTTGGTCTTTTTTCCTTCCTTTGGAAGATGTCTTGGTTCAAGGATCCATGATTGTGAATAGAGGGTTGAGTATTCTCCAAAGAATGACTTAAACAATTGAAAAGCAAAACTCCACTAACATCTAACCAACTAACATTTGACTAACCTTTTAATTACAAGTCATTTACTTTATGCAATTTAAATTCAAGTCATTTCATTTTCCATTTTACATACCATTTAACTTGTTTATGTTTATGCCATTTTCTCTTTGCTCACTTGAACCATATATTGTGATTGTATATACTTGTTTGTGTATCTTGTTTGTGTTTTGGGTCTTTGGACCTTAAAATACTTAATAAACAAACAAAAACCCTAAAAAATGTTTGTGTGGACTATTGGATTTGATATAAGCTTTGGACTTAGAATTAAGCAACATTCCCTATGCAAAAGGACTTGGCCAATGTCAACATTTCTGAAACCAAGTTCTTGTGATTTGAATTTTCATCTGATACAAGTTTTGAGATCCACATGAGTTCATCTGTTACATGGTTTTGATGCAAATGTTACTTTGAACCTGTCTCTAATGCCTTATTCTGAGCCATTCAAGGAGTATGTCATCTGATACATGGGGAAGATTAAAAAGAAGACTATGAAGTTGCTAGCTTGGATGTGGCTATCTTTATTTGATGCCTTGCTCTTCATTTTGCTACTTGCTTATTGATATTGCTTGATTTAAAGTCCAAAGGAAAAATGGGTTTCTATGTGACATTCTTGTCTATTGGATTGCATCCCATTGGCCAAATCTTTTTAACTCTTAACTTTTAAATTTTTGCTTAGGATTAGTCTCTTCATCTCCTCCCACTTCTTAAATTTCAAATCTCTCCCTCTTTTCAAAAACCTTCTTTGCTTGTGATTTCAAACTTAGACTTTATTGCAAATTAGAAACTTTGGCCTTATGCCATTGCATTTTTACACTCTCTTAATCAAACTTGTAAATGAACTTAACCATATTGACTTAAAATTTCAAAATACCAAAAGAACTAACACTCACTCAAAACTCTTTTAGGCCCTTTGTGCCTCTTTTAAACTTAAATTTTTGTTAAAAGCAATTCACTCACTTTGAAATTGATACCACGAACTACGAGGTTTTGATCCCTCATTTTATGTTGGTACGTAGGCACAAGTCCGAAGGTCTTGTCAAACACAAAAATATAATTAATGAATTCTTTTCTCATCTCCACACTCTATTTATTGCAAACATATTTTATACCAAAACACATACACACATAAAAAATGGCTCCCTAGGAGTACCTAGGACACTTTGGGTGCTAACACCTTCCCTCTGTGTAACCAACCCCCTTACCTGTAATCTCTGGCATTTTATTAGTTTTGATTTGAAAACTTCTTATCTTTGGGTTTTGTTCGTACTTTTCCCTTTTCCTTTGGAAACAATAAAAGCGCGGTGGCGACTCTGGTTTTATTGACGTTAAGTTTATCCATAGCTTAATGGTCATAAATTTACTGCTACAATATCTAGCAACATATCATTGTTACCCAAGTAACGAGTATGTCATGTGATCTAACATAACATTTTTATGATAATGATTATTGTAAGACCCCAATTTTTTCCCTAAGATCCCTCATGGCCTCAAGGCATCATATCATGTCATATCATTGCCTCAAGGATCATTTGTGCACCTTTGTTTGCCTCCTAGTGGGTGGGTATCTTGTGAGTGTGGTTTTTGATCACCAAGCATGTATTGCATTTGTATATCATTGCTTTTCATTTGTTTACTAACCAAAAGTACAAAAATATTGTCATCTAACCTTGTTTCTTGCAGATGAAGCAAACTAGGTCAAAACAGTCAAGTCATTCATTGAGCAATGGATGGTGGCCATTCTTGAAGAATTTGGGCACCATGATCATTCATCAAAAGTTTATATGAGTTGTGATATCATTTTGGATCAAGATCTCATGTGGAAAAGGTTTGAAATTCATCAGAACATGGCTCAGTCAACCAAAACCCTAGAAAAGTCAACTGTGGTCAACTGTGCATTTAATCAGGATTTGGAAGGTGTGAGATGGTTGGAAAGGTATCATTCATGTCCATATAAGCTTCATTTGGCATTTCAAACACCCACAGTGAAGGATTTGAGGTCAGACAAAAAGTTTCCCAAAATGGAAATGACCTGTAATTTTCAGCTGCCCAAAATGGAAAGTCATTCTCCTCAAAATTACATCATGAACCAAGCTTCAAATCAAAATTTGTCCAACATGAAAGTTGAAGAGCTTGATCTTGCCTTTCCAAAAAGTCCAAGAACACTCATTTCCCATTTATGGTTGGCAAGTTATGATCAAATCATTTTCAGAAAATGCCTAAATTCAAAGTGGCATAACTTTCACATGGAATGGCCAAATTGGATGGTTCTTCTTTGAGCAAACCCCATTTGATGTGTACTATCCAAATCCATCATCACATTTCACCAAAAACCTTCACATAAAAAGGCCATTTTTCAAGTGAACTAATTAATTTTGGTGGGAAAAAAGGCCAAATTTCAAAATACATGGAATTTCCACACCAAACCAATTGGAATAGCTTCTAAATGTGATTTATGACTTGCTTCAAAAGAAAAAAACACTGTTCCATTGGTTCAAGCTATCAAAGGGCAAATTGGCCAAATTGCATAATAAGCTCAATTCACTAATCACTCCAATTTGGTTAAACATGATTAAGGCATGGATTAAGTGATGATATAAAAGCCTAATCATAACAGAAAACGAAAGGAACAATCATTTTTTTCAGATCAAATCACAAAATTCTCCAATTCTCTCAAAAATCTCACAATTTTCACATACACTTTTTTCATCAATTCATCAAGAATCCATCAATCTTTGTGCCATTTCTTTGTTGAATCTTCATGTGCAGGTAATTTGGGAGATCTGTTGAACAAGATTGAAGAGGAAATCGTGCCAATTCTCACTGTGCAACCTTGAGCTCTTCAATGGCAGTTGAACAATTCTTCATGATCGTGCATTGCTGAGCTGAGAAATCATCACCATACACCTTCTTGAGCATTATACTCCATCTGTTTTCATCAATTGAGGTCAAAAACACACTGAATCACGAGCTGCATATCCAAGAGGTAAATTTTCGATTCCTTCAATTCATGCAATTAATATGTGGTTTAGGTAGTGCCTTGAACATAGAGTAATTTGGTGCTTGAATCGTGTGATTTCGTCCATTATTCATCAAGATATTTGGAATTAAAGATTGCATGTCAAAACTATTCTTGATCGTATCTCTTTGTATGTTAACTTCTGGACATTTTCATTACCATATCCATGAGCTACGTGGAGAGACGGAGAGAACCATATATGGCATGTGCGTTTTGGTTGAAATTTGTTCATGTTCATCAAGAACGTGAAGAACAATGATGAAGCTCGCGAATTTCTGGAAAAAGAGGCTGTTTGATCCTGTTTTCGTGCCTTGCCATTTGAATTCACGTTTACCGCTCAAACCGACCAGTAGCGACGCGCCACGCAGTTTAATGAAACTGCAGCGTTTTAGTCCCTGGAGCCAGTAATTACGAGAATGCCATTCAGCCTAATTATTTCATTTAATTAACTTAAATAATTATTTCAATTTTAATCAAACTTCAAAAAATCCTAATTAATTCATCCCTAATCCAAATTGGATGGGGATTTTTGTGTTAATCTCCAAATTTCCTCTAGTTTTTTTTAGGCATGATAATGGAAGTTGTGCCTGGTGAGTTTTTGGTTTTGCTTAGTGATCTTGATCATGTATGCTATATGTGTATGTTTTACCATATTGATCATGAAATAATCATGCATTATCCAAAATGAGTGAAATTTTACATGCCTATTCTTGACTCTTTCCTGGTGATTTTGATGTATAGTTTGCTAATTTTGAGTTCCTGGTTTGATAGATATGATGTGATCTTTTTTAGTGTGACAATGTGTGTCACACTATGTTATGGCATGTTCCTGATTTTATTTTCCATACCTATGCTATGCCTATGGCTCTGAATTTTTGCATGTGATATCATATGTATGTCTAGTTTCACCATGATTTTTTTTTGGATTTGATTGATCCATTTCCTATTTGATTGGGATTTTTGTGGGCTGTTTAGTCATTTTAGGGTTTTTCTTGAGTAGTTCACTTACATAGCTTGTAAAATGCTCATACCTTCTCATATGAAGATGAAATTTGGTGGAGTGTTTCTTGACATGTTTAGCTTCACTTTGGCTTTGGTCCCATTCATTTCTCATTTGTTTTCACTGTTTTACATTTGTTTGAAGTTGGTGTATACTTTGTGACCTAGTTTGGGTTGATTTTTGCATACCATGACTTCCTGATTTAATTCCCCTACTTCCATTTATCCAAATGTCATGAAACTTGATATGTAGCTCATTGAATGTGTTCTGTTTAAAATGGAATTTTTGTGGAATTTATTGAGCTGTTTTGGTATCTGTTTGATTGTAATCATTCTGTTTACTCATATGTGGTTCACACTTGCTTACTTTGACCTAAATTGTGCATGAAATGAAATTGGTGTATTGTTTTGATATGAGACCAATTAGACTTTCTTCTTAATTGAATTATCTTGGTTTTGATCATGTTTCACTTGTTGTTTTAAGATTTCCCCCCCTTTTTGACCCTAGGCTTGTCCTAGTGGTCTTACTTCTCATGTTTGAGTTTGACTTTGACTTTTCAGGTTAAGAAGCAAAGTGCTTTAAAGGAATTAATGCAAGTTGATTGAGTTGTTTCATTTGACTATTGTAAACTAACTTGTTTGTTTTGTAGGGTGCTTAGCTCATTTGAGCTTTGAGCTTTGTGCTTTGCACATGATTGATTATGTTGCTTGTTGGTCATTACCTTGCTTATTTTGATTTTGTGACTTGGATACTGATTATATTTGATTGATTTCAGGTACCATAGTCGCTTTAGTTCCTTGAGAACTAGCTATTGCTTTGCTTTGCTTAAGCATTGAGGTAGACTCTCTTGTCTCCATGTAGTCTGGAAGACCTGGCTTGTTATTTAGCGAGGCAACTGTCTGAAGTCCTCCTTAAGAGGCAATGTTTGTGATTGTTTATTTTTGTCCCTAAGCAGGTAAAGACCTCATGTGAGGCAATTGGTAGACAAAAGAGATATGTAGCCTATCTCCTACTATTCTGTGAGTCACTCACATTGCTCACACTACTTGTGTTTGATGCATGTCGAGTAAAACCCAAGATCTATCGAGTCTAACTTGGGGAGAGAGTTCCATCTTTCTGAACTCCCCCACCTTCTGATATTCAATACTCTCCCAGACCAAGGATAAGAGTGATGAGGCACACCCCTCATATCCTTTCATCTGCTTCACCTTGGCTCTCAATGTCAAGGTTAAGAGCGCCATCTACCCTATTCCAATGGACTTTTAAGTCTAACCCTTTGATTGAGCCTAATTGTTTGGTTATAGTGGGTGCTAAATGTTTGTTTGATTATTGCATTTGTACATGCTTGCTTGCCTTTGTGCATTTATCATCATTAATTTGTTCATTATTGCATGATCATCATTGCATATCTTTGTGATTCATATTTGAGTTTACCCATTGAGGACAATTGTAAGACCATATTCTTTGGCCATTGTTCCTATGATTTGGAAGGGACAGAGTGTAAGACCATTTCACTTGGTCACTCATGTCCATTGCTTAGTGCATTATTTGTTTGTTGTACGTGAGGATGCAATTGTAAGTCCCTGTGATGTGGCATTTATATTCCTATGATCATCCTTTGGAGGTTGGTATAAGTCCAGATAGATTGGCATCCGACATCCAAGTTTTGTTTACTTTAGGAGATTGGTGTAAACCCATTTATTGGTATCCGATATCCGCGTTTTGCTTTGTGAGATTGGCATAAGACCATTGATGGCCTCCGGTATCACCTTACTTTATTTGTACTTACTTCGTTGCTCATTCCTAAGGACACACTTGAATCATCTTCTATATGATTTCAAGAGGTGAACCTTTATAAGAAGTTTTACATTCCATCATCCATACCCCTTTCATCCTAAAGTTTTTCACACTTTACTTTCAAAAACTTTGACTTGTTGTGCAAACATTCTCACCTCTTTTTCAAATTAGAAACTTGGACCATAAGTCCTTGACTTTTCAAACACCATTTCATAACACTTCTTTGAATCAATATTAATCATACCTTGACCATATTTTGTGAATAATCATAATCAATTAACTTCACCCATTCAATTGTTTTGGCTTTGTCCATTGTTAATATGTTTTCATGCATTAGCCTTAGGTTTTAATTACCATAGTGGTTGATGTAATTCTTACCTTATCCTTAGTGAGTTGATTGTAAGTCTTCCATACTTATTATAGGGTTAACCCCTCACTAGTATGTTGAAGCCGTCCTCGCATGGTGGATTGTTGATGTTGGTTGAGTTTTCTCCCATTGGTAATGAAAAGCCTTAGTGCTTGTGTTTAAAATTGAACTCACTAATTTTTGGAAATCTTTTAGCCGAACTACGGCGTTTTGATCCTTACCTTTGATGGAAGGTACGTAGGCAACGGGTTCATCCGTTCAAACACAAAAATAACTAACTTGTATATTCTTTTCTCATCATCCCATTCATGTTTGCACAATATGTCAAAACAAATAAACATTTCTTATACAACAAGTGTGAAAAGGGCTCCCTAGGAGTACCTAGGACGTGATGGGTGCCTAACACCTTCCCATTGCGTAATTTACCCCTTACCCAGATTCTCTGATCTTTTTATTGGTTTTCTACGTGTAAAACTTCTCAGGTTTTTGTTCGCTTTTTAACCAGTCCTTAGGATAAATAAAAGTGCGGTGGCGACTCGATTCATTGTATGCTTTGCTTATGGTTTAATCAATAAATCATATAGCGACGAATACACCGCTACAGAAAAGTGGCGACTCTGCTGAGGACAACATTAGACCTTCCCTGGTGGTATTGCCTACTTTTCACCCTTGTTGTATGATATCTGTTTATGTGTTATTTGACATATTTTTGTACAATTTGGGATAACTGTATTGGTTGTAATGTTTGAATTGCTTGATATACAATTGCTGTTTGCTTTGGTGATCTCTGTGAGATGAGTTCTATACCCGAACTCGAGTGCACTCTAGGATAGGAGAATGGCGTAGTCTTGTTGACTGGTGTGGAGTATTCCTTAGCCAGTTGACTTGCGAGTCCATTCACTTGGTGGAGGTCATGTTGGATTAATAATGTCACACAAGTCATTTGTGGTTAGGCATTGTTCGTTCAATTATGTGCCTTAGAAGCCAAGGACCTTAGTTTACCAAGCCCATCTTGGCCTATTTTTAGGACGTAGTGCGGAGGTCGTTCAGATGTAAGTTCTGATGCGATTGTTACGCGATACTACACTCATAAGAGTCTCTCTCGAGAATATTCTTGGAATACGAGTATTCGTTTCTCCGATAATATCCGAGAGATGGGATGATGATTATGGGAACCTCTGGTAGAACATGTCTGGCAGGTTTAAACCCTAGTACACTCCCTTTGGGTGGTTCTTAACCGAGACTCCATGCTCGTGACTCTCAGCAAACCCGCGATTCGTGGTTGAGTCGTTCAAACATCGTTAATATCAATGGAACTTGGGCGTTGATAAGGTGCAAACCATAATCCGCCAAAATGGATGATTGATATTAAGGATGTTAGAGCCGGTTCATGTACCATTAATATCAATGGAACTTGGGTGTTGATAAGGCGAAAACCTAAATCCACCAAAATGGATGATTGATATTAGGGATACAATGAGCTTTCCCACGACCTTTGTTTGGTGTGCCTTGCTTGATCCTTGAGTGTGATTGTTGCATTCATGCATTCATCTGCATCCATATCATCAGATAAAAAGAAAATTTTCAAGGAACTCAAGGGAGTTTATTTGCAAAAATTTTCAAACATGGAAAAACCGGGAAAATTTTTTCACCCGATATATCTGATGAGATATTCTCATATATGATCAAAATGCTTAAAAATTTCAAAGTTTGCAAATAAAACCCTCGAGTTCCTTTGAAATAAAAGCAGAGCATATGCACAAACACTTCATGCATCATTTGCATAAGCGGGTGTTTTGTTCCGGTCTCCCGTCCTGTGGTCTGACCTTGCGATCTTCATTTATTTTGAGACGCACTTCCCGGTACTACACCAGAGTCAACTCTGCCAGATTTATGGGCCGTTTTGAGCAAGAGGGTTGTGAACTCAGAGGAGGTATTTTCCAGACTAAGTGTTGTTGATGGATTTATTCCTGGTTAACCGATCCCGGGCTGGCATTGGCTACTATTCTGGGGCATATAATGAGCAAGGTTTGTTCACGAGTGGAGGATTCATCCATGATGATCAACCTGAAGAGGAAGCTGCTGCCGTCTTGGAAGAGGACGCAGAAGATTTGAACAATTTTGTCATACCTGGTGGTGTCTGCCACAATTGGGTCGCTGTAGATGTTCCTACAGTCGTCCATAGATCAGAGTAATTGTTCACTTTGTTTAAAACCCTTCTCCCATGCCAAAAGGAGAAGTGATGACATTGTTGGCAGCATATATACAATGATGTTTTCAGTCAATTAATGCATTGTTAAACATTTGTTTTTCATTTGTTTTCACTTTTCGCTTTTTGCATGAAATCAGTGATCACAAAAAACCCATAAAAACAAGAATAAAAGCAATCCTTTTTCATCTGCATAATGATTTGCTTGTTTAAATTCTAAAGTTTTTCATTAACCAAAATCATTATGCAGGTTGATCTTAAAACCCATTGAACATAATGATCCAACGCCATCTCCCAATTTTGAATCCCCTGCATTCGAGGCAGAGGAAGATGATGTTGAAGGAATTCCTGATGAGATTACCCGTCTCCTTGAGCACGAGAAGAAGGTCATTCAGCCACACCTTGAAGATCTGGAAACAGTCAACTTGGGGTCTGAGGATTGTGTTCGTTTGGTGAAGATTGGGGCACTTCTTGAAGAGTCTGTCAAGAAGGATTTGATCAGTTTGCTACGAGAATATTCCGATATCTTCGCTTGGTCATATGAAGACATGCCGGGTCTAGATACTGATATTGTGCAACATTTCCTGCCTTTAAAGCCTGAGTGCGTGCCTGTGAAGCAGAAGCTCAGAAGAACTCATCCAGACATGGCAGTGAAGATCAAAGAGGAAGTTCAGAAGCAAATTGATGCGGGGTTTCTGGTGACTTCTACATATCCTCAATGGGTGGCCAATATTGTGCCTGTTCCTAAGAAGGACGAAAAAGTCCGTATGTGCGTTGATTACAGAGATTTGAATAAGGCTAGTCCAAAAGATGATTTTCCTCTACCACATATTGATATGTTGGTAGACAATACAGCTAAATTCAAAGTCTTTTCCTTTATGGACGGATTTTCCGGATATAATCAAATCAAAATGGCACCCGAGGATATGGAGAAGACAACATTCATCACACCTTGGGGAACATTCTGTTATCGAGTGATGCCCTTCGGTTTGAAGAACGCCGGAGCCACGTATCAAAGAGCTATGACTACCTTGTTTCATGATATGATGCACAAGGAGATAGAGGTCTATGTTGATGATATGATTGCCAAGTCCCGAACGGAAGTTGAACATGTTGAACATTTGTTGAAGCTTTTTCAGCGCCTGAGGAAGTTCAGACTTCGCCTGAATCCGAAAAAATGTACATTTGGAGTCTGTTCCGGCAAGTTGTTGGGTTTTGTTGTCAGCGAAAGAGGTATTGAAGTTGATCCTGCCAAGGTCAAAGCAATACAAGAGATGCCTGCACCCAAAACTGAGAAGCAAGTCCGAGGTTTTCTTGGCCGCTTGAATTACATTTCCAGATTTATATCCCACATGACTGCCACATGTGCGTCGATATTCAAGCTCTTCCGGAAGGATCAGTCTCATGATTGGACCGAGGATTGCCAGAAAGCTTTCGACAGTATCAAAGATTATCTGTCCGAACCTCCGATTTTGTCTCCGCCTGTAGAAGGAAGACCTCTAATCATGTATCGGACTGTGCTTGAAGACTCGATGGGTTGTGTACTCGGTCAACAAGATGAATCAGGGAAGAAAGAATCTGCTATATACTACCTCAGTAAGAAGTTTACTGATTGTGAGTCTCGGTACTCAATGCTTGAGAAGACGTGCTGTGCTTTAGCTTGGGCTGCTAAGCGTTTACGCCAGTACATGATAAATCATACCACTTGGTTGATATCCAGGATGGATCCAATCAAGTATATCTTCGAGAAGCCTGCTTTAACTGGGAGGATTGCCCGTTGGCAGATGCTGTTGTCTGAGTATGATATCGAGTATCGAGCTCAGAAAGCCATCAAAGGTAGTATCTTGGCTGACCATTTAGCGCACCAGCCGATTGAAGATCATCAGTCGGTTCAGTACGACTTCCCTGATGAGGAGATTCTGTATTTGAAAATGAAAGATTGTGATGAGCCTACACTTGATGAAGGTCCAGAACCTGGTTCCAAATGGACGATGGTGTTTGATGGCGCTGTAAATCAGTATGGAAATGGAATTGGGGCAGTAATCGTTACTCCTCATGGCACACATATTCCGCTTACAGCAAGGCTAACTTTCGAATGCACGAATAATATGGCTGAGTATGAGGCCTGTATTATGGGACTTGAAGAATGTATTGATTTGAGAATCAAACATCTTGATGTATATGGTGATTCGGCTCTGGTTGTCAATCAGATCAAGGGTGAATGGGAGACGAATCAACCAAGTCTCATTCCTTACAGAGATTATGCAAGAAGAATTTCGACTTTCTTTACAGAAGTTGACTTTCATCATATACCTCGAGAGGATAATCGGATGGCAGATGCTCTTGCTACGCTTGCTTCCATGATTGTTGTCAAATATTAGAATGAAGTTCCCAATATTACCGTGATGCGCTTGGATAGACCAGCTCACATATTTGCAATTGAAGAAGTGAATGATGACAAGCCTTGGTATTTTGATATCAAGAATTTCCTCCAGAACCAGGTCTACCCGCCTGGGGCATCGGTGAAAGATAGGAAAACTTTGAGAAGGTTGTCAGGCAGTTTCTACCTCAGTGGTGAAGTGCTGTATAAAAGAAATTTTGACATGGTTTTGCTCAGATGCGTGGATAGACACGAAGCAAACCTGTTGATGACTGAGGTCCATGAAGGTTCATTTGGTACTCATTCCAATGGACATGCCATGGCTAGAAAGATGTTGAGAGCAGGCTACTATTGGCTGACAATGGAGTCTGACTGCTGCAAGTACGTGAAGAAATGCCACAAGTGTCAGATTTATGCGGATAAGATTCATATTCCTCCGACACTTTTGAATGTGATTTCATCACCATGGCCTTTCTCTATGTGGGGAATTGACATGATTGGCATGATTGAGCCAAAAGCGTCCAACGGACACAGGTTTATTCTCGTAGTAATTGACTACTTCACCAAATGGGTTGAGGCCGCTTCATATGCGAATGTGACCAGACAGGTGGTTGTGAAGTTTATCAAGAACCAGCTGATTTGCCGTTATGGTGTGCCAGATAAGATCATTACTGATAATGGATCTAATCTGAATAATAAGATGATGGATGAGTTGTGCGCTGAATTCAAGATTGCACACCATAATTCCTCTCCCTACAGACCCAAGATGAATGGGGCTGTTGAAGCTGCTAATAAGAATATCAAGAAGATCATCCAGAAGATGACAGTCACGTACAAAGATTGGCACGAGATGCTGCCATTTGCTTTGCATGGATATCGTACGTCTGTCCGCACTTCAACAGGGGCAACCCCTTTTTCTCTTGTTTACGGCATGGAAGCTGTTCTCCCAGTAGAGGTGGAGATCCCATCAATGAGAGTTTTGATGGAAGCCAAGTTGACTGATGCTGAATGGATTCAGAGTCGTTATGACCAACTGAATTTGATTGAAGAGAAGCGATTAACTGCCATGTGCCATGGTCAGTTATATCAACAGAGAATGAAGAAAGCATTCGATAAGAAGGTCAAGCCTCGTGTATTCCGAGAAGGAGACCTCGTGCTCAAGAAAGTCTTGTCCTTCGTGCCCGATTCCAGGGGCAAGTGGACTCCAAACTACGAGGGTCCGTATGTTGTTAAGAGAGCCTTTTCAGGCGGTGCATTGATGCTTACAACAATGGATGGGGAGGATTTCACTCGTCCTGTGAATTCAGATGCAGTCAAGAAATACTTTGCCTAGAAAAAAAAGGGTATATGCAAATGAAAAACAGAATAGCTCGCTAAGTTGAAAACCCGAAAGGGCGGCTTAGGCAAAAATGAGCGTCTCGGTGGAGAACCCGCAAGGGTAATCCAGGCAAAAATTAGAGACTTGAAAAAAGAAGGTATATTTGCATCCCGCTAGATTGAGTACCTCACTCTGGGGCAATCCAGGCAAAAATTAGGGATTTGGCAAGTAACTGCATCCTGACAAGACTTTCTGTTCCACAGCTGTCTGTTCGTCAGAGGATTCTCGATTCGTCGTCAACTGAAGCTTCGCATACATCGAGATTCAAATTGGTAGAGAAAGGATCATTATGTTCAATGTAGCCCTCTTCCAATATATATCACTGATTTCAAATTTGTATAGATCTATGGAGTCCTGCCATTTGCAGGCTACCATTCCATCAAATAAATTTGAGCTTTTATCCAATTATTTGCACTCTTATTTGTTTCAATTCAACAAATGTTTTGCATGTTTCAATTGGTAAAATGTCATTGTTTTAAACAAATAAATTTTTTCAAATTGTTGTTTTAAACAAAGTGAATATTCACAATGATGAAAGGATACTTAAGAATCTCTCAGTGCTCTCCCAAGGGTGGCATGATTCCCAACAGGTAAGACATTGGTTCATATTCCTGGCATTTGATTGTATCCTCTTTCTCCCGGTTTGCTGTTGGGGTTGTTCCCCAAGCAGAGATGTTGTCGAAGACTCAGTTTCTTCTCCAGCGGTAATCTCCCCAGCATGGATGTTCTCCCTGTGGTAGATTCAGTGGTTGGTGGATTGATATCCCGGTACCTTACCGCTTTCCTCAGCATTGTCGCAAGCAGAGCTGTTGGTGGGGTTGTTCCCCAATATAGTCGCGAGCAGAGATGTTGTTGAAGACTTCGTCTTCTTCTCCAGCAGTAGACTCTCCAGTGCAGCTGCCAATAGAGTTGTTGTGTCTCTCCTCAGCATGATTGCTTTCCATTTTTTCCCAGCTTAGTCTGCAGAATGTTTGTTGTGGCAGTATCTGCCTGTTGAAAGCTCTCAATCCCCAGTAGGGTCGGTTGGTGGCTCTAGTATCCCAAAGATTGGAATGATTTCCTGATTACTTTTTGATCCTCAGTAGAGTGGCTATTTGCAGAATCTACTTGTGTGATCCGTCGGATGTATGTTTTCCCCGAGTGGAGTGGCGTGTTGCAGAATCTACTTGTGTGGTGCTTTTTCCCTCAGTGGGTTGTTCCCCGAAAGGATAGCTAATAGCTTTTCCCCAGTAGAGTTGCTTGTGCAGTTAGATTCTACTCGAATGATTCTCCTTCAGTGGGTTGTGCCCCGGATTTGTTTGGAGTTGCTTTTGCAGCAGTTCTTGGTTGAGCCATGAACCCTTGTTTCTCAGTTGATGCTGGGATCCCCTGCAGATATCCTCAGGATTCTCTTGTTCCCATACAGATTCGTCTTAGTGGCGGTTTTGCCTGTTATGACTTTCTGTACCCTGTCTGGGTTGTTTTGCTGACCCCTCACTCAGAGATTTAGTGTATCCTGATCTCTTTGTTTCCCCTGCAGTACCCGCAGATCTTTGCTTTACAGCATGTGGATCTCTAGCGGATTGGCTTTCCAGTTGGTTTCTTCCCTGGAAGTATAGTACCGGGCGTTTAGTTCCTGGACCTGTTTGTGTTAGAATTGTCTGTTTTGTCAGCATTCATCACACATCATCATACATAATCACGCATATTCATGCATATCCATAAACATTCAGATATTCATGTTGCATTGTTTGCCATATATCTTTTGTTTGTTGTCTCCTGCTATGGGCGATGTAGATCTCTTTATAGATCTTCCCAAGCAGATGTCGGGTGGTTAGTCTCTCCATATAGAGTCAGCCCCATAAGCAGAAAGCGTCTGTATTTTCCTTCTGCAGTTCCCCACTGAGATATGTCCTCGTGGATGACGGTTTCTTCCGTTTCCTCCCAACACATATATTGGGATGAATTTTCCTATTGAGTTATATCCTCATAGGACGTGTTTTGATTCAGTCCGTCTTTTCGGATAAATCCCGAATCGGCGTTGTGTCAGCTGTTTCTTGCGCTTCCCTGTGGAAGAAATGAATGGTTTGCCCAGTAACCGGCATCATTTCATTTATCCCCAGCGGAGTTTTTTGGGCCTCTACCCAGTAATCGGTAGTTGTAAGTCCTATGTTCCTTGCTTCTTGGCGGAATTTGTGGTTATATACCTTTTATTCCTCAAGCAAGAGTTGTTGGTCTTCTACCCAGTAGTCGGTAGTCGTAAATCCTATTTGCCTGCTCTCCAGCAGTTTGTGGTTTGTTATAAACCCTATTTTATTTCCCGTGCGGATTTGTGATTCGTTCCATCCCCACGTGGAGTTGTTGGTCTTCTACCCAGTATTCGGTAGATGTAAACCCTAATCTGTGGTTATTCCCACCAGAGTATGGCTACTACCCCGTATTTGGTAGTTGTAAGTCTTATCTTTTTTCCCCTAGCAGAGGTAACCTTTGTTGGTTCGTTCTGGTTAATGGTGGAATTTCTGTTGTTGTGGTTGTTATCCCCAACAGAGTTTGCGTTTCCCTATGGAATAATTTGAATAAGTGCTCAGTATTTGGCCTTCATTCATCCTATCCCCAGTGGAGTTTGTGGTCTTCTACCCCGTATTCGGTAGTTATAAATCCCATGTTGTGATTGTTCTCCCCATCAAAGTTTGTACCTTGTGGTACAGTCGGATAATTGCCGGTTGCTTGCAATTTTATCCCAGCTGAGTTGTTGGTTTCTACCCAGTAGTCGGTAGTGTTAACCTCTTGTTTCTTCAGCTAGATTGTTGGTATTCTACCCCGTATTCGGTAGTTGTAAACCCTAATTTCTCCTTTGCAGAGTTAACCTTGTTGTTCATCCTAACCGATGACGGTTACTCTTTGCGGTTATCTTCATTCAATATTTGATGTCGATATTCCTCCCTTTGCTTGTGGATAATTGCCAGATGCTCGCAGTTTATCCCCAGCAAGTTGTCTTCTGGATCATTGCCGTATTGCTCGCAATGTTATCCCCTTTTGAAGTTGCCAGTGGGTCTTTTCACCGTTTGCTAGTGATTTTTTCCCCGGATCATTGATTTGTTTATCAACGTATCCCCAGCCAGTCCCTGTGAATAATTGTCGGATGCTTGCAATTCATTCCCAGCGGATCGCCTTTCATTTACCCGTTTGCTCGGTAATGATTGTTGCTCCCTTTGATTGGTCATCATTACATACCTAGTTTTGGTATCCCGATGCCTTTCTTTTCGGTCGATTTATCCTTTGTTAACCCTTATACCGGTTGCGGATAATCTTCCATACGAGTGTGTTATCCACGTTTTGACGGTAATGGATAATATATTTCATACACTCTTCAGTCGAAGCCTTTTGTGTTTCCCTAGTCGAGTAAGTTTCGTTATTTCCCTTTGCGGAATCGAATATTTGTTGTTTGGATAATTGCCGGATGCTTGCAATTTATCCCCTTTGAGTTGTCTTTCGTTTACCCGGATGCTTGGTATCGATTGTCTCTCTTTTTGGTTAGTCACCTATTATATACTTCGGTATCTCTGGTGTCTTTTCCTTTTGAGTATATTATTCGCGGTCTGCCGGTAATGAATAATATGTCTCTTGCGCTCTTTGGTTGGAATCCTTTGTTGATCTTCCCCAGTAGAGTAAGATTCGTATTCTTTGTAGAATCGAATGTCCATCCTTTAACCAGTTTGTGTTTTGGATGATGAGTGTGTTGGCATATATACCAATTCACGTTTTCGGTAGATCACTTATCATATACTTCGGTATCCCTGGTGTTTCTTACCGTGCGCGTTTATTATCTACGTTCTGACGGTAATAGATGATATATCTCATGCGAGTATTCTATCCACGTTCTGACGGTAATGGATATTATATCTCATGCACTCTTTGGGTTTGTGTCCCCAGTTGAGTAAGATTCGTTTTTCCCGTTGTGGATTCGAACGTCCATCCTGTAAGTCGATTTGCTTTTTCAAGCTCTCCTTTCGGACGAAGAGTGTTTTGGCATATATACCAATTCACGTCTTTGGTAGGTCACCTATTATATACTCCGGTATCTCTGGTGTCTCTTCCTTTTCGAGTATATTATTCACGGTCTGCCGGTAATGAATAATATGTCTCATGCACTCTTGGGTCAATCTTTTGATTGTTTTCTCCGCAGAGTAAGATTCATATCCCTTGTGGAATTGAATATCCATCCTATAAATAAGTCTGTTTTTCTAGCTTTCTTCAGGATGATGAGTGTCTTGGCATATATACCAGTTCACGTTTCGGTCGGTCACCTGTTATATACTTCGGTATCCCTGGTGTTCCTTCCTTTTTGCTCCCTATTATGACCTTGGTCCCCTGTGGAGTCAGATTTTCCTGAGTTTATGTACCTTTTTCAGGTCTTTCTCAGATGTTGGGTGATTGATATCTCTCACCCTTATACCGGTCTTAGGTATTCATTCTTCCTGAGTTTGTTGCCCTTATACCGGTAACATCTCATCTTTGGCTTCCCCTGGAAAGTCTTTTCTAGATTTCCCCAGCGGGTTTGTGTTGCTATTTGTGTTGCTGTATTGGCGTTTTCCCCAGTACATGCATTTTGTGGGTCAGCTTGAGTCTTCCCAATGGAAGTGTTTCCTTTGGAATTTCTTTCTCTCCCCAGTGTGAGCCCTTCACTTACCCAGTGAGGTCTCCAGTCTGATTTCTGTTATCCCCTAATCAGAGTCGTGTCTTGCACACGCTGTGTCAGTTTTGTTTTCCCCAACTCAAAGTCGTGTCCTGCTCACGCATTCTTTTTCTTTTATTATCCCCAATAAGAGTCCTGTTAGAGTCTCTGGTCCTGGTGAGTGTATTACTCCGAGGGATCGTCTGTTCTTCTGTGTGAATCATTATCCCCACAGAGTTTGTGTCTTTTACACGCATACATTTGCATCATGAGGTCTCTTAGGGACCAAAATTTGTCTCATTACTGTTATTTAAGCCCATTCTACCGCGTCGAGATGAAGATTTCTAAACTTCACTTCTCCGGCTAGAATGACCTTAAATAGGGGCATCTGTAAGACCCCAATTTTTGCCCTAAGATCCCTCATGGCCTCAAGGCATCATATCATGTCATATCACTGCCTCAAGGATCATTTGTGCACCTTTGCTTGCCTCCTAGTGGGTGGGTATCTTGTGAGTGTGGTTTTTGATCACCAAGCATGTATTGCATTTGTATATCATTGCTTTTCATTTGTTTACTAACCAAAAGTACAAAAATATTGTCATCTAACCTTGTTTCTTGTAGATGAAGCAAACTAGGTCAAAACAGTCAAGTCATTCATTGAGCAAAGGATGGTGGCCATTCTTGAAGAATTTGGGCACCATGATCATTCATCAAAAGTTCATATGAGTTGTGATATCATTTTGGATCAAGATCTCATGTGGAAAAGGTTTGAAATTCATCAGAACATGGCTCAGTCAACTAAAACCCTAGAAAAGTCAACTGTGGTCAACTGTGGTCAACTGTGCATTTAATCAGGATTTGGAAGGTGTGAGATGGTTGGAAAGGTCTCATTCATGTCCATATAAGCTTCATTTGGCATTTCAAACACCCACAGTGAAGGATTTGAGGTCAGACAAAAAGTTTCCCAAAATGGAAATGACCTGTAATTTTCAGCTGCCCAAAATGGAAAGTCATTCTCCTCAAAATTACATCATGAACCAAGCTTCAAATCAAAATTTGTCCAACATGAAAGTTGAAGAGCTTGATCTTGCCTTTCCAAAAAGTCCAAGAACACTCATTTCCCATTTATGGTTGGCAAGTTATGATCAAATCATTTTCAGAAAATGCCTAAATTCAAAGTGGCATAACTTTCACATGGAATGGCCAAATTGGATGGTTCTTCTTTGAGCAAACCCCATTTGATGTGTACTATCCAAATCCATCATCACATTTCACCAAAAACCTTCACATAAAAAGGCCATTTTTCAAGTGAACTAATTAATTTTGGTGGGAAAAAAGGCCAAATTTCAAAATACATGGAATTTCCACACCAAACCAATTGGAATAGCTTCTAAATGTGATTTATGACTTGCTTCAAAAGAAAAAAACACTGTTCCATTGGTTCAAGCTATCAAAGGGCAAATTGGCCAAATTGCATAATAAGCTCAATTCACTAATCACTCCAATTTGGTTAAACATGATTAAGGCATGGATTAAGTGATGATATAAAAGCCTAATCATAACAGAAAACGAAAGGAACAATCATTTTTTTCAGATCAAATCACAAAATTCTCCAATTCTCTCAAAAATCTCACAATTTTCACATACACTTTTTTCATCAATTCATCAAGAATCCATCAATCTTTGTGCCATTTCTTTGTTGAATCTTCATGTGCAGGTAATTTGGGAGATCTGTTGAACAAGATTGAAGAGGAAATCGTGCCAATTCTCACTGTGCAACCTTGAGCTCTTCAATGGCAGTTGAACAATTCTTCATGATCGTGCATTGCTGAGCTGAGAAATCATCACCATACACCTTCTTGAGCATTATACTCCATCTGTTTTCATCAATTGAGGTCAAAAACACACTGAATCACGAGCTGCATATCCAAGAGGTAAATTTTCGATTCCTTCAATTCATGCAATTAATATGTGGTTTAGGTAGTGCCTTGAACATAGAGTAATTTGGTGCTTGAATCGTGTGATTTCGTCCATTATTCATCAAGATATTTGGAATTAAAGATTGCATGTCAAAACTATTCTTGATCGTATCTCTTTGTATGTTAACTTCTGGACATTTTCATTACCATATCCATGAGCTACGTGGAGAGACGGAGAGAACCATATATGGCATGTGCGTTTTGGTTGAAATTTGTTCATGTTCATCAAGAACGTGAAGAACAATGATGAAGCTCGCGAATTTCTGGAAAAAGAGGCTGTTTGATCCTGTTTTCGTGCCTTGCCATTTGAATTCACGTTTACCGCTCAAACCGACCAGTAGCGACGCGCCACGCAGTTTAATGAAACTGCAGCGTTTTAGTCCCTGGAGCCAGTAATTACGAGAATGCCATTCAGCCTAATTATTTCATTTAATTAACTTAAATAATTATTTCAATTTTAATCAAACTTCAAAAAATCCTAATTAATTCATCCCTAATCCAAATTGGATGGGGATTTTTGTGTTAATCTCCAAATTTCCTCTAGTTTTTTTTAGGCATGATAATGGAAGTTGTGCCTGGTGAGTTTTTGGTTTTGCTTAGTGATCTTGATCATGTATGCTATATGTGTATGTTTTACCATATTGATCATGAAATAATCATGCATTATCCAAAATGAGTGAAATTTTACATGCCTATTCTTGACTCTTTCCTGGTGATTTTGATGTATAGTTTGCTAATTTTGAGTTCCTGGTTTGATAGATATGATGTGATCTTTTTTAGTGTGACAATGTGTGTCACACTATGTTATGGCATGTTCCTGATTTTATTTTCCATACCTATGCTATGCCTATGGCTCTGAATTTTTGCATGTGATATCATATGTATGTCTAGTTTCACCATGATTTTTTTTGGATTTGATTGATCCATTTCCTATTTGATTGGGATTTTTGTGGGCTGTTTAGTCATTTTAGGGTTTTTCTTGAGTAGTTCACTTACATAGCTTGTAAAATGCTCATACCTTCTCATATGAAGATGAAATTTGGTGGAGTGTTTCTTGACATGTTTAGCTTCACTTTGGATTTGGTCCCATTCATTTCTCATTTGTTTTCACTGTTTTACATTTGTTTGAAGTTGGTGTATACTTTGTGACCTAGTTTGGGTTGATTTTTGCATACCATGACTTCCTGATTTAATTCCCCTACTTCCATTTATCCAAATGTCATGAAATTTGATATGTAGCTCATTGAATGTGTTCTGTTTAAAATGGAATTTTTGTGGAATTTATTGAGCTGTTTTGGTATCTGTTTGATTGTAATCATTCTGTTTACTCATATGTGGTTCACACTTGCTTACTTTGACCTAAATTGTGCATGAAATGAAATTGGTGTATTGTTTTGATATGAGACCAATTAGACTTTCTTCTTAATTGAATTATCTTGGTTTTGATCATGTTTCACTTGCTGTTTTAAGATTTTCCCCCCTTTTTGACCCTAGGCTTGTCCTAGTGGTCTTACTTCTCATGTTTGAGTTTGACTTTGACTTTTCAGGTTAAGAAGCAAAGTGCTTTAAAGGAATTAATGCAAGTTGATTGAGTTGTTTCATTTGACTATTGTAAACTAACTTGTTTGTTTTCTAGGGTGCTTAGCTCATTTGAGCTTTGAGCTTTGTGCTTTGCACATGATTGATTATGTTGCTTGTTGGTCATTACCTTGCTTGTTTTGAGTTTGTGACTTGGATACTGATTATATTTGATTGATTTCAGGTACCATAGTCGCTTTAGTTCCTTGAGAACTAGCTATTGTTTTGCTTTGCTTAAGCATTGAGGTAGACTCTCTTGTCTCCATGTAGTCTGGAAGACCTGGCTTGTTATTTAGCCAGGCAACTGTCTGAAGTCCTCCTTAAGAGGCAATGTTTGTGATTGTTTATTTTTGTCCCTAAGCAGGTAAAGACCTCATGTGAGGCAATTGGTAGACAAAAGAGATATGTAGCCTATCTCCTACTATTCTGTGAGTCACTCACATTGCTCACACTACTTGTGTTTGATGCATGTTGAGTAAAACCCAAGATCTATCGAGTCTAACTTGGGGAGAGAGTTCCATCTTTCTGAACTCCCCCACCTTCTGATATTCAATACTCTCCCAGACCAGGGATAAGAGTGATGAGGCACACCCCTCATATCCTTTCATCTGCTTCACCTTGGCTCTCAATGTCAAGGTTAAGAGCGCCATCTACCCTATTCCAGTGGACTTTAAAGTCTAACCCTTTGATTGAGCCTAATTGTTTGGTTATAGTGGGTGCTAAATGTTTGTTTGATTATTGCATTTGTACATGCTTGCTTGCCTTTGTGCATTTATCATCATTAATTTGTTCATTATTGCATGATCATCATTGCATATCTTTGTGATTCATATTTGAGTTTACCCATTGAGGACAATTGTAAGACCATATTCTTTGGCCATTGTTCCTATGATTTGGAAGGGACAGAGTGTAAGACCATTTCACTTGGTCACTCATGTCCATTGCTTAGTGCATTGTTTGTTTGTTGTACGTGAGGATGCAATTGTAAGTCCCTGTGATGTGGCATTTGTATTCCTATGATCATCCTTTGGAGGTTGGTATAAGTCCAGATAGATTGGCATCCGACATCCAAGTTTTGTTTACTTTAGGAGATTGGTGTAAACCCATTTATTGGTATCCGATATCCGCGTTTTGCTTTGTGAGATTGGCATAAGACCATTGATGGCCTCCGGTATCACCTTACTTTATTTGTACTTACTTCGTTGCTCATTCCTAAGGACACACTTGAATCATCTTCTATATGATTTCAAGAGGTGAACCTTTATAAGAAGTTTTACATTCCATCATCCATACCCCTTTCATCCTAAAGTTTTTCACACTTTACTTTCAAAAACTTTGACTTGTTGTGCAAACATTCTCACCTCTTTTTCAAATTAGAAACTTGGACCATAAGTCCTTGACTTTTCAAACACCATTTCATAACACTTCTTTGAATCAATATTAATCATACCTTGACCATATTTTGTGAATAATCATAATCAATTAACTTCACCCATTCAATTGTTTTGGCTTTGTCCATTGTTAATATGTTTTCATGCATTAGCCTTAGGTTTTAATTACCATAGTGGTTGATGTAATTCTTACCTTATCCTTAGTGAGTTGATTGTAAGTCTTCCATACTTATTATAGGGTTAACCCCTCACTAGTATGTTGAAGCCGTCCTCGCATGGTGGATTGTTGATGTTGGTTGAGTTTTCTCCCATTGGTAATGAAAAGCCTTAGTGCTTGTGTTTAAAATTGAACTCACTAATTTTTGGAAATCTTTTAGCCGAACTACGGCGTTTTGATCCTTACCTTTGATGGAAGGTACGTAGGCAACGGGTTCATCCGTTCAAACACAAAAATAACTAACTTGTATATTCTTTTCTCATCATCCCATTCATGTTTGCACAATATGTCAAAACAAATAAACATTTCTTATACAACAAGTGTGAAAAGGGCTCCCTAGGAGTACCTAGGACGTGATGGGTGCCTAACACCTTCCCATTGTGTAATTTACCCCTTACCCAGATTCTCTGATCTTTTTATTGGTTTTCTACGTGTAAAACTTCTCAGGTTTTTGTTCGCTTTTTAACCAGTCCTTAGGATAAATAAAAGTGCGGTGGCGACTCGATTCATTGTATGCTTTGCTTATGGTTTAATCAATAAATCATATAGCGACGAATACACCGCTACAATTATGTGTACAATTATCCTTTTACGCTTATATCTATATTGAACATGTTATGAAAGTGATGCCTAGAAACAAAGTATGCTCAGTTTCTTGATTAACAAGAAAACCACAAAGTGAAAGAAAAGAGAGAAGAGAGGAGAAAAGAAAGACAATAAGTGGCTGAAAAACTAGATTCTTGATTCAATTACATATTAGGAAACAATGTCTATAATTTAATCTCAACCAAACCAATTTCTCCCTCTGATTAGGATTATCAAGGATTCATTGGAGAAGTGATGACTGGTATGTTATTTTTAGGAAAACTGAACCATAGCTTTCAACTAACATACTAAATAATTGGCCCAACAGACTGGCTCAATTCGACATGCTAACTTAAATAACAAGCTAACATATTTCGACAAGCTAACTAAGACATCTACATGGAAGAACAAACTTTGACTATGGCATGCACATCTTCGACTTTGACAGAGTTTGCTATAACAATAGCTTATAACCCACAAGCTACAAATATTCACCTTGGAACAAACTCTTAACAATGAAACCAACTAGATGTCGTCATGTAGTCCTATCAGCTGGATACAGTGGAAAAACTTACAACTTGGTAATATCTTGGTGATCATATCAACAACATTGTCATCAGTCAAAACCTTCAGCACTTGGGCCTCTCCATGCTCGATCATCTCTTTGATGAAATGCAACCTCACGTCGATAAGCTTGGTTAGCTCATGATAGGTCGAATTCTTCGATAGGTGCATGACTTTGACTATCACATTTAACAGCGATAACTTGACCTTGAAGTTTCATCTCCTTAGCAAAACCTTTAAGCCACAATGCTTCTTTCATAGCTTTAGTGAGGGTAATGTATTCTACTTCAGTGGTTAATAAGGAAACAACCTTCTTAAGTGTTGCTTTCCAACTGATTTCCATGTGAAACACAGTGAACACATATCTAGAAATATATTTTCTGGAATCCATAAAACCTACATAATTAGAGTAGAAAAATCCTTCAATTTTTACCTTACTATCATCACCACAGGCTCCACCATAAATCAGGACTCTACTCAGAGACCCATTTATGTATCTTAGGATCCATTTTAATGCTTGCTAGTGCACCTTCCCAGGATTGGAAATATACCTACTTACAAGACTCACTATATACATTATATATGGCCTAGTACAAACCATAACATACATCAAATAACTTACTATACTAGCATATGGAATGGTATTCATATAGGCTCTTTCAACTTCAGTACAAGGACTTTGAGTCGTACTCAGCTTGAACTGAGGATTAGTCGATGTTATAATAAGCTTTGAATTTGACATACCAAACTTGTTGAGAATCTTCTTAAGATATGTCTCTTGAGATAAGCATAATCTCGATTGCTTTATATCCCTCTGGATGTCAATACCAAGAAACTTGGAGGTAACTCCCATATCCTTCATGTCAAACTGCTTATCGAGTTTTGGATCTAGCTTTACTACATCCTCAATATTGTTGCTTACTATGAGGACGTCATCCACATAAAGCAACAGAATAGTAAGTGAGTTTCCAGGTCAAAATATGAAGTAAACATAATGGTCGAACTAACTCATAGTGAAACCTATGTGTGCCATGAACTTGTCGAATATCCTATTCCAGTGCCGAGGAGATTATTTAAGGCCATACAAAGACATATTCATCTTGCACATATAATCATCCTTTCCCTTTTTTTGACATACCTTTCAGGTTGCTTCATTAGGATTATTTCATCTAGATCACTATACAGTAAGGATGCCTTCACATCCATCTGTTCAAAATCTAGGTCAAACTTTGCCACCATGGCTAACTACATTTTAATGGTTCAATGATTTATAATAGGTGATAATACATCATTAAAGTCGACACCTTCTTTCTGATTGAACCCCCTAGAAACCAACCTTGCCTTAAATCTCTTCGACATAACTCCTTTGATTCCTTCCTTAACCTTGAAAATCCACTTACAACTGACTAACCTAGTTCTAACATGTTTCTTGATCAACTCCCAAATGTTATTATCAGAAAGATATTCCATCTCATCATCCATGGATTTCATCCATTAAGTCTTGTTTCGACTCCTTATATCTTCCCTGTAGTCTTTAGGTTCTACATCAAGAACCTCACTTGTAGAGATTAAGGCAAATGCTATGAGATCAGCATAACCAACTCTCTAAGGTGGCTTGATGACTCTTCTCGATCTATCTTTTTCCAACAGGTAGCCATTATCAAGATCCTCATCTTCATCAATAACTTATGCTTGCTCTTTGACTTCATCTAGGTTATGTAGTTAAACATCACTATGATCCACCTCAACAGGAATCTCTTCATGTTCCATCTCTTCTCCGGAGATCTTTGTACTTCGACCAACATCATCATTTTTCTTAAATATCATTTCTAATTCACTGAAAATTACATCTCGACTTTTGATACACCTCTTGTGATCTGGCTCTAAGCACCATAACCTATAAGCTTTAAATCCTTAAGGGTATCTAAGGAACATTTCTCAGAGCTCTTGGTTCAACTTTGTTCTGCCTAATATGAGAATAGGCTAAATAACCAAATACTATAAGTCTGTCGAGATTAGGTGGATGTCCCGACCAGACTTCTTCAGGTGTCTTCATCCCTAAGGTAGTCGAGGGGCACCTATTTATGAGGTATGATGCATCCACAACAGCCTTAACCCAAAACAACTTCTTCAATCCCTCACTAACCAACATGCATATAACCCCTTTCAGAATGGTTTGATTAAACCTTTCAGCCAAACCAGTTTGCTGGGTAGTACATGGAGTAGTTTTATGTCTTGCAATACTAGACACAACATAATAGATGTTGAAAGCCTCATTGTAAAGTTTAAGATCAGTTTTGGTCCTTAACCTCTTCACCTTCTTGTCAGTTTGGTTTTCTACCAGAGTCTTCCAACTTTTGGAATTTTCAAAAGTTTCATCCTTAGTTTTCTGAGTGAATACCCATAACTTTTATGAGTAATCATCAACTATAGATAGAAAATATCTTACACCTGAGTGTGAAGGATTTTTTACAGGCCCTCAAAGATCAGTATACATGTAATCAAGGGATCCATGTGTTCTTTGTTTGCCTTTGTTGAACTTCACCCTACAAGATTTACCAAATACACAAGGTTCACAAAACTCCATTTTTTTGACCTTGTCACCATATAACTGATTTTGTTTTGACAATTCGACCCAAACTCTTTCACTAACATGGCCAAGTCGCTTATCCCACAACTTAGTCTTCACAGGTTTTGTGGATGCCACATCTGCTAAACCATTTACGACCTCAACCTCAAAGGTATATAGGCCTTGCCTCTTGATGCCTCTCAAGACCTCTTTCGACGCCTTCATTACCCTTAGAATACTTTGCTCTCATTTGAAAATGCATCCTTTCTTGTCAAATTCACCAAGAGAAATTAAATTTCTCTTAAGTTTAGGTACATACCTGACATCAGTCAATAGCCTTATTGACTCATCAGGGAACTTGAATCTGACAGATCCAATACCTGTAATCTTGCAGGCTTTGTTGTTTTTCATCAACACTAATCCACCATCTTGATAACATAACTCCTCAAACGCGTTCTTATTTGGAGTCATGTGCCAAGTACAACCTGAATCCATAATCCATTCCTTGCTAGAGTTACTACTTGAAACCACCAGAACATTAGATGATTCATAATCATCTTGCATAATGGTTGCATTACCATTATCCTTTCCATCATGATTATTTAATCGATCAGGGTACACCTTTCTTATGTGACCCTCCTTCTTATAATGATAACACCTAATTGCAGAAGCATTACCACCATGAGAATTATGTATAAATTTACCCTTCTTCTTCTTCTCAAGCTTACCATCTTTCTTTGTGAATTTTTCTTTACGGACAATCCTTCACCAACAAATGATGGCTCGTGCTCCTTTCATTTGTTCAAATCCTTAGAGTACAAGGTTGATTGAACTTTTTCAAAGGTCAATTAATCTCTTCCATACAAGAGAGTTTCTTTGAAAAGAGCATGAGATCTTGGTAAATCACACAATAACAACAACAACAACAATAACGCTTGATCTTCATCATCAATCTTAACCTTGATGTTCTCAAGATCAAGAATCAACTTGTTAAACATAGCAACCCGCTCAGCCATGACTTTGTCTTCACTCATCTTGAATAAATACAATGCTTGCTTCAGGTAGACATGATTGACCAAAGATTTAGTCATATACAAACCCTCGAGTTTGCTCTATACACCCGATGTCGTCTTCTCCTTCTATACTTGTCGTAGAACCTTATCAACAAGGCTTAATATGATGACATTATGGGATTTCTCAATCATCATCGTCTTATCCCTCTCTATTAGGGAAACATCCATCTTATTCGATCCTTTCAACGTTTCTAACAAACCCAAGTGAACCAATAGAGCTTGCATTTTCAAGCGCCACAGACTGAAATCATTCACACCAGTGAGTTTTTCAATCTCATACTTTATTGACGACATCTTTACCTTCACGCTCACTGCACCAATTTGCTATGATAGTGATTCCTAAAAAACATAGTATGATCAATTTCTTGATTAACAAGAAAACCACAAAGTGAAAGAAAAGAGAGAAGAGAGGAGAAAAGAAAGATAATTTAAAGTGGTTAAAAACTGGATTCTTGATTAAATTACACATTAGGGAACAATGTTTACAATTGAATCTCAACCATACCACTTTCTCTCTCTGATTAGGATTATTAGGGATTCATTGAGAAGTGATTATTAGTATGTTATTTATAGGAAAACTAAACCCTAACTTTCAACTAACATACTAAACTATTAGCCCACTTCGACATGCTAACTTAAAAAACAAGCTAACATATTTCGAAAAGTTAACTGAGACATATTCATGCAAGAATAAACTTCGACTATGGCATGCACATCTTCGACTTCGATAGAGTTTGCTACAACACTAGCTTATAACCCATAAACTACATAACACAAGACATTGAATTTCCACCCTGGTATAGTCCAATATTATATTCCTTGATCCCCGAGTATACTTGATAATAATAAATAAATTCAATATCTCTATTAGCTTATTTGAGCACGACCATGCATTTTATAGTCATACTCGATCAAAGGGCCCATATATATATATATATATATATATATATATATATATATATATATATATATATATATATATATATATATATATTACTCTTATATATGTATGGGGGACAAATATCATATAGGTCCCTCATGTCCCTCATCATGATTTGTAAAGTACCTATAAACCATCTTTATGGTAATCCTATTTCAAACAATGTTTGATTGACAATGAAGTACTTGAATCCACATCTAGGATCCATAGTGGTTTCAGGTCGAAGGGGGATATACACCACTATCACTATAGAATTACTTACGACACTTACATAATAAAATATGTAATATTTTAATGGTGGATTAATCAAGTATAAATATTACTCCTAATATTTATACTAATGTATAAACTTGATATCTCATATCCATGACCTGTGAGATACAATCATCATAATGTTTATGTAACATTGTTGTCCTATGTGAAAGTAAAGTTTGACTACAAATACTTTAAGAATAACATTCTTATGTTTAGTGAGGTATCACAGTTAAGTCACACTTAATGTACCATTGAAGAGACTAATTATTCTAAGGATTTTATTATGTCATATACAAGTAACATCATAAATACAATGGCTAATATTAAATGTGTGTGTGTGTGTGTGTATATATATATATATATATATATATATATATATATATATATCAAGGTAATGATACAAAAGCAAAAAATAACCAATATTGATTAGCTATTAGAGTTTACTCCAACAATCTCCCACTAACACTAGAATCAATTAGGTATTAACTTAATATTTATCTGTCCACTGTGTGTATCAAACATCACATAAGCATGATACTTTATTATGGCATTAGGAACTATTTCTCATCTTGGTACTATACACCTCTTTCAATTTCAACTTTCAATCTTCTATCAAAAAGAAATTGAAGTGCCAAAATATACATATATGGATTGCTAGTGAGATCTAGTTTTTTGTACTTGCAAGATTACCCCATTATCACCGTGAACAAGATCAATCAGATATGCAATATAAGAAATGCAAATTTCTTTTCAAGAATGAGCAAAGCGATCAAAATCATATATTTGACACTTGTACTAGAAAACGGAAATTTTCTGAAGCCTTTTACAGCTTACACAATTGTCAACTAAGCATAACATTTATTTTATACTATGATATGAATATATTGTTCATTGATTTAAGAAAAACATCATTCTAACTCATTTATAATGATTATTCCCGCATCCTTTCAAGAAAAGGAGGACCAAGTCCTTTTAAGGTATCCATGGACCTTCTTGATAGTGATCAAGTGATAAACACTTTAATTAGTTTTGGTACTTAATGTTTATGATCATAACATATGGTGTATCTAGTGCAGTATAGATCATGACGTACATGATTGATATAATCACCAAATCATGTAGATATTTTTTATGTGTCCTTTTTCTCATCCATTGAGGTAAGGTATTGTCCATCAGACAAAACATCATGTGATGCATGCTCTAATCTTAAGTGAGATTATGCATATTAAGTGTCTTAACACTTCATCAAAATATGTACCTATCCTAAGGTCGGGGTTCATCAACAATCTATCTCTATAAATTTCATATTCCTAACCTTTTAGGAAACCTCACCTAAGAATTTGATCAAAACCATTTCCTTAATCATGTCCTACATTTATGGTGTAGGGAATTTGTTTTGACGATTAATATGTCGCTAACATACTATACTGGATTAATTCAAATACTCCCACTAACCTTCTTGGATTAATTCACAAAACTTAATTAGTAAAAGAATTCAACACCAAGAAGCTCACTCTAATCCATACTTGGGTTTAGACAACTTATATACTTTTGGAATCAAGATCATTTATGTTCTTATCTAGATCTCGTGCTACATGAACCAATGGTCCAACGATAATTCCCTTGCTGAATTTATTCATGTTCCATTCTCATAAACATATTTATTTTCTAGTGCTTGAATTTTTTTAATTTCTACATCACTTCCTGATGATAAACGTCATTACATGATTTTTAGGAATAAATTCAGGTAAATTCAATGTAAAATGGTAAAAAAAATGTTGAAGTATGAAGAATTGAGCAAAAAGTCAATATAAGGAATATATAAAGACTTAGTGCAATTTGTGAAGAAAAACTAAGTTTCGACTCTGGAATTATTTCGCGTGCGATGCATCTCATTGCATCGTGATGCTGACGGTCACAGACACGATGCACACGTTTCAGCTGACACACGTTTTTCCTATTAAAAGCACTTTTTGGTTTCTTTTGAAGGATTATGAATCCCAAGACTGAAAGTGACGACAGAGGGAG
Source organism: Lathyrus oleraceus (assembly GCF_024323335.1). Classification (NCBI taxonomy): domain Eukaryota; kingdom Viridiplantae; phylum Streptophyta; class Magnoliopsida; order Fabales; family Fabaceae; genus Lathyrus; species Lathyrus oleraceus. The sequence goes on along the minus strand of NC_066581.1, from coordinate 260,184,295 downwards.
ATTTTAGGTGCTTTTGGACATATTACTTTGACATATTACTATTATTCAATTATCTCTTGTTGGACATATTACTATTATTCAATTATCACTTGTTGGACATATTACTATTATTCAATTATCACTTGTGCTCATTGCCTATTGTATGTTACGACACACAGTTTCATCTAGGTAAGTAGTGACATATTGGCATAGAGATGCTTATCGAAAATAGGATAATTGTGTGGTTATATAATTAACCATGGATAGTCTAATTAGGAGTTGTAACTTAGGGATTAACACGCTCTAGTGACTAGTGTGACGTTCCAATTGGCCTGAAGGATCGGGAAATTAACGCTTAGACTAGTGAGTTGCCCACCAAGGGATTTGGTGCAGTGGTGGGGTTAATCGGTTATGTAACTCTTATGTCTCTGCATGTCTATTAATGCACATTTCATCAATAAAATAGAAGTAGGGAATTCTAACAAAAAGACCGAATCGCCTTTATAATCATATCTTTTCCAAAGTAAACTCTCTTTTATTTTCGGAGCAAACCAACAATTTTAAAACAAACCCCCTCCCCCTTTGGTTGCTTTATCTCAGAGATACGAATCTTATTTTATTACTTTGATACATACTTTTTGTTTGCTAGTTTTGTCATCAAATTTTTAGCGCCATTGTCGGGGATTGTTGATTTTCAACAAAGCAATTTAATGCGACATTTTTTAGTTTCCTATTTGTTTGTTTTAATTTCTGTTTTCCTTTTAAAATTTTCAATTTCTAATTTTAGTTATAATTTTTTCTCATTTGTTATTAATTTCAATTTTAATTTTTTCTCAAACTTGTGTGTTATTTAGTGCGGTGCTATTAGGTATTTCTTGTTTAGTTTATGTGAGGTACCAACACGATGCTGATAATCGATCCCGAAATCGAAAGAACACCACACGCACTTTGCAAAGCAAAAAGAGAAGCACTTCAATCTATCGAAGAAGTAAAGGAAGAAAACCAGAGATGGTCGCTACACCACGTCAAACTTTGGGGGACTATTGCAGGATGACCGACTTCGACCAAATTTGTTTAGGATTTCAATCGGTTAATCTGGTAACCTTTAACATCAAAATTCCATTCTGACAGGTTTAAAGGAAACCCTATTCGATGGACAAGTAATCAAATATCATTGGGATCATCTTTCTAAATTTTACGAGACTTGCTCGATGTGTAAGTCGGTCAGTGACATCACCAATGATCAGATAAAATTACATCTGTTTGGTTTTTCCTTGATAGGTTGGACAAAGGATTGATTGCAGTGCATCCCAAATGGTACTATCCGGACTTGGAAAGAGCTTGAAGACAATTTTCTCGAGAGATACTATTATAATGCTCAGTTTGTGGAAAGAAAGGCCGCAATTAACAATTTTGCTTAAGAAGAGACATAGTCATTATCTGATGCGTGGGAAAGATTAAAGTTGTTACTCCGAAAATGTCTGAATCACAACACGAGTTCTATAGAACAGATGACATATTTCATCGATGATTTGAGAACAAAAAAGAGAATTTTTCTCGATGCCTCAACTAGAGGTTCATTGAGATTAAAAACTAATGAAGTGTTAAAAACACTAATTGAGAACATGTGTCAGAATGAGTATCGCTCAAGCGAGTGCGCAATGAAACGAAAAAGTAGCACTTCTACTTCATTTGTGTCACATTATCCCATGATCCTATTTGACACCTCCCCAAACTCATTTTTACTTTTCAGAGGGTTAAATATAATATTTATTCTCTATTGGATGTCACAAGTTCAAACTTTCGCAAAGACAAAAAAAATCTCATTTTGAACAAAATGGTCTAACGAGACAACAATTACTTCAACTATATATATTCCCCTAAATTTAAAATTTAAAATAGGCGTGTGAATATAAACACTAAAATTAAAATCTTGTCTCTGTTCTTTTATAATAGTAACCATGGAGAGTATAATAAAAACAACGATATAATGTCTAAAAAATATTCATATTTCAACTAATATTAATGACAAAATCACATAAATTTTTTACAATCCATTAATAAAAATTATTCACAACAAATTATTGTAATACAAATTTAGTAGTCATATTATATTAATTTACAACCGCACATCGCACGAATCTTAATCTAATACCTTTATATTTTGTAAGCAGATAAAACATAAAACATGCTCCAAACAATATTTAAATTTAGGACATCAATATTGTATCTAACCAATTCAACTACTATGTCATTGTTTCCTCATTAACTCATATATATATATATATATATATATATATATATATATATATATATATATATATATATATATATATATATATATATATATATATGTATATATATATATGTATATATATATATATATATATATATATATATATATATATATATATATATATATATATATATATATATATATATATATATATATATATATATATATCGCTCGATTATTTTTTATGCAAATAGGTGTTTCAAAGATAGCCTTTGAAGTTCCTGACGATGATGAAACTTCTTGGATTGACTTATACTGACATACTACTTTTTTAGGTCAAGAGGTTAAGAGGGAAATATCAAATCAAATTTGTGACTTGAAGATATATCTCAGTTTAGAGAATAAGTACAAAAATTTGCACTAGCTCCCAATTAATATTTGTTTATATTTCAAGACCCACTCTACAAAATCGCCTCTTTTTTTTATAAACTCGAAATCCATTAAAATAAAAAAGAATATTACAAGAGATTAGGAGGACATAGGGCCTGACTCAATAAAACAAAATATTAAAGGAAATCTGAATTAAAGACAGACCTCCATACATGGCGGGCACAATCTAGAAAACCACTTACGACACAAAACGAAATTGCAAAAAAAAATATAATATATGAATTGACAACCACTAAACTCAGATTTTAAAAATGGAGAATGAATTCGACCGTCAACACGATAAGAAATTCATTAACCAACAACTTACTCATAAAATTGCAGTAAGTACTCACAGTCATTTCTGGCTAAACAGACTGAAATCAATCACAATCGACTGAAGCGGATTTTTAGACCGTATAGGTAGTAAACTCGAACGAGAGCTAGATTCCACGAACCACCGCCAGTCCGAACAATCCAAAATTCTTTGACGGAGTGAAGACAAAGAAAATATTTAAACTTTCAAATCTCAATGGATCTTGAACCAAACTAAGATTCAAGAATAAAAAATGTCAACACACTCGCACTAGAGAAAATGAGGCTTAGATGCAGTAAGATCGATGTCAAAAGATCTCAAAACCACAATAAACAGAAAATCCCCAAACTTCATTAGAACGAAGCTAAAATGAAGGGAGGACTGTAAGACCCCAATTTTGACCCTAAGATCCCTCATGTTATCTCATCACATGCATTGGCTTTGGGATCACACCTTGGCATCCTCTTTACCCATCATTCATTGGGTTTGCATTGAGAGAGGTCACCAAGCACATTTGATTGTATCATACTTTGTTGTTTCATTATTTACTAACCAAAATACCAAAAATATGTCTATTTATAGTTTTACTTCTTTTATAGGTAGTGTGTGCTTCCACCAAGGCCTCATCAAGCTCATATCTAGGGTTTAAAACCCTCAATGCAAGGAGACCAATCAAGAGATGGTTCAAATTGACTCTAGACATCATATATGGATCCCCATGATCTCCATTTATCATTTTTATCAAGAATTCATCAAGAGTTGGGAGCTTGTTTGCCTTGGAAGCCCAAATTCATCTGGGTATCTTGTGTGACTTCCTCAACAAGTTTCTTCATCATCTGATCAAATATTGAAAGGGGTACTTCATTATACATCATATTACCCATATATGATCCTCCACGAGTCCAAGATATCAAGATAACTTCAAGTTTTCAAGATGGTTCATGGTGGTTGACCAGAGAAAGTCAACTGGTCAAAACTGGGGTTCACTAGACCCTATCTCCTATAATTTTGGTCATATGAAAATTATTCCAAGATAAACATTACTCTTTATGACATTCCAAACAACTTTCATGTTGAATTTAAGAGCTAGTTTTGCTTAGAAAGTCATTTTGTATGGTGAAAGATTATAGGTCATTTTGTCTGAACCCTAATTAGGAGGTCAACTTGCAAGGACCATAACTTGCACAGTTTTTATGATATGAAGGCCATTCAAGTTTCATGATCAAATTAAATATGTCCTATCAGACTTTTATTCTTTGAATAAATTCAAATTCAACTTGAAAATGCATGTGCCAAGAGGAAACATTATAGGTTACTTTGGACCATTACCATTGAACAAGAGATTTTCCTCAACTTCTAAAATGCATAACTCCTTCATGTCAAATCCAAATGAGGTCAAATATGTGACCAAATGGAATACGTTTGAAATATCTATAAATTTGATGAAGGGACATTTTCCATTTGAATCCCATAGCAAAAGTTATTCAAGGAGGAAGAAGTGAACATTTGGCTTAGTACTTAGAAAATTTCATTTATGTTTGATTTTCCAAACTTCCACCTCAAAATTAATCATGGTCCAAGTTTCAAATGGAAAAGTGTTCAATATGAAAGTTGTTCCCCTTGATCTCACCTTTCCAAAAAGTGAAAGATCATCTCCTTCGGACCAAGATTTATGAACTTGTGCATGTGTTCTTCACAAGGTTCCATTTGGTAAGGTTTATGGTTAACATTCATTTCCTTTATGCATGGCTATGTAACATCATTTCAGGTTGGATAACACCGAATTATAGATTATTTGGCATCATTTGATGGGCCTATCACATGCCCATGCATCCATGCAAGTGAGATTTCTATTTTTGGCATTTTGGATGAAGTGTGTGAAAAGTAAATGCATAGCCTATAAATAAGACCCCTCATGCTCAGAATTGGGGACACCTTGCCCAAGCTTTGAACCTGAAATCCTAACCCTCGCTATTAGAGGATAAACTTGAAGGCTTTCAATTGAAAATCGAGTTTCAATTTCACTTCAGTTTTGAAGTTGAAACTCCAAGAATCCAAGCCTTTCTTTGATCCAATTCAACTCCTGCAAGCTTCTGAAGTCAAGCCAAGGTCAATTGGAAGTAAGATTAAGCAAGATTCAAGCTCCCTCGAAGGTGAATTTTCATAAACTTCATCTCTTCGATTCTCTCTCAATTCTTCACCATTCTCTTTGATTTTTGGTTGGCTGAAGTCCTACCAATGTAGGCAACACGATTGAGTTGCTTTGAGGTTAAATCGAAGTAACTCAATTCATGATCCTCAAAATTCAAATCCCTGTATCTTTTGATATACTTGGAATTGGAGAAAATTGAGTCCAGATTCATGATCCTGAGCATTTTCTCTTTGAAATAGTGTCCTTATTTTTCATTTTTCATTGAGATAAAGTTGGACCAGTCTAGTGAAGCTCACCGGAGAAGATGATTAGAGCCCTAGCTCTGGTGGTATGCTCGCACGCCTCCTGGCCATCTGATCATGTTTGAATGTTTTAATCTGAGCCATTGCTTTTGAATACCACTTGTACATGCGCATTGACTGTGGACTATGGTAGGTGATACGCGCTTGCCCATCAGATATGCCACCTCAATTAATGAGGGAGATCTGATGGCCCTTATTTTTTTCTAATTTTTTTTATTTTCTGAATTTTCATTTAATTCTTTTATTTTGTTTAATTCATATTAATTTCATTTTTAATCCAAAAAATATGGGACTTTCACCAAAAATCTTTAAATATTTTTCTCGTCCATATTCTGAATTAAAATTATTTTTTGGATTAATTTTGATATTTTTCATGAATTAAATGTTTTTATGTATATTTTTAATTGTTTAAAAATACTTCTGACTTTTCAAAAATAGTGAAATTCTTTGTCTAAGGTCCTTTGACCTTGTTTGACCTAGGATAAATTCATTGGCCATTTATTTGGTGTTTTGAAGGGATTTTAGGTTTTGACCAAATTAAAATGTATTTTAATTCATTTTAAATTGATTAAATGCTCAAAAAAAAGTTGAGCCATTTTTATGGTCTTGTGATGTTTGACTTTCTATTTGGGCCTTGGTCAAGGTTGATTTGACTTTTGTTGGATTAAAGCCATTGAATTTAGGGGATTGATGAAATGTACATTTCATCTCCCAAAATGAATGAATGGTTTTTATTTGATGAAAGTCCTCCCTTTGTCAATTTGTGTTTCTATTTCCCCTCCCTCTTCATCTTTATCCCTATTCTTCCATATTTCGTCATTTGACCAATGAAATCTCTAATGTCTAAAAGCTAATTGATTCATCAATGACCTTGTGTCCGATGAATCAATACAAGTATGACTGTGATAGGTCCCTTCCATTTTCCTTTAGTGTGTGGTATGTTTTAGGAGTTTGGTTCTTTGTACCAAATCTCTAACATACATTAACACCTAAACTTTTATTGTCCGGCCTCAGATAGTTGTGACTTCTACATAAGTCCAATTACGATTGCTTAACATAGAGATAAATTTGACCCTAATGGCATAACATTCTAGTAAGTGAGATTGTAAGTCTCCCATTCTTCATGGTATTGTATGGAGACTTGAAATTTTTTCCTTTCATGAGAGCTAGTGACATACTTGTTGAATTATCCGAGATGGAGCCTTCTCATGGAAGATTTCTTGGTTTATAGATTCATACTTATGAATGAATGGTTGAGTGTTCTCCACTAATGACTTAATCAATTAAAAATCACCACTAATACTTGACTAACTTTTGACTAACATTTGACTAATTCTTGTTAATATTGCTTTACTTTCAAGTCATTTACTTTATGCAATTTAAATTTCAATCATTTATCATTCATTGCCATTTACATTTCATTTAATTTGTTTATGTTTATGTCATTTTCACTTTGCTCATTTGAGCCATATCTTGTGATTGTATATATTTGTTTATGTGTTTTGACTTTGTTTGTGGTCTTAGGACCTTAAAACACCTAATAACAACAAAAACCCTAAAAAACATCTACTGGACTGTTGATCTTGATCTGAATTCTTGGACTTAGAATTAGGCAGCATTCCCTGTGCAAAAGAACTTGGCCAATGCCAACATTTTGAGACCAAGCTATTGTGATCCGAGCGCTCATCTAATTGTTATTTGGTCTTGTGTCTGATGCTTTGCACTGAGTTGATCAAGGAATATTTCATCTGATACATGAGAAGACAAAGAAGATTGCTAGCTTTTGGGATTGCTTGCTTGGATGTGACTATCTTTATTTGATACCTTGATATTCATGATGTCTAGATATTGGTCATTGCTTATTGATTATTGCCTGATTTAAGTCCAAGGTAAAATGGGTTTCTATATTACATTCTTGTCTGTTGGATTGCATCCCACTGGTCAGATCTTTTCAACTCTTAACTTTTAAATTTGTGCTTAGGATAGCCTCTTCATCTCCTCCCACTTCTTAAATTTCAAAATCTCTCCTCTTTTCAAAAACTTTCTTTTGCTTGTGATTTCAAACTTAGACTTTGTTTTAATAATTAGAAACTTTGGCCTTATGCTATTGAATTTTCAAACTCTTTCTTAAATCAAACTTGTAAATAAACTTAATCATATTGACTTAAAATTTCAAAAGACAAATAGAACTAACAACCCCATTCAAATTTTTGGCCCCTTGGTGCCTTTTCATTTAAACTTTTGTTAAAAGAAATTCACCAACTTTAAATTTTTTACCACAAACTACGAGGTTTTGATCCCTCATTTTTATGTTGGTACGTAGGCACAAGTCTGAAGGTCTTGTCAAACACAAAAATATAATCAATGAATTCTTTTCTCATCCCCACACTCTATTTTTATCAAACATCATTTAAACCCAAAAACATATGCACACAAAAAAGGGCTCCCTAGGAGTACCTATGACACTTTGGGTGCTAACACCTTCCCTCCGTGTAACCAACCCCCTTACCTGTAATCTCTGGAATTTTATTAGTTTTGATTTGAAAACTTCTTACATTTGGGGTTTGTTCATACTTTTCACTTTTCCTTTGGAAATAATAAAAGCGCGGTGGCGACTCTGGTTTTATTGACGTTAAGCTTATCCATAGCTTGATGGTCATGAATTTACCGCTACAGAAATTAAGTGGCGACTCTAGTGGGGAGTAGTCCATAGTGGGTTTATCCTAATTTTTTATGTGTATATATTTGTATATTGTTTATATGATATAATCTGTCTATTATACTTCGTGATCTCTGAGTGGTGAGATAAGTTCTAACCCGAACTTGAGTGCAATTAAGATAGGAGGATGGTATAGTCATGTTCAACTTGTGTGGAGTAGTCCTTAACAAGTTGGCTTGAGACCCATCTACTAAGTGGAGACCCTTTTGGAGTTACTAATGTCACACAAGTTATTTGTGGTTAGGCATTACTTTATCTAATTTGGGGTCCGAGAAGCTGAGAACCGTAGAACATTTAACCCAACTTGGTATGTTTTGGACGTAGTGCGGAGACTGTTCAAGTGTAGACCTGATGAGTCAGACGAGTTTCTCTTGAGAATATTATGGGTTGATGAGTCAGTCATCCTAACCTGTAATATCCGATAGATGGGATTAAGACTCTGGGAACTTCTTAGAACATGATCTATAGGTTTTTATCCTTAGTACACTCCTTTGGGATGGTTCTTAACCTGACTCCAGGAATCTCTTCATGTTCCATCTCTTCTCCGGAGATCTTTGTACTTCGACCAACATCATCATTTTTCTTAAATATCATTTCTAATTCACTGAAAATTACATCTCGACTTTTGATACACCTCTTGTGATCTGGCTCTAAGCACCATAACCTATAAGCTTTAAATCCTTAAGGGTATCTAAGGAACATTTCTCAGAGCTCTTGGTTCAACTTTGTTCTGCCTAATATGAGAATAGGCTAAATAACCAAATACTATAAGTCTGTCGAGATTAGGTGGATGTCCCGACCAGACTTCTTCAGGTGTCTTCATCCCTAAGGTAGTCGAGGGGCACCTATTTATGAGGTATGATGCATCCACAACATCCTTAACCCAAAACAACTTCTTCAATCCCTCACTAACCAACATGCATATAACCCCTTTCAGAATGGTTTGATTAAACCTTTCAGCCAAACCAGTTTGCTGGGTAGTACATGGAGTAGTTTTATGTCTTGCAATACTAGACACAACATAATAGATGTTGAAAGCCTCATTGTAAAGTTTAAGATCAGTTTTGGTCCTTAACCTCTTCACCTTCTTGTCAGTTTGGTTTTCTACCAGAGTCTTCCAACTTTTGGAATTTTCAAAAGTTTCATCCTTAGTTTTCTGAGTGAATACCCATAACTTTTATGAGTAATCATCAACTATAGATAGAAAATATCTTACACCTGAGTGTGAAGGATTTTTTACAGGCCCTCAAAGATCAGTATACATGTAATCAAGGGATCCATGTGTTCTTTGTTTGCCTTTGTTGAACTTCACCCTACAAGATTTACCAAATACACAAGGTTCACAAAACTCCATTTTTTTGACCTTGTCACCATATAACTGATTTTGTTTTGACAATTCGACCCAAACTCTTTCACTAACATGGCCAAGTCGCTTATCCCACAACTTAGTCTTCACAGGTTTTGTGGATGCCACATCTGCTAAACCATTTACGACCTCAACCTCAAAGGTATATAGGCCTTGCCTCTTGATGCCTCTCAAGACCTCTTTCGACGCCTTCATTACCCTTAGAATACTTTGCTCTCATTTGAAAATGCATCCTTTCTTGTCAAATTCACCAAGAGAAATTAAATTTCTCTTAAGTTTAGGTACATACCTGACATCAGTCAATAGCCTTATTGACTCATCAGGGAACTTGAATCTGACAGATCCAATACCTGTAATCTTGCAGGCTTTGTTGTTTTTCATCAACACTAATCCACCATCTTGATAACATAACTCCTCAAACGCGTTCTTATTTGGAGTCATGTGCCAAGTATAACCTGAATCCATAATCCATTCCTTGCTAGAGTTACTACTTGAAACCACCAGAACATTAGATGATTCATAATCATCTTGCATAATGGTTGCATTACCATTATCCTTTCCATCATGATTATTTAATCGATCAGGGTACACCTTTCTTATGTGACCCTCCTTCTTATAATGATAACACCTAATTGCAGAAGCATTACCACCATGAGAATTATGTATAAATTTACCCTTCTTCTTCTTCTCAAGCTTACCATCTTTCTTTGTGAATTTTTCTTTACGGACAATCCTTCACCAACAAATGATGGCTCGTGCTCCTTTCATTTGTTCAAATCCTTAGAGTACAAGGTTGATTGAACTTTTTCAAAGGTCAATTAATCTCTTCCATACAAGAGAGTTTCTTTGAAAAGAGCATGAGATCTTGGTAAATCACACAATAACAACAACAACAACAATAACGCTTGATCTTCATCATCAATCTTAACCTTGATGTTCTCAAGATCAAGAATCAACTTGTTAAACATAGCAACCCGCTCAGCCATGACTTTGTCTTCACTCATCTTGAATAAATACAATGCTTGCTTCAGGTAGACATGATTGACCAAAGATTTAGTCATATACAAACCCTCGAGTTTGCTCTATACACCCGATGTCGTCTTCTCCTTCTATACTTGTCGTAGAACCTTATCAACAAGGCTTAATATGATGACATTATGGGATTTCTCAATCATCATCGTCTTATCCCTCTCTATTAGGGAAACATCCATCTTATTCGATCCTTTCAACGCTTCTAACAAACCCAAGTGAACCAATAGAGCTTGCATTTTCAAGCGCCACAGACTGAAATCATTCACACCAGTGAGTTTTTCAATCTCATACTTTATTGACGACATCTTTACCTTCACGCTCACTGCACCAATTTGCTATGATAGTGATTCCTAAAAAACATAGTATGATCAATTTCTTGATTAACAAGAAAACCACAAAGTGAAAGAAAAGAGAGAAGAGAGGAGAAAAGAAAGATAATTTAAAGTGGTTAAAAACTGGATTCTTGATTAAATTACACATTAGGGAACAATGTTTACAATTGAATCTCAACCATACCACTTTCTCTCTCTGATTAGGATTATTAGGGATTCATTGAGAAGTGATTATTAGTATGTTATTTATAGGAAAACTAAACCCTAACTTTCAACTAACATACTAAACTATTAGCCCACTTCGACATGCTAACTTAAAAAACAAGCTAACATATTTCGAAAAGTTAACTGAGACATATTCATGCAAGAATAAACTTCGACTATGGCATGCACATCTTCGACTTCGATAGAGTTTGCTACAACACTAGCTTATAACCCATAAACTACATAACACAAGACATTGAATTTCCACCCTGGTATAGTCCAATATTATATTCCTTGATCCCCGAGTATACTTGATAATAATAAATAAATTCAATATCTCTATTAGCTTATTTGAGCACGACCATGCATTTTATAGTCATACTCGATCAAAGGGCCCATATATATATATATATATATATATATATATATATATATATATATATATATATATATATATATATATATATATATATATATATATATATATATATATATATATATATATATATATTACTCTTATATATGTATGGGGGACAAATATCATATAGGTCCCTCATGTCCCTCATCATGATTTGTAAAGTACCTATAAACCATCTTTATGGTAATCCTATTTCAAACAATGTTTGATTGACAATGAAGTACTTGAATCCACATCTAGGATCCATAGTGGTTTCAGGTCGAAGGGGGATATACACCACTATCACTATAGAATTACTTACGACACTTACATAATAAAATATGTAATATTTTAATGGTGGATTAATCAAGTATAAATATTACTCCTAATATTTATACTAATGTATAAACTTGATATCTCATATCCATGACCTGTGAGATACAATCATCATAATGTTTATGTAACATTGTTGTCCTATGTGAAAGTAAAGTTTGACTACAAATACTTTAAGAATAACATTCTTATGTTTAGTGAGGTATCACAGTTAAGTCACACTTAATGTACCATTGAAGAGACTAATTATTCTAAGGATTTTATTATGTCATATACAAGTAACATCATAAATACAATGGCTAATATTAAATGTGTGTGTGTGTGTGTGTATATATATATATATATATATATATATATATATATATATATATATATATCAAGGTAATGATACAAAAGCAAAAAATAACCAATATTGATTAGCTATTAGAGTTTACTCCAACAATCTCCCACTAACACTAGAATCAATTAGGTATTAACTTAATATTTATCTGTCCACTGTGTGTATCAAACATCACATAAGCATGATACTTTATTATGGCATTAGGAACTATTTCTCATCTTGGTACTATACACCTCTTTCAATTTCAACTTTCAATCTTCTATCAAAAAGAAATTGAAGTGCCAAAATATACATATATGGATTGCTAGTGAGATCTAGTTTTTTGTACTTGCAAGATTACCCCATTATCACCGTGAACAAGATCAATCAGATATGCAATATAAGAAATGCAAATTTCTTTTCAAGAATGAGCAAAGCGATCAAAATCATATATTTGACACTTGTACTAGAAAACGGAAATTTTCTGAAGCCTTTTACAGCTTACACAATTGTCAACTAAGCATAACATTTATTTTATACTATGATATGAATATATTGTTCATTGATTTAAGAAAAACATCATTCTAACTCATTTATAATGATTATTCCCGCATCCTTTCAAGAAAAGGAGGACCAAGTCCTTTTAAGGTATCCATGGACCTTCTTGATAGTGATCAAGTGATAAACACTTTAATTAGTTTTGGTACTTAATGTTTATGATCATAACATATGGTGTATCTAGTGCAGTATAGATCATGACGTACATGATTGATATAATCACCAAATCATGTAGATATTTTTTATGTGTCCTTTTTCTCATCCATTGAGGTAAGGTATTGTCCATCAGACAAAACATCATGTGATGCATGCTCTAATCTTAAGTGAGATTATGCATATTAAGTGTCTTAACACTTCATCAAAATATGTACCTATCCTAAGGTCGGGGTTCATCAACAATCTATCTCTATAAATTTCATATTCCTAACCTTTTAGGAAACCTCACCTAAGAATTTGATCAAAACCATTTCCTTAATCATGTCCTACATTTATGGTGTAGGGAATTTGTTTTGACGATTAATATGTCGCTAACATACTATACTGGATTAATTCAAATACTCCCACTAACCTTCTTGGATTAATTCACAAAACTTAATTAGTAAAAGAATTCAACACCAAGAAGCTCACTCTAATCCATACTTGGGTTTAGACAACTTATATACTTTTGGAATCAAGATCATTTATGTTCTTATCTAGATCTCGTGCTACATGAACCAATGGTCCAACGATAATTCCCTTGCTGAATTTATTCATGTTCCATTCTCATAAACATATTTATTTTCTAGTGCTTGAATTTTTTTAATTTCTACATCACTTCCTGATGATAAACGTCATTACATGATTTTTAGGAATAAATTCAGGTAAATTCAATGTAAAATGGTAAAAAAAATGTTGAAGTATGAAGAATTGAGCAAAAAGTCAATATAAGGAATATATAAAGACTTAGTGCAATTTGTGAAGAAAAACTAAGTTTCGACTCTGGAATTATTTCGCGTGCGATGCATCTCATTGCATCGTGATGCTGACGGTCACAGACACGATGCACACGTTTCAGCTGACACACGTTTTTCCTATTAAAAGCACTTTTTGGTTTCTTTTGAAGGATTATGAATCCCAAGACTGAAAGTGACGACAGAGGGAGATTTTAGGTGCTTTTGGACATATTACTTTGACATATTACTATTATTCAATTATCTCTTGTTGGACATATTACTATTATTCAATTATCACTTGTTGGACATATTACTATTATTCAATTATCACTTGTGCTCATTGCCTATTGTATGTTACGACACACAGTTTCATCTAGGTAAGTAGTGACATATTGGCATAGAGATGCTTATCGAAAATAGGATAATTGTGTGGTTATATAATTAACCATGGATAGTCTAATTAGGAGTTGTAACTTAGGGATTAACACGCTCTAGTGACTAGTGTGACGTTCCAATTGGCCTGAAGGATCGGGAAATTAACGCTTAGACTAGTGAGTTGCCCACCAAGGGATTTGGTGCAGTGGTGGGGTTAATCGGTTATGTAACTCTTATGTCTCTGCATGTCTATTAATGCACATTTCATCAATAAAATAGAAGTAGGGAATTCTAACAAAAAGACCGAATCGCCTTTATAATCATATCTTTTCCAAAGTAAACTCTCTTTTATTTTCGGAGCAAACCAACAATTTTAAAACAAACCCCCTCCCCCTTTGGTTGCTTTATCTCAGAGATACGAATCTTATTTTATTACTTTGATACATACTTTTTGTTTGCTAGTTTTGTCATCAAATTTTTAGCGCCATTGTCGGGGATTGTTGATTTTCAACAAAGCAATTTAATGCGACATTTTTTAGTTTCCTATTTGTTTGTTTTAATTTCTGTTTTCCTTTTAAAATTTTCAATTTCTAATTTTAGTTATAATTTTTTCTCATTTGTTATTAATTTCAATTTTAATTTTTTCTCAAACTTGTGTGTTATTTAGTGCGGTGCTATTAGGTATTTCTTGTTTAGTTTATGTGAGGTACCAACACGATGCTGATAATCGATCCCGAAATCGAAAGAACACCACACGCACTTTGCAAAGCAAAAAGAGAAGCACTTCAATCTATCGAAGAAGTAAAGGAAGAAAACCAGAGATGGTCGCTACACCACGTCAAACTTTGGGGGACTATTGCAGGATGACCGACTTCGACCAAATTTGTTTAGGATTTCAATCGGTTAATCTGGTAACCTTTAACATCAAAATTCCATTCTGACAGGTTTAAAGGAAACCCTATTCGATGGACAAGTAATCAAATATCATTGGGATCATCTTTCTAAATTTTACGAGACTTGCTCGATGTGTAAGTCGGTCAGTGACATCACCAATGATCAGATAAAATTACATCTGTTTGGTTTTTCCTTGATAGGTTGGACAAAGGATTGATTGCAGTGCATCCCAAATGGTACTATCCGGACTTGGAAAGAGCTTGAAGACAATTTTCTCGAGAGATACTATTATAATGCTCAGTTTGTGGAAAGAAAGGCCGCAATTAACAATTTTGCTTAAGAAGAGACATAGTCATTATCTGATGCGTGGGAAAGATTAAAGTTGTTACTCCGAAAATGTCTGAATCACAACACGAGTTCTATAGAACAGATGACATATTTCATCGATGATTTGAGAACAAAAAAGAGAATTTTTCTCGATGCCTCAACTAGAGGTTCATTGAGATTAAAAACTAATGAAGTGTTAAAAACACTAATTGAGAACATGTGTCAGAATGAGTATCGCTCAAGCGAGTGCGCAATGAAACGAAAAAGTAGCACTTCTACTTCATTTGTGTCACATTATCCCATGATCCTATTTGACACCTCCCCAAACTCATTTTTACTTTTCAGAGGGTTAAATATAATATTTATTCTCTATTGGATGTCACAAGTTCAAACTTTCGCAAAGACAAAAAAAATCTCATTTTGAACAAAATGGTCTAACGAGACAACAATTACTTCAACTATATATATTCCCCTAAATTTAAAATTTAAAATAGGCGTGTGAATATAAACACTAAAATTAAAATCTTGTCTCTGTTCTTTTATAATAGTAACCATGGAGAGTATAATAAAAACAACGATATAATGTCTAAAAAATATTCATATTTCAACTAATATTAATGACAAAATCACATAAATTTTTTACAATCCATTAATAAAAATTATTCACAACAAATTATTGTAATACAAATTTAGTAGTCATATTATATTAATTTACAACCGCACATCGCACGAATCTTAATCTAATACCTTTATATTTTGTAAGCAGATAAAACATAAAACATGCTCCAAACAATATTTAAATTTAGGACATCAATATTGTATCTAACCAATTCAACTACTATGTCATTGTTTCCTCATTAACTCATATATATATATATATATATATATATATATATATATATATATATATATATATATATATATATATATATATATATATATATATATATATATATATATATATATATATATATATATATATATATATATATATATATATATATATATATATATATATATATATATATATATATCGCTCGATTATTTTTTATGCAAATAGGTGTTTCAAAGATAGCCTTTGAAGTTCCTGACGATGATGAAACTTCTTGGATTGACTTATACTGACATACTACTTTTTTAGGTCAAGAGGTTAAGAGGGAAATATCAAATCAAATTTGTGACTTGAAGATATATCTCAGTTTAGAGAATAAGTACAAAAATTTGCACTAGCTCCCAATTAATATTTGTTTATATTTCAAGACCCACTCTACAAAATCGCCTCTTTTTTTTATAAACTCGAAATCCATTAAAATAAAAAAGAATATTACAAGAGATTAGGAGGACATAGGGCCTGACTCAATAAAACAAAATATTAAAGGAAATCTGAATTAAAGACAGACCTCCATACATGGCGGGCACAATCTAGAAAACCACTTACGACACAAAACGAAATTGCAAAAAAAAATATAATATATGAATTGACAACCACTAAACTCAGATTTTAAAAATGGAGAATGAATTCGACCGTCAACACGATAAGAAATTCATTAACCAACAACTTACTCATAAAATTGCAGTAAGTACTCACAGTCATTTCTGGCTAAACAGACTGAAATCAATCACAATCGACTGAAGCGGATTTTTAGACCGTATAGGTAGTAAACTCGAACGAGAGCTAGATTCCACGAACCACCGCCAGTCCGAACAATCCAAAATTCTTTGACGGAGTGAAGACAAAGAAAATATTTAAACTTTCAAATCTCAATGGATCTTGAACCAAACTAAGATTCAAGAATAAAAAATGTCAACACACTCGCACTAGAGAAAATGAGGCTTAGATGCAGTAAGATCGATGTCAAAAGATCTCAAAACCACAATAAACAGAAAATCCCCAAACTTCATTAGAACGAAGCTAAAATGAAGGGAGGACTGTAAGACCCCAATTTTGACCCTAAGATCCCTCATGTTATCTCATCACATGCATTGGCTTTGGGATCACACCTTGGCATCCTCTTTACCCATCATTCATTGGGTTTGCATTGAGAGAGGTCACCAAGCACATTTGATTGTATCATACTTTGTTGTTTCATTATTTACTAACCAAAATACCAAAAATATGTCTATTTATAGTTTTACTTCTTTTATAGGTAGTGTGTGCTTCCACCAAGGCCTCATCAAGCTCATATCTAGGGTTTAAAACCCTCAATGCAAGGAGACCAATCAAGAGATGGTTCAAATTGACTCTAGACATCATATATGGATCCCCATGATCTCCATTTATCATTTTTATCAAGAATTCATCAAGAGTTGGGAGCTTGTTTGCCTTGGAAGCCCAAATTCATCTGGGTATCTTGTGTGACTTCCTCAACAAGTTTCTTCATCATCTGATCAAATATTGAAAGGGGTACTTCATTATACATCATATTACCCATATATGATCCTCCACGAGTCCAAGATATCAAGATAACTTCAAGTTTTCAAGATGGTTCATGGTGGTTGACCAGAGAAAGTCAACTGGTCAAAACTGGGGTTCACTAGACCCTATCTCCTATAATTTTGGTCATATGAAAATTATTCCAAGATAAACATTACTCTTTATGACATTCCAAACAACTTTCATGTTGAATTTAAGAGCTAGTTTTGCTTAGAAAGTCATTTTGTATGGTGAAAGATTATAGGTCATTTTGTCTGAACCCTAATTAGGAGGTCAACTTGCAAGGACCATAACTTGCACAGTTTTTATGATATGAAGGCCATTCAAGTTTCATGATCAAATTAAATATGTCCTATCAGACTTTTATTCTTTGAATAAATTCAAATTCAACTTGAAAATGCATGTGCCAAGAGGAAACATTATAGGTTACTTTGGACCATTACCATTGAACAAGAGATTTTCCTCAACTTCTAAAATGCATAACTCCTTCATGTCAAATCCAAATGAGGTCAAATATGTGACCAAATGGAATACGTTTGAAATATCTATAAATTTGATGAAGGGACATTTTCCATTTGAATCCCATAGCAAAAGTTATTCAAGGAGGAAGAAGTGAACATTTGGCTTAGTACTTAGAAAATTTCATTTATGTTTGATTTTCCAAACTTCCACCTCAAAATTAATCATGGTCCAAGTTTCAAATGGAAAAGTGTTCAATATGAAAGTTGTTCCCCTTGATCTCACCTTTCCAAAAAGTGAAAGATCATCTCCTTCGGACCAAGATTTATGAACTTGTGCATGTGTTCTTCACAAGGTTCCATTTGGTAAGGTTTATGGTTAACATTCATTTCCTTTATGCATGGCTATGTAACATCATTTCAGGTTGGATAACACCGAATTATAGATTATTTGGCATCATTTGATGGGCCTATCACATGCCCATGCATCCATGCAAGTGAGATTTCTATTTTTGGCATTTTGGATGAAGTGTGTGAAAAGTAAATGCATAGCCTATAAATAAGACCCCTCATGCTCAGAATTGGGGACACCTTGCCCAAGCTTTGAACCTGAAATCCTAACCCTCGCTATTAGAGGATAAACTTGAAGGCTTTCAATTGAAAATCGAGTTTCAATTTCACTTCAGTTTTGAAGTTGAAACTCCAAGAATCCAAGCCTTTCTTTGATCCAATTCAACTCCTGCAAGCTTCTGAAGTCAAGCCAAGGTCAATTGGAAGTAAGATTAAGCAAGATTCAAGCTCCCTCGAAGGTGAATTTTCATAAACTTCATCTCTTCGATTCTCTCTCAATTCTTCACCATTCTCTTTGATTTTTGGTTGGCTGAAGTCCTACCAATGTAGGCAACACGATTGAGTTGCTTTGAGGTTAAATCGAAGTAACTCAATTCATGATCCTCAAAATTCAAATCCCTGTATCTTTTGATATACTTGGAATTGGAGAAAATTGAGTCCAGATTCATGATCCTGAGCATTTTCTCTTTGAAATAGTGTCCTTATTTTTCATTTTTCATTGAGATAAAGTTGGACCAGTCTAGTGAAGCTCACCGGAGAAGATGATTAGAGCCCTAGCTCTGGTGGTATGCTCGCACGCCTCCTGGCCATCTGATCATGTTTGAATGTTTTAATCTGAGCCATTGCTTTTGAATACCACTTGTACATGCGCATTGACTGTGGACTATGGTAGGTGATACGCGCTTGCCCATCAGATATGCCACCTCAATTAATGAGGGAGATCTGATGGCCCTTATTTTTTTCTAATTTTTTTTATTTTCTGAATTTTCATTTAATTCTTTTATTTTGTTTAATTCATATTAATTTCATTTTTAATCCAAAAAATATGGGACTTTCACCAAAAATCTTTAAATATTTTTCTCGTCCATATTCTGAATTAAAATTATTTTTTGGATTAATTTTGATATTTTTCATGAATTAAATGTTTTTATGTATATTTTTAATTGTTTAAAAATACTTCTGACTTTTCAAAAATAGTGAAATTCTTTGTCTAAGGTCCTTTGACCTTGTTTGACCTAGGATAAATTCATTGGCCATTTATTTGGTGTTTTGAAGGGATTTTAGGTTTTGACCAAATTAAAATGTATTTTAATTCATTTTAAATTGATTAAATGCTCAAAAAAAAGTTGAGCCATTTTTATGGTCTTGTGATGTTTGACTTTCTATTTGGGCCTTGGTCAAGGTTGATTTGACTTTTGTTGGATTAAAGCCATTGAATTTAGGGGATTGATGAAATGTACATTTCATCTCCCAAAATGAATGAATGGTTTTTATTTGATGAAAGTCCTCCCTTTGTCAATTTGTGTTTCTATTTCCCCTCCCTCTTCATCTTTATCCCTATTCTTCCATATTTCGTCATTTGACCAATGAAATCTCTAATGTCTAAAAGCTAATTGATTCATCAATGACCTTGTGTCCGATGAATCAATACAAGTATGACTGTGATAGGTCCCTTCCATTTTCCTTTAGTGTGTGGTATGTTTTAGGAGTTTGGTTCTTTGTACCAAATCTCTAACATACATTAACACCTAAACTTTTATTGTCCGGCCTCAGATAGTTGTGACTTCTACATAAGTCCAATTACGATTGCTTAACATAGAGATAAATTTGACCCTAATGGCATAACATTCTAGTAAGTGAGATTGTAAGTCTCCCATTCTTCATGGTATTGTATGGAGACTTGAAATTTTTTCCTTTCATGAGAGCTAGTGACATACTTGTTGAATTATCCGAGATGGAGCCTTCTCATGGAAGATTTCTTGGTTTATAGATTCATACTTATGAATGAATGGTTGAGTGTTCTCCACTAATGACTTAATCAATTAAAAATCACCACTAATACTTGACTAACTTTTGACTAACATTTGACTAATTCTTGTTAATATTGCTTTACTTTCAAGTCATTTACTTTATGCAATTTAAATTTCAATCATTTATCATTCATTGCCATTTACATTTCATTTAATTTGTTTATGTTTATGTCATTTTCACTTTGCTCATTTGAGCCATATCTTGTGATTGTATATATTTGTTTATGTGTTTTGACTTTGTTTGTGGTCTTAGGACCTTAAAACACCTAATAACAACAAAAACCCTAAAAAACATCTACTGGACTGTTGATCTTGATCTGAATTCTTGGACTTAGAATTAGGCAGCATTCCCTGTGCAAAAGAACTTGGCCAATGCCAACATTTTGAGACCAAGCTATTGTGATCCGAGCGCTCATCTAATTGTTATTTGGTCTTGTGTCTGATGCTTTGCACTGAGTTGATCAAGGAATATTTCATCTGATACATGAGAAGACAAAGAAGATTGCTAGCTTTTGGGATTGCTTGCTTGGATGTGACTATCTTTATTTGATACCTTGATATTCATGATGTCTAGATATTGGTCATTGCTTATTGATTATTGCCTGATTTAAGTCCAAGGTAAAATGGGTTTCTATATTACATTCTTGTCTGTTGGATTGCATCCCACTGGTCAGATCTTTTCAACTCTTAACTTTTAAATTTGTGCTTAGGATAGCCTCTTCATCTCCTCCCACTTCTTAAATTTCAAAATCTCTCCTCTTTTCAAAAACTTTCTTTTGCTTGTGATTTCAAACTTAGACTTTGTTTTAATAATTAGAAACTTTGGCCTTATGCTATTGAATTTTCAAACTCTTTCTTAAATCAAACTTGTAAATAAACTTAATCATATTGACTTAAAATTTCAAAAGACAAATAGAACTAACAACCCCATTCAAATTTTTGGCCCCTTGGTGCCTTTTCATTTAAACTTTTGTTAAAAGAAATTCACCAACTTTAAATTTTTTACCACAAACTACGAGGTTTTGATCCCTCATTTTTATGTTGGTACGTAGGCACAAGTCTGAAGGTCTTGTCAAACACAAAAATATAATCAATGAATTCTTTTCTCATCCCCACACTCTATTTTTATCAAACATCATTTAAACCCAAAAACATATGCACACAAAAAAGGGCTCCCTAGGAGTACCTATGACACTTTGGGTGCTAACACCTTCCCTCCGTGTAACCAACCCCCTTACCTGTAATCTCTGGAATTTTATTAGTTTTGATTTGAAAACTTCTTACATTTGGGGTTTGTTCATACTTTTCACTTTTCCTTTGGAAATAATAAAAGCGCGGTGGCGACTCTGGTTTTATTGACGTTAAGCTTATCCATAGCTTGATGGTCATGAATTTACCGCTACAGAAATTAAGTGGCGACTCTAGTGGGGAGTAGTCCATAGTGGGTTTATCCTAATTTTTTATGTGTATATATTTGTATATTGTTTATATGATATAATCTGTCTATTATACTTCGTGATCTCTGAGTGGTGAGATAAGTTCTAACCCGAACTTGAGTGCAATTAAGATAGGAGGATGGTATAGTCATGTTCAACTTGTGTGGAGTAGTCCTTAACAAGTTGGCTTGAGACCCATCTACTAAGTGGAGACCCTTTTGGAGTTACTAATGTCACACAAGTTATTTGTGGTTAGGCATTACTTTATCTAATTTGGGGTCCGAGAAGCTGAGAACCGTAGAACATTTAACCCAACTTGGTATGTTTTGGACGTAGTGCGGAGACTGTTCAAGTGTAGACCTGATGAGTCAGACGAGTTTCTCTTGAGAATATTATGGGTTGATGAGTCAGTCATCCTAACCTGTAATATCCGATAGATGGGATTAAGACTCTGGGAACTTCTTAGAACATGATCTATAGGTTTTTATCCTTAGTACACTCCTTTGGGATGGTTCTTAACCTGACTCCAGGAATCTCTTCATGTTCCATCTCTTCTCCGGAGATCTTTGTACTTCGACCAACATCATCATTTTTCTTAAATATCATTTCTAATTCACTGAAAATTACATCTCGACTTTTGATACACCTCTTGTGATCTGGCTCTAAGCACCATAACCTATAAGCTTTAAATCCTTAAGGGTATCTAAGGAACATTTCTCAGAGCTCTTGGTTCAACTTTGTTCTGCCTAATATGAGAATAGGCTAAATAACCAAATACTATAAGTCTGTCGAGATTAGGTGGATGTCCCGACCAGACTTCTTCAGGTGTCTTCATCCCTAAGGTAGTCGAGGGGCACCTATTTATGAGGTATGATGCATCCACAACATCCTTAACCCAAAACAACTTCTTCAATCCCTCACTAACCAACATGCATATAACCCCTTTCAGAATGGTTTGATTAAACCTTTCAGCCAAACCAGTTTGCTGGGTAGTACATGGAGTAGTTTTATGTCTTGCAATACTAGACACAACATAATAGATGTTGAAAGCCTCATTGTAAAGTTTAAGATCAGTTTTGGTCCTTAACCTCTTCACCTTCTTGTCAGTTTGGTTTTCTACCAGAGTCTTCCAACTTTTGGAATTTTCAAAAGTTTCATCCTTAGTTTTCTGAGTGAATACCCATAACTTTTATGAGTAATCATCAACTATAGATAGAAAATATCTTACACCTGAGTGTGAAGGATTTTTTACAGGCCCTCAAAGATCAGTATACATGTAATCAAGGGATCCATGTGTTCTTTGTTTGCCTTTGTTGAACTTCACCCTACAAGATTTACCAAATACACAAGGTTCACAAAACTCCATTTTTTTGACCTTGTCACCATATAACTGATTTTGTTTTGACAATTCGACCCAAACTCTTTCACTAACATGGCCAAGTCGCTTATCCCACAACTTAGTCTTCACAGGTTTTGTGGATGCCACATCTGCTAAACCATTTACGACCTCAACCTCAAAGGTATATAGGCCTTGCCTCTTGATGCCTCTCAAGACCTCTTTCGACGCCTTCATTACCCTTAGAATACTTTGCTCTCATTTGAAAATGCATCCTTTCTTGTCAAATTCACCAAGAGAAATTAAATTTCTCTTAAGTTTAGGTACATACCTGACATCAGTCAATAGCCTTATTGACTCATCAGGGAACTTGAATCTGACAGATCCAATACCTGTAATCTTGCAGGCTTTGTTGTTTTTCATCAACACTAATCCACCATCTTGATAACATAACTCCTCAAACGCGTTCTTATTTGGAGTCATGTGCCAAGTATAACCTGAATCCATAATCCATTCCTTGCTAGAGTTACTACTTGAAACCACCAGAACATTAGATGATTCATAATCATCTTGCATAATGGTTGCATTACCATTATCCTTTCCATCATGATTATTTAATCGATCAGGGTACACCTTTCTTATGTGACCCTCCTTCTTATAATGATAACACCTAATTGCAGAAGCATTACCACCATGAGAATTATGTATAAATTTACCCTTCTTCTTCTTCTCAAGCTTACCATCTTTCTTTGTGAATTTTTCTTTACGGACAATCCTTCACCAACAAATGATGGCTCGTGCTCCTTTCATTTGTTCAAATCCTTAGAGTACAAGGTTGATTGAACTTTTTCAAAGGTCAATTAATCTCTTCCATACAAGAGAGTTTCTTTGAAAAGAGCATGAGATCTTGGTAAATCACACAATAACAACAACAACAACAATAACGCTTGATCTTCATCATCAATCTTAACCTTGATGTTCTCAAGATCAAGAATCAACTTGTTAAACATAGCAACCCGCTCAGCCATGACTTTGTCTTCACTCATCTTGAATAAATACAATGCTTGCTTCAGGTAGACATGATTGACCAAAGATTTAGTCATATACAAACCCTCGAGTTTGCTCTATACACCCGATGTCGTCTTCTCCTTCTATACTTGTCGTAGAACCTTATCAACAAGGCTTAATATGATGACATTATGGGATTTCTCAATCATCATCGTCTTATCCCTCTCTATTAGGGAAACATCCATCTTATTCGATCCTTTCAACGCTTCTAACAAACCCAAGTGAACCAATAGAGCTTGCATTTTCAAGCGCCACAGACTGAAATCATTCACACCAGTGAGTTTTTCAATCTCATACTTTATTGACGACATCTTTACCTTCACGCTCACTGCACCAATTTGCTATGATAGTGATTCCTAAAAAACATAGTATGATCAATTTCTTGATTAACAAGAAAACCACAAAGTGAAAGAAAAGAGAGAAGAGAGGAGAAAAGAAAGATAATTTAAAGTGGTTAAAAACTGGATTCTTGATTAAATTACACATTAGGGAACAATGTTTACAATTGAATCTCAACCATACCACTTTCTCTCTCTGATTAGGATTATTAGGGATTCATTGAGAAGTGATTATTAGTATGTTATTTATAGGAAAACTAAACCCTAACTTTCAACTAACATACTAAACTATTAGCCCACTTCGACATGCTAACTTAAAAAACAAGCTAACATATTTCGAAAAGTTAACTGAGACATATTCATGCAAGAATAAACTTCGACTATGGCATGCACATCTTCGACTTCGATAGAGTTTGCTACAACACTAGCTTATAACCCATAAACTACATAACACAAGACATTGAATTTCCACCCTGGTATAGTCCAATATTATATTCCTTGATCCCCGAGTATACTTGATAATAATAAATAAATTCAATATCTCTATTAGCTTATTTGAGCACGACCATGCATTTTATAGTCATACTCGATCAAAGGGCCCATATATATATATATATATATATATATATATATATATATATATATATATATATATATATATATATATATATATATATATATATATATATATATATATATATATATATATATATTACTCTTATATATGTATGGGGGACAAATATCATATAGGTCCCTCATGTCCCTCATCATGATTTGTAAAGTACCTATAAACCATCTTTATGGTAATCCTATTTCAAACAATGTTTGATTGACAATGAAGTACTTGAATCCACATCTAGGATCCATAGTGGTTTCAGGTCGAAGGGGGATATACACCACTATCACTATAGAATTACTTACGACACTTACATAATAAAATATGTAATATTTTAATGGTGGATTAATCAAGTATAAATATTACTCCTAATATTTATACTAATGTATAAACTTGATATCTCATATCCATGACCTGTGAGATACAATCATCATAATGTTTATGTAACATTGTTGTCCTATGTGAAAGTAAAGTTTGACTACAAATACTTTAAGAATAACATTCTTATGTTTAGTGAGGTATCACAGTTAAGTCACACTTAATGTACCATTGAAGAGACTAATTATTCTAAGGATTTTATTATGTCATATACAAGTAACATCATAAATACAATGGCTAATATTAAATGTGTGTGTGTGTGTGTGTGTATATATATATATATATATATATATATATATATATCAAGGTAATGATACAAAAGCAAAAAATAACCAATATTGATTAGCTATTAGAGTTTACTCCAACAATCTCCCACTAACACTAGAATCAATTAGGTATTAACTTAATATTTATCTGTCCACTGTGTGTATCAAACATCACATAAGCATGATACTTTATTATGGCATTAGGAACTATTTCTCATCTTGGTACTATACACCTCTTTCAATTTCAACTTTCAATCTTCTATCAAAAAGAAATTGAAGTGCCAAAATATACATATATGGATTGCTAGTGAGATCTAGTTTTTTGTACTTGCAAGATTACCCCATTATCACCGTGAACAAGATCAATCAGATATGCAATATAAGAAATGCAAATTTCTTTTCAAGAATGAGCAAAGCGATCAAAATCATATATTTGACACTTGTACTAGAAAACGGAAATTTTCTGAAGCCTTTTACAGCTTACACAATTGTCAACTAAGCATAACATTTATTTTATACTATGATATGAATATATTGTTCATTGATTTAAGAAAAACATCATTCTAACTCATTTATAATGATTATTCCCGCATCCTTTCAAGAAAAGGAGGACCAAGTCCTTTTAAGGTATCCATGGACCTTCTTGATAGTGATCAAGTGATAAACACTTTAATTAGTTTTGGTACTTAATGTTTATGATCATAACATATGGTGTATCTAGTGCAGTATAGATCATGACGTACATGATTGATATAATCACCAAATCATGTAGATATTTTTTATGTGTCCTTTTTCTCATCCATTGAGGTAAGGTATTGTCCATCAGACAAAACATCATGTGATGCATGCTCTAATCTTAAGTGAGATTATGCATATTAAGTGTCTTAACACTTCATCAAAATATGTACCTATCCTAAGGTCGGGGTTCATCAACAATCTATCTCTATAAATTTCATATTCCTAACCTTTTAGGAAACCTCACCTAAGAATTTGATCAAAACCATTTCCTTAATCATGTCCTACATTTATGGTGTAGGGAATTTGTTTTGACGATTAATATGTCGCTAACATACTATACTGGATTAATTCAAATACTCCCACTAACCTTCTTGGATTAATTCACAAAACTTAATTAGTAAAAGAATTCAACACCAAGAAGCTCACTCTAATCCATACTTGGGTTTAGACAACTTATATACTTTTGGAATCAAGATCATTTATGTTCTTATCTAGATCTCGTGCTACATGAACCAATGGTCCAACGATAATTCCCTTGCTGAATTTATTCATGTTCCATTCTCATAAACATATTTATTTTCTAGTGCTTGAATTTTTTTAATTTCTACATCACTTCCTGATGATAAACGTCATTACATGATTTTTAGGAATAAATTCAGGTAAATTCAATGTAAAATGGTAAAAAAAATGTTGAAGTATGAAGAATTGAGCAAAAAGTCAATATAAGGAATATATAAAGACTTAGTGCAATTTGTGAAGAAAAACTAAGTTTCGACTCTGGAATTATTTCGCGTGCGATGCATCTCATTGCATCGTGATGCTGACGGTCACAGACACGATGCACACGTTTCAGCTGACACACGTTTTTCCTATTAAAAGCACTTTTTGGTTTCTTTTGAAGGATTATGAATCCCAAGACTGAAAGTGACGACAGAGGGAGATTTTAGGTGCTTTTGGACATATTACTTTGACATATTACTATTATTCAATTATCTCTTGTTGGACATATTACTATTATTCAATTATCACTTGTTGGACATATTACTATTATTCAATTATCACTTGTGCTCATTGCCTATTGTATGTTACGACACACAGTTTCATCTAGGTAAGTAGTGACATATTGGCATAGAGATGCTTATCGAAAATAGGATAATTGTGTGGTTATATAATTAACCATGGATAGTCTAATTAGGAGTTGTAACTTAGGGATTAACACGCTCTAGTGACTAGTGTGACGTTCCAATTGGCCTGAAGGATCGGGAAATTAACGCTTAGACTAGTGAGTTGCCCACCAAGGGATTTGGTGCAGTGGTGGGGTTAATCGGTTATGTAACTCTTATGTCTCTGCATGTCTATTAATGCACATTTCATCAATAAAATAGAAGTAGGGAATTCTAACAAAAAGACCGAATCGCCTTTATAATCATATCTTTTCCAAAGTAAACTCTCTTTTATTTTCGGAGCAAACCAACAATTTTAAAACAAACCCCCTCCCCCTTTGGTTGCTTTATCTCAGAGATACGAATCTTATTTTATTACTTTGATACATACTTTTTGTTTGCTAGTTTTGTCATCAAATTTTTAGCGCCATTGTCGGGGATTGTTGATTTTCAACAAAGCAATTTAATGCGACATTTTTTAGTTTCCTATTTGTTTGTTTTAATTTCTGTTTTCCTTTTAAAATTTTCAATTTCTAATTTTAGTTATAATTTTTTCTCATTTGTTATTAATTTCAATTTTAATTTTTTCTCAAACTTGTGTGTTATTTAGTGCGGTGCTATTAGGTATTTCTTGTTTAGTTTATGTGAGGTACCAACACGATGCTGATAATCGATCCCGAAATCGAAAGAACACCACACGCACTTTGCAAAGCAAAAAGAGAAGCACTTCAATCTATCGAAGAAGTAAAGGAAGAAAACCAGAGATGGTCGCTACACCACGTCAAACTTTGGGGGACTATTGCAGGATGACCGACTTCGACCAAATTTGTTTAGGATTTCAATCGGTTAATCTGGTAACCTTTAACATCAAAATTCCATTCTGACAGGTTTAAAGGAAACCCTATTCGATGGACAAGTAATCAAATATCATTGGGATCATCTTTCTAAATTTTACGAGACTTGCTCGATGTGTAAGTCGGTCAGTGACATCACCAATGATCAGATAAAATTACATTTGTTTGGTTTTTCCTTGATAGGTTGGACAAAGGATTGATTGCAGTGCATCCCAAATGGTACTATCCGGACTTGGAAAGAGCTTGAAGACAATTTTCTCGAGAGATACTATTATAATGCTCAGTTTGTGGAAAGAAAGGCCGCAATTAACAATTTTGCTTAAGAAGAGACATAGTCATTATCTGATGCGTGGGAAAGATTAAAGTTGTTACTCCGAAAATGTCTGAATCACAACACGAGTTCTATAGAACAGATGACATATTTCATCGATGATTTGAGAACAAAAAAGAGAATTTTTCTCGATGCCTCAACTAGAGGTTCATTGAGATTAAAAACTAATGAAGTGTTAAAAACACTAATTGAGAACATGTGTCAGAATGAGTATCGCTCAAGCGAGTGCGCAATGAAACGAAAAAGTAGCACTTCTACTTCATTTGTGTCACATTATCCCATGATCCTATTTGACACCTCCCCAAACTCATTTTTACTTTTCAGAGGGTTAAATATAATATTTATTCTCTATTGGATGTCACAAGTTCAAACTTTCGCAAAGACAAAAAAAATCTCATTTTGAACAAAATGGTCTAACGAGACAACAATTACTTCAACTATATATATTCCCCTAAATTTAAAATTTAAAATAGGCGTGTGAATATAAACACTAAAATTAAAATCTTGTCTCTGTTCTTTTATAATAGTAACCATGGAGAGTATAATAAAAACAACGATATAATGTCTAAAAAATATTCATATTTCAACTAATATTAATGACAAAATCACATAAATTTTTTACAATCCATTAATAAAAATTATTCACAACAAATTATTGTAATACAAATTTAGTAGTCATATTATATTAATTTACAACGCACATCGCACGAATCTTAATCTAATACCTTTATATTTTGTAAGCAGATAAAACATAAAACATGCTCCAAACAATATTTAAATTTAGGACATCAATATTGTATCTAACCAATTCAACTACTATGTCATTGTTTCCTCATTAACTCATATATATATATATATATATATATATATATATATATATATATATATATATATATATATATATATATATATATATATATATATATATATGTATATATATATATATGTATATATATATATATATATATATATATATATATATATATATATATATATCACTCGATTATTTTTTATGCAAATAGGTGTTTCAAAGATAGCCTTTGAAGTTCCTGACGATGATGAAACTTCTTGGATTGACTTATACTGACATACTACTTTTTTAGGTCAAGAGGTTAAGAGGGAAATATCAAATCAAATTTGTGACTTGAAGATATATCTCAGTTTAGAGAATAAGTAGAAAAATTTGCACTAGCTCCCAATTAATATTTGTTTATATTTCAAGACCCACTCTACAAAATCGCCTCTTTTTTTATAAACTCGAAATCCATTAAAATAAAAAAGAATATTACAAGAGATTAGGAGGACATAGGGCCTGACTCAATAAAACAAAATATTAAAGGAAATCTGAATTAAAGACAGACCTCCATACATGGCGGGCACAATCTAGAAAACCACTTACGACACAAAACGAAATTGCAAAAAAAAATATAATATATGAATTGACAACCACTAAACTCAGATTTTAAAAATGGAGAATGAATTCGACCGTCAACACGATAAGAAATTCATTAACCAACAACTTACTCATAAAATTGCAGTAAGTACTCACAGTCATTTCTGGCTAAACAGACTGAAATCAATCACAATCGACTGAAGCGGATTTTTAGACCGTATAGGTAGTAAACTCGAACGAGAGCTAGATTCCACGAACCACCGCCAGTCCGAACAATCCAAAATTCTTTGACGGAGTGAAGACAAAGAAAATATTTAAACTTTCAAATCTCAATGGATCTTGAACCAAACTAAGATTCAAGAATAAAAAATGTCAACACACTCGCACTAGAGAAAATGAGGCTTAGATGCAGTAAGATCGATGTCAAAAGATCTCAAAACCACAATAAACAGAAAATCCCCAAACTTCATTAGAACGAAGCTAAAATGAAGGGAGGACTGTAAGACCCCAATTTTGACCCTAAGATCCCTCATGTTATCTCATCACATGCATTGGCTTTGGGATCACACCTTGGCATCCTCTTTACCCATCATTCATTGGGTTTGCATTGAGAGAGGTCACCAAGCACATTTGATTGTATCATACTTTGTTGTTTCATTATTTACTAACCAAAATACCAAAAATATGTCTATTTATAGTTTTACTTCTTTTATAGGTAGTGTGTGCTTCCACCAAGGCCTCATCAAGCTCATATCTAGGGTTTAAAACCCTCAATGCAAGGAGACCAATCAAGAGATGGTTCAAATTGACTCTAGACATCATATATGGATCCCCATGATCTCCATTTATCATTTTTATCAAGAATTCATCAAGAGTTGGGAGCTTGTTTGCCTTGGAAGCCCAAATTCATCTGGGTATCTTGTGTGACTTCCTCAACAAGTTTCTTCATCATCTGATCAAATATTGAAAGGGGTACTTCATTATACATCATATTACCCATATATGATCCTCCACGAGTCCAAGATATCAAGATAACTTCAAGTTTTCAAGATGGTTCATGGTGGTTGACCAGAGAAAGTCAACTGGTCAAAACTGGGGTTCACTAGACCCTATCTCCTATAATTTTGGTCATATGAAAATTATTCCAAGATAAACATTACTCTTTATGACATTCCAAACAACTTTCATGTTGAATTTAAGAGCTAGTTTTGCTTAGAAAGTCATTTTGTATGGTGAAAGATTATAGGTCATTTTGTCTGAACCCTAATTAGGAGGTCAACTTGCAAGGACCATAACTTGCACAGTTTTTATGATATGAAGGCCATTCAAGTTTCATGATCAAATTAAATATGTCCTATCAGACTTTTATTCTTTGAATAAATTCAAATTCAACTTGAAAATGCATGTGCCAAGAGGAAACATTATAGGTTACTTTGGACCATTACCATTGAACAAGAGATTTTCCTCAACTTCTAAAATGCATAACTCCTTCATGTCAAATCCAAATGAGGTCAAATATGTGACCAAATGGAATACGTTTGAAATATCTATAAATTTGATGAAGGGACATTTTCCATTTGAATCCCATAGCAAAAGTTATTCAAGGAGGAAGAAGTGAACATTTGGCTTAGTACTTAGAAAATTTCATTTATGTTTGATTTTCCAAACTTCCACCTCAAAATTAATCATGGTCCAAGTTTCAAATGGAAAAGTGTTCAATATGAAAGTTGTTCCCCTTGATCTCACCTTTCCAAAAAGTGAAAGATCATCTCCTTCGGACCAAGATTTATGAACTTGTGCATGTGTTCTTCACAAGGTTCCATTTGGTAAGGTTTATGGTTAACATTCATTTCCTTTATGCATGGCTATGTAACATCATTTCAGGTTGGATAACACCGAATTATAGATTATTTGGCATCATTTGATGGGCCTATCACATGCCCATGCATCCATGCAAGTGAGATTTCTATTTTTGGCATTTTGGATGAAGTGTGTGAAAAGTAAATGCATAGCCTATAAATAAGACCCCTCATGCTCAGAATTGGGGACACCTTGCCCAAGCTTTGAACCTGAAATCCTAACCCTCGCTATTAGAGGATAAACTTGAAGGCTTTCAATTGAAAATCGAGTTTCAATTTCACTTCAGTTTTGAAGTTGAAACTCCAAGAATCCAAGCCTTTCTTTGATCCAATTCAACTCCTGCAAGCTTCTGAAGTCAAGCCAAGGTCAATTGGAAGTAAGATTAAGCAAGATTCAAGCTCCCTCGAAGGTGAATTTTCATAAACTTCATCTCTTCGATTCTCTCTCAATTCTTCACCATTCTCTTTGATTTTTGGTTGGCTGAAGTCCTACCAATGTAGGCAACACGATTGAGTTGCTTTGAGGTTAAATCGAAGTAACTCAATTCATGATCCTCAAAATTCAAATCCCTGTATCTTTTGATATACTTGGAATTGGAGAAAATTGAGTCCAGATTCATGATCCTGAGCATTTTCTCTTTGAAATAGTGTCCTTATTTTTCATTTTTCATTGAGATAAAGTTGGACCAGTCTAGTGAAGCTCACCGGAGAAGATGATTAGAGCCCTAGCTCTGGTGGTATGCTCGCACGCCTCCTGGCCATCTGATCATGTTTGAATGTTTTAATCTGAGCCATTGCTTTTGAATACCACTTGTACATGCGCATTGACTGTGGACTATGGTAGGTGATACGCGCTTGCCCATCAGATATGCCACCTCAATTAATGAGGGAGATCTGATGGCCCTTATTTTTTTCTAATTTTTTTTATTTTCTGAATTTTCATTTAATTCTTTTATTTTGTTTAATTCATATTAATTTCATTTTTAATCCAAAAAATATGGGACTTTCACCAAAAATCTTTAAATATTTTTCTCGTCCATATTCTGAATTAAAATTATTTTTTGGATTAATTTTGATATTTTTCATGAATTAAATGTTTTTATGTATATTTTTAATTGTTTAAAAATACTTCTGACTTTTCAAAAATAGTGAAATTCTTTGTCTAAGGTCCTTTGACCTTGTTTGACCTAGGATAAATTCATTGGCCATTTATTTGGTGTTTTGAAGGGATTTTAGGTTTTGACCAAATTAAAATGTATTTTAATTCATTTTAAATTGATTAAATGCTCAAAAAAAAGTTGAGCCATTTTTATGGTCTTGTGATGTTTGACTTTCTATTTGGGCCTTGGTCAAGGTTGATTTGACTTTTGTTGGATTAAAGCCATTGAATTTAGGGGATTGATGAAATGTACATTTCATCTCCCAAAATGAATGAATGGTTTTTATTTGATGAAAGTCCTCCCTTTGTCAATTTGTGTTTCTATTTCCCCTCCCTCTTCATCTTTATCCCTATTCTTCCATATTTCGTCATTTGACCAATGAAATCTCTAATGTCTAAAAGCTAATTGATTCATCAATGACCTTGTGTCCGATGAATCAATACAAGTATGACTGTGATAGGTCCCTTCCATTTTCCTTTAGTGTGTGGTATGTTTTAGGAGTTTGGTTCTTTGTACCAAATCTCTAACATACATTAACACCTAAACTTTTATTGTCCGGCCTCAGATAGTTGTGACTTCTACATAAGTCCAATTACGATTGCTTAACATAGAGATAAATTTGACCCTAATGGCATAACATTCTAGTAAGTGAGATTGTAAGTCTCCCATTCTTCATGGTATTGTATGGAGACTTGAAATTTTTTCCTTTCATGAGAGCTAGTGACATACTTGTTGAATTATCCGAGATGGAGCCTTCTCATGGAAGATTTCTTGGTTTATAGATTCATACTTATGAATGAATGGTTGAGTGTTCTCCACTAATGACTTAATCAATTAAAAATCACCACTAATACTTGACTAACTTTTGACTAACATTTGACTAATTCTTGTTAATATTGCTTTACTTTCAAGTCATTTACTTTATGCAATTTAAATTTCAATCATTTATCATTCATTGCCATTTACATTTCATTTAATTTGTTTATGTTTATGTCATTTTCACTTTGCTCATTTGAGCCATATCTTGTGATTGTATATATTTGTTTATGTGTTTTGACTTTGTTTGTGGTCTTAGGACCTTAAAACACCTAATAACAACAAAAACCCTAAAAAACATCTACTGGACTGTTGATCTTGATCTGAATTCTTGGACTTAGAATTAGGCAGCATTCCCTGTGCAAAAGAACTTGGCCAATGCCAACATTTTGAGACCAAGCTATTGTGATCCGAGCGCTCATCTAATTGTTATTTGGTCTTGTGTCTGATGCTTTGCACTGAGTTGATCAAGGAATATTTCATCTGATACATGAGAAGACAAAGAAGATTGCTAGCTTTTGGGATTGCTTGCTTGGATGTGACTATCTTTATTTGATACCTTGATATTCATGATGTCTAGATATTGGTCATTGCTTATTGATTATTGCCTGATTTAAGTCCAAGGTAAAATGGGTTTCTATATTACATTCTTGTCTGTTGGATTGCATCCCACTGGTCAGATCTTTTCAACTCTTAACTTTTAAATTTGTGCTTAGGATAGCCTCTTCATCTCCTCCCACTTCTTAAATTTCAAAATCTCTCCTCTTTTCAAAAACTTTCTTTTGCTTGTGATTTCAAACTTAGACTTTGTTTTAATAATTAGAAACTTTGGCCTTATGCTATTGAATTTTCAAACTCTTTCTTAAATCAAACTTGTAAATAAACTTAATCATATTGACTTAAAATTTCAAAAGACAAATAGAACTAACAACCCCATTCAAATTTTTGGCCCCTTGGTGCCTTTTCATTTAAACTTTTGTTAAAAGAAATTCACCAACTTTAAATTTTTTACCACAAACTACGAGGTTTTGATCCCTCATTTTTATGTTGGTACGTAGGCACAAGTCTGAAGGTCTTGTCAAACACAAAAATATAATCAATGAATTCTTTTCTCATCCCCACACTCTATTTTTATCAAACATCATTTAAACCCAAAAACATATGCACACAAAAAAGGGCTCCCTAGGAGTACCTATGACACTTTGGGTGCTAACACCTTCCCTCCGTGTAACCAACCCCCTTACCTGTAATCTCTGGAATTTTATTAGTTTTGATTTGAAAACTTCTTACATTTGGGGTTTGTTCATACTTTTCACTTTTCCTTTGGAAATAATAAAAGCGCGGTGGCGACTCTGGTTTTATTGACGTTAAGCTTATCCATAGCTTGATGGTCATGAATTTACCGCTACAGAAATTAAGTGGCGACTCTAGTGGGGAGTAGTCCATAGTGGGTTTATCCTAATTTTTTATGTGTATATATTTGTATATTGTTTATATGATATAATCTGTCTATTATACTTCGTGATCTCTGAGTGGTGAGATAAGTTCTAACCCGAACTTGAGTGCAATTAAGATAGGAGGATGGTATAGTCATGTTCAACTTGTGTGGAGTAGTCCTTAACAAGTTGGCTTGAGACCCATCTACTAAGTGGAGACCCTTTTGGAGTTACTAATGTCACACAAGTTATTTGTGGTTAGGCATTACTTTATCTAATTTGGGGTCCGAGAAGCTGAGAACCGTAGAACATTTAACCCAACTTGGTATGTTTTGGACGTAGTGCGGAGACTGTTCAAGTGTAGACCTGATGAGTCAGACGAGTTTCTCTTGAGAATATTATGGGTTGATGAGTCAGTCATCCTAACCTGTAATATCCGATAGATGGGATTAAGACTCTGGGAACTTCTTAGAACATGATCTATAGGTTTTTATCCTTAGTACACTCCTTTGGGATGGTTCTTAACCTGACTCCATGCTCGTGACTCGCAACAAACTCTTTGATTCTTGGTTGATCCGATCAAGTCTTGCAATATCAATGGAACTTGGGTGTTGATAAGGTGAAAACCATAATCCACCAAAATGGATGATTGATCTTGATAATGACCTGATCCATCACTTGACCTTTGTTTGTGTTTTCCTTGTGTGTGATCCATTCATTCATGCATACATGCGCATCATAGCATTCATCACAGAAAAATAAATTTCAAGGAACTGAGGTCTTGTTTGCAAATATTTTCAGACCATGGATTATGGACGAAGGAACACTAAGAAGTACAGTTTCAGATGACTTGATTTGAAAGAGCTAAGAAAGTTGTCATCCTTTGTATAAGATCCCTTGGACTTCAAGCAACATCATGGGAAGCTCTTGTCTGTGTTATCTACTGATGTGGTTAAAGGACTTCTAAGTGTTTGGGTTCGGTTTTATGATCCTCTCTACTGGTGCTTCGCTTTTCCCGATTATCAGCTTATGCCTACGTTAGAGGAGTATGCCCATTTCTTGGGTATACTCGTATCTGACAAAGTACCTTTCAGTGGATTGGAAGAGATTCCCAGATCTCATATCATAGTTGAAGCTCTTCATCTGAAGAAATCTGAGATTGATGCTTATTTGGTGAAGAAAGGAGAGATTCATAGGTTGACTTCTAAGTTCCTCATTGGTAAAGCTACTGTCTTTGCTCAAGCCGGTAGTATGGATGCTTTTGAAGCCATCTTTGTATTTCTCATCTATGGTCTAGTTTTGTTCCCTAACATTGACAGTTTTGTTGATGTTGACACACTTCGAATCTTCTTAATTGGGAATCATGTTCCTACTCTATTGGGTGACATGTATTTCTCTTTGCCTTTGAGGAATTCTAAAGGTGGTGGGACTATTGTGTTATGTGTTCCTCTTCTGTATAAGTGGTTTATTTCGCATTTTCCTCAGACGCCTGCTTTTTTAGAGAACCAACAATGTTTACGGTGGTCTCAGAGACTTATGTCTCTCATTAATGATGATATTGTTTGGTATGATTTTGCGTTGAGTAATATGGACATTATGGATAGTTGTGGTGAGTTCTCTAATGTGCCTCTCATTGATACATAAGGAGGAATCAACTACAACCCTACTTTGGCTCGTCGCCAACTTGGGTTCCCCTTGAGAGATAAACCTAATAACACTCAGTTATAAGGTCTATTCTATCAAGAGGATAAAGATCCCCAACATTTGAAGCAGAGAATGATACATGCTTGGCATAATTTGCATAGGAAAGGAAGATCCGATCTTGGTCCGGGTAACTGTGTAGCTTTGGAAGCTTACACTATTTGGGTGAAGAAGATAGCTTTGGAGCTGAAGATGTCATATGCTTATGAAAGACCTATGTCATTGGATGTGGCTGAGCCATCAACTCTCCCTAACCAAGATATAGAGGAGTTGGAAGACGCACTCATCAAGATGAAGCAAGAGAGAGATATGTGAGAAGAGTGGTTCCATACTTTGAGCTGAAAGCATGAAGAGTTGCAACTTGAGTTGAAAGACAAGGATGCACTTATTGAGATTCTTGAGGATCGAGCAGTGAAGAGATAAAGAGAGCCAGAGGGTTCTCCTTTCTCTAGTATGCCTCAGTCTTCCAGTGCTTGGAAGAAGATTGTTGATCAACTAGTTCTTGAGAAGGCTCAGATGAAGACATCCTTTGAGTCCGAGATTCGACGCATCCAAAGGAAGTATGCACCCACAACCAGATCAACTGATACAGTTGCTAAGGGATCCTTAGGATGATAGTTTCCTTTTCTCTTGTATTTGTACTTTGGTTTCTGAAATTGTACTCAATGTAATCCTTCCAAATTTTATGAATAAAAATATATTTTATGGTCAATCAAATTGTTGTTATTATTATATATTTGCAAATAGAACTTCATATGTTCCTTGAAATTAAACAATAAAAAACATTGCATTTCATGCATCATTTGTATAACAGGTTTTCTTCCGCCAGATGTCTTATCAGTTCTTCTTCTGTGCATCAGCCAAGCTGGCTCACCATTATAAGACTCGTGCTAATCAACCAAGGATCATGGAATATATAGAGAAAGAGAACCGAGAGCTGAAGGATGAGATTGCTAGATTAACGGTGCTTAGGTAATCTGTCATTGCTGCATAGAACCAGTCATCACCAACTCCTGCACCTCCTCCCCAGAGGACTGTTATCTTTGAGGTGGCTACTTCAACTGTCCCTGTTGCTGCTGCCAGTTAATCTATTCCCTCTATGCCTACTGGATTCACTTGGGGGATGCCATCAAACTTTATGCCATAAGTGTATGCGCCCATATTTGTTTCTCTACCGGCATCTAGCCCGATCATGCTAGTACCTCCTCCTATTGTTCACACCCTACCTTGTGTTGAGGACACTATCTACCACTCTGAGCCTTCTGAGGGTCCCAATGTGTATGAGAAGATGGATGAGATGAAAGATCAATTCCTTGAGCTGCGTAAAGAGTTGAAGACTTTGAGAGGGAAAGATTTGTTTGGGAAGAGTGTTGTTGAACTCTACCTGGTCCCCAATGTTAAGATCCCATTAAAGTTCAAGGTCTCAGACTTTCAAAAGTACAAAGGGAATACTTTCCCGTTAAGCCATCTTGTGATGTAGGCCAGAAAAATGTCTACTCATACTGATAATGATCAGTTACTGATTCATTATTTCCAAGACAGTTTGACTGGAGCTGCCTTGAGGTGGTACATGGGCCTAGACAGTGCAAGCATTCGTACTTTCAATGATTTAGGCGAGGCCTTTGTCAAGTAGTACAAGTACAACATGGATATGACGCCTAATAGAGAGCAGTTGAGGTCTATGTCTCCGAAGGATAAGGAGACATTCAAAGAGTATGCCCAGAGATGGAGAGAGTTGGCTGTCCAGATTAGTCCACCTTTGGAAGAGAAAGAAATGACGAAGATCTTCTTGAATACGTTGAGTTCGTTTTATTATGAACGTATGATTGCAAGTGCCCCCAATGATTTTACTGAAATGGTAAATATGGGGATGAGGCTAGAAAAAAGAGTCCATGAAGGACGTTTGTTTAAAGAAGAGGCATCAACTAGCAAGAAATATGGCAGGAGTTTCTCCAAGAGGAAGGAAGGAGAAACTAATTCAGTATCAATGGGGAGGCAGGGAAGGCCTCATGTCAAAAAAAGTTCTCAACCTCGTCTACATCGACATCAAGTTTATTCAGTAATTCCATTTTTTTCTAACAACAACAATCAATCAATTCCAATTCAGCAACAACAACAATAATAACCGCAACAAAGAACCAACTACAATAACAACAATAATCATCAACAAATATTTGAGAGGAAGAAGGTCTCATTTGACCTTATTCCTATGTTTTATGCAGAACTGTACCCATCATTGGTCCTCAAAAATCTGATCCAACCAAGAAATCCTCCACAAATTCCTGAGCCACTTCCATGGTGGTTCAAACCTGATTTGCAATGTGCTTTTCACTAGGGAGCCCCTGGCCATGATATAGAAAACTGCTATCCATTGAAATACGAGGTCCAAAAGCTTGTGAAGAATGGAATGGTGTCCTTTAAGGACAAAGCGCCAAATGTGAAAGCCAACCCTTTTCCTGCTCATGGTAACGCTTCTGTCAACATGGTAGATGGTTGTCTTGGTGAGTTCAAGGTTTATGATGTTCGCCATATCAGACAATCTTTGGTGGCAATTCATAAAGACATCTGTTTGGTCAGTGAATGTGAGCATAACCATGATGGTTGTGTGATTTGCAGTGTGAATCTTCGTGGATGTGTTATTGTCAAAAGTGATATTCAAAGGTTGATGGATGAAGGACTTATCCAGATTTTCCAGTCCCGTCATTTGGGAGATGATGTGAATGTGATTGTGGCAGTGTGTAAGACCCCTGAACGGGTAGTTATTCAATTTGATAGCAACATCAGTAATAATGTCAATAGATCGGTATCATCGTTGGTTATACGGTTAGCGGGCCCTATTCCGTATGCATCCGATAAAGTTGTACCATATCAATACAATGCCACTATGATTAAGAAAGGTCAAGATGTTCCTCTACCAGTCGCAGACTCCATGGTAAATATTGCAGATATAGCAAAGGTGACCCGTAGCGGTCGTGTGTTTGGTCCAATTTTCCAAAAGAAATAAAAGATGTTCCCGCAAGTAAGAAGGCAGAGATTCTAGTAGCGAATCCGGTTGGTTCTTCAATGTGTCAGTCTGGTGAATCCAGAAAATTGAAGGTTAACGATGATGATGAAGTTTTAAAATTGATTAAAAGAAGTGAATTCAATGTTATGGAGCAGCTGCTCCAGACTCTATCAAAGATCTTTGTGCTGTCACTACTGATGAATTTTGAAGCGCATAGGGAGGCATTACAGAAAGTACTAGAGCAGGCTTATGTTGAGCATGATGTGACCGTGGATCAATTTGACCACATAGTTGCCAACATCACCTCTTATAACAATCTAAGCTTTTGTGATGAAGAGCTTCCTGAGGAAGGCAGAAATCACAATTTGGCATTGCATATTTCAATGAATTGCAAGGAGGACGCTCTGTCCAATGTGTTGGTTGACACTGTGTCATCTTTGAATGTGCTTCCGAAATCAACTTTGTCAAGACTCTCTTACAAGGCGCCCCAATGAGGTACAACGACGTGATTGTCAAAGCGTTCAACGGTTCTTGTAAAACTGTCATTGGTAAAGTGGACGTTCCAGTAAAGATAGGTCCGAGTGATTTCCAAATTACTTTCTAGGTAATGGATATCCAACAGGCCTACACCTGTTTGTTGAGAAGGCCATGGATTCATGAAGTAGGAGCCGTGACGTCTACTCTACACCAAAAGCTGAAATTTGTGAAGAACGACAAGCTTGTCGTTGTTGGTGGAGAGAAGGCATTATTAGTGAGCCATTTGTCATCTTTCACTTATGTTGATGTTGAGGAGAAGGTTGGGACACTGTTCCAAGCCTTGTCTATTGCTGATGAAATGAAGAAAACCGGGGCATCCATGTCTTCTTTGAAAGATGCACAAGAGGCTATTGAGGCAAGCAACACTGACAAATTGGGTCGTATGGTGGAGATTGCCGAGAACAAGAATATAGTTGGGTTAGGATTTCAACCAGGGTCGTTCAGATCCAGAGTTGAAGTTATGCAACCAATTTTTTGCAGTGGAGGATTCATTCATGGGAATGATCAACACTCAACTGTCGTTATGGAGGACAGTGGTGATGAAGATGAAGCTTGCGCCAACTTTGTGACGCATGGCCATACTTGCAACAATTGGGTTATTGTTGATGTTCCTACTATTATTCATTGCTCTAAGTAATTTTTTTTCATTTTTTTAAAAGAAAAATCCTTCTCCTATGTCTAAGGGAGAAGTGAACATTGTTGGGCGTTTTCCTGATTATCATCAGTAAAAGACAATTTTATTCATCCACATCTATGATATTTTATTTTTACTTTTTACTTTTTCTAAAGATGGTAATCACAAAAAAACATAAATAAATAATAATCTTCCATCTGCATAATATTTGTTCGCACTCCACTTCTCTAAAATCAAAATATCAAATCATTATGCAGGTTGATTCTCAAACCCATTGAATACAATGATCCTACTACCTCTCCAAACTTTGATTTCACTGTGTTTAAAGCTGAGGAAGAGATTGATGATGAAGAAGTATCTGATGAGTTATCTCGTTTACTTGAGCACGAGGAAAAAGCCTTTCAGCCGTTTGAAGAGCAGATTGAACTAGTCAACTTGGGTTTTGAAGATAATGTGAAGGAAGTCAAGATTGGGTCTCAACTATCTCCAGAAGATAAGAAGGGGTTGATTGATCTTCTTCGAGAGTATTCTGATGTGTTTGCTTGGTCCTATCAAGACATGCCTGGGTTGGATTCCGAGATTGTGGAGCATAGGTTGTCGTTGAAACTAGAATGCTCATCGGTCAAGCAGAAGTTGAGGAGGACTCATCTTGATATGGCAGTTAAGATCAAAGAGGAAGTGCAGAAACAGATTGATGCTGGTTTTCTTGTTACCGCTGAGTATCCGTAGTGGGTGTCCAATATTGTGCCTATTCCAAAGAAGGATGGAAAAGTCTGTATGTGCGTCGATTATAGAGATTTGAACAAAGTTATTTCGAAAGATGATTTCCCTCTGCCGCACATTGATATGTTGGTAGATAATACAGCTAAATTCAAAGTCTTTTCGTTTATGGACGGATTTTCCGGTTATAATCAAATCAAGATGGCACTCGAAGATATGGAGAAGACCATATTCATTACACCCTGGGGAACATTCTGTTATAGAGTGATGCCTTTCGGTTTAAAGAATGCTGGTGCAACATGCCAGAGAGCTATAACTACTCTTTTTCATGATATGATGTATAAAGAGATCGAAGTCTATGTTGATGATATGATTTCCAAATCGAGTAATGAAGAAGAACATGTTGAGCATTTGTTGAAGCTATTCCAACATTTGAGGAAGTACAAACTCCACTTGAATCCCAATAAATGTACTTTTGGTGTTCGTTTGGTAAGTTGTTGGGCTTCATTATCAGCGAGAAGGGTATTGAAGTTGATCCTGCCAAGGTCAAAGCAATACAAGAAATGCTTGCGCCAA
This sequence comes from Lathyrus oleraceus, assembly GCF_024323335.1. Lineage (NCBI taxonomy): Eukaryota > Viridiplantae > Streptophyta > Magnoliopsida > Fabales > Fabaceae > Lathyrus > Lathyrus oleraceus. The sequence continues at coordinate 260,141,463 of NC_066581.1, read as the reverse complement.
AAACTGAGAAGCAAGTCAGAGGTTTTCTCGGCCGCTTGAATTATATCTCGAGATTTATATCCCATATGACTGCCACATGTGCGCCTATATTCATGCTTCTTCAGAAAGATCAACCTTGTGATTGGACCAAAGATTTCCAAAAAGCTTTTGACAGTGTCAAAGAGTATCTGCTTGAGCCTCCGATTCTGTCTCCTCCTGTTGAATGGAGACCATTGATCATGTATTTGATTGTGCTTGATGAAAGTATGGGTTGTGTTCTTGGTCAGCAAGACGAAACTGGAAAGAAAGAATACGCAATTTACTACCTCAGTAAGAAATTCACCGACTATGAGACTCGGTATTTTGTGCTTGAAAAAACTTGTTGCGCATTGGCTTGGGCTGCTAAGCATCTGCGTCAGTATATGTTGAATCATACTACTTGGTTGATATCCAAAATGAATCTGATCAAGTACATTTTTGAGAAGCCTGCTTTAACCAGGAGGATTTCCCGTTGGCAGATATTGTTATCCGAGTATGGCACTGAATACCGATCTCAAAAAGCGATTAAAGGTAGTGTCTTGGCTGACCATCTGGCTCACCAACCGATTGAAGATTATCAGTTAGTCCAGTATGACTTTCCTGATGAAGAGATTTTGTATTTGAAAATGAAAGATTGTGATAAACCATTGTTTGAAGAAGGGCCAGAACCTGGTTCCCATTGGGGCATGGTATTTGATGGAGTTGTTAACTCTTATGGTAATGGCATTGGGGTGGTGATTATTACTCCTCAAGGCACTCATTTTCTGTTTACATCTAGATTGACTTTCAAATGTACGAACAATATGGCTGAATATGAAGATTGCATTATGGGGCTTGAAGAGGCCATTGATCTCAGAATCAAGTATCTTGATGTCTATGGAGATTCAGCTTTGGTTGTGAATCAGATCAAAGGTGAATGAGAGACGAATCAACCCGGTTTGATACCATATAGAGATTATGCGAGGAGGATTTTAACTTTCTTTACAAAGGTTGAGTTTCATCATATCCCTCGAGATGAAAACCAGATGGCAGATGCTCTTGCAACGTTGGCTTCAATGATTATAGTGAAGTTCCTAATCTGACTATGATGCGTCTTGATAGGCCAGCTCATGTGTTTACCATTGAAGAAGCTAAAGATGAAAATCCATGATATTTTGATATCAAATGTTTCCTCCAAAGTCAGATTTTCCCGCCTGGGGCATCTGTGAAAGATAAGAAGACTTTGAGAAGATTAGCTGGCAACTTCTACCTGAATGGTGATGTGCTTTACAAGAGAAACTTCAATACGGTTTTGCTCAGATGCATGGATACACACGAAGAAAACTTATTGATGACTGAAGTCCGTGAAGGTTCCTTTCATACTCATTCCAATGGACATGCTATGGCTAAGAAGATGTTGAGAGCAGGTTACTATTGGCTGACAATGGAATCTGACTGTTACAAGTTTGTGAAGAAATGCCAAAAGTGTCAAATTTACGCAGATAAGATTCATGTTCCTCCGACACTGTTAAATGTCATCTCCTCTCCATGGCCCTTCTCCATGTGGGTAATTGATATGATTGAGCCTAAAGATTCGAATGGACATCGTTTCATTCTGGTGGCTATTGATTACTTTACAAAGTGGGTTGAAGCAGCATTGTATGCAAATGTAACCAAGCAAGTTGTTGCAAGGTTTATCAAGAATCAGATTATATGACGTTATGGTGTGCCAAGTAAGATCATTACTGATAATGGATCAAAATTGAACAATAACATGGTGGAAGCTCTTTGCAAAGACTTCAAGATTGCACATCATAATTCTTCTCCCTACAGACCTAAGATGAATGGGGTTGTTGAAGCTGCAAACAAGAACATCAAGAAAATCATTCAGAAAATGGCTGTGACATACAAAGATTTGCATGAAATGCTCCCATTTTCCTTGCATGGGTACCGTACATCCATCTGCAATTCAACAGGGGCAACCCCATTCTCACTTGTTTATGGTATGGAAACGGTGCTCCCAGTAGAGGTCGAGATCCCATCATTGCGTGTCTTGATGGAAGCCAAGTTGACTGAAGCTGAATGGTGCCAAACCAGATGTGATCAGCTAAATTTAATTGAAGAGAAGAGATTGACTGCCATGTGTCATGGTCAGTTATACCAGCAAATAATGAAGAAATCTTTTGATAAGAAGGTCATACCTCATGTATTCCGAGAAGGTGACCTTGTGCTCAAGAAGATTCTATCTTTCAAACCTGATGCTAGGGGCAAATGAACTCCTAATTATGAAGGCCCATATGTTGTTAAGAGAGCCTTTTCAGGCGGTGCTTTGATTCTTACAACTATGGATGGTGAAGAGTTCACGCGTCCTATGAATGCTGATGCAGTCAAGAAATACTTCGCCTAAAAAGAAAAGAACAACTCGCTAAGTTGAAGACCTGAAAGGGCGGCTTAGGCAAAAATGAGCGTCTCGGTGGATTGAAAACCCGACAGGGCGATCGAGGCAAAAATTAGAGACATGAAATAGAAAATTTATCCCGATAGATTGAGTACCCCACCTTGGGGAAATCTATGCAAAAATTAGGGATTATGGCAAGTAACTGCATTCGGTCGATCTCCGGTCTTGAGAACAGTCTTGAGCAAGTCAGTAAACTCTGATTCATCATCCTCAGCCGAAGCCAATAGCACAGTGGATATTGAAGTTGGTAGAAGGATTAGTGATCATTGTAGCCCTTTTCCATGTAAATTACCATTTTTTCAACTTTTGTAAAGATCTGTGGAGTCTTGTCATTTACAGACTACCATTCTATTAAATAAAGTTGAGCCTTTTATCCAATTGTTTCTACTCTTATTTATTTTTCAGCTAAATTGAATTGAATTTTTTATGATGATAATTTTGAAATTTTGAAATAATAAAAATCATTTTTCTTAAAAAGTATAAAAAAACAATTACTTTTAAAAGCAATCAATTTCAGCAAGAAATATCAACAACAACCTGAGAACAGGTGAGTCCCAAAGTGCGGAGCATTGTTGGTCTTCCCCAAGCATTTGGGTTGATCACTTTTTCCTTCCCAACGGCAAATCAGTTCCCCCAACCGAGTTGGTTAATCGCCTCCCCAATTGAGTTGGAGGCGCATATTCTTTTTCGGTTTGCGTAGATTCAACATAGAGTTTTATTCCCCTCAACTCCGCAGCGGAGTTCACTCCTGATCCCCGTCAGCATTGAGTCTTGAGCAGTACTTTATGGTCCTATACAAGGTTGTCTCCCATTTGGTATGGTGTCAACCTAAAATTCCCCGCATATTTGAAAATTCAGGTCCTCACCAAATCTTTTCTCCTTTCTTACCAGGTTCGAGATATTCAGAGATGGATGATTTATATTCATCTCCGGTTTTTTATCCAGTAGATGCTTCCATCCTGTCGATATTAGCCGAGTGTTGTAGCGATGATTCAGATCAAGGACATTTGTATCCTTTGTGATTGTTTTGTCAGCATAATCATCAATCATATATACATTATACATCAGATATTTCATTATGCATTGTTATTGCACTTGATTCCTTATTTTCTGATCCTCTGCTATGGTGATATTCTTTCTCCATACAAATATGGTGCGTTTGTCTTCCCTCAATTATAGAGTGTCAACCCCTTAAGTAGAAAGAATTTAACCTTTCTCATTCCCCACAGAGTTATTTACTCGTGGACGATTATTATTTCAGCTTCCTCCCTAGTTGATTGTCTGGATGGAACTACTCCCCCTGAGTTATGTTCTCATCGGGTAGAGTCTTTGGTTGACCATTTCTTTTTAACTCTTACCTAGATGGATACTTTTGGTCCCTCAAAAGTCTATTACCCAGTAGCTGGTAATATTCTTTTCAATTTCCGAGTACTTTACTTTTACCCAATACCCGATAATAATAATCTACTTCCTTTATTTTCCCCAGCGGATTCGTTCCTTTATTTCAGCTTTGTTCCGATTTACCCGTTTCCCCTGCAGATTTTCCCTTATCCCCGACCGGGTTCTTCCATTGATTTATTTTCATGGAAATTCCCCTCGTGTCTCCAGCAGTTTTTAAGATGTAGCCTGACCTACGCACAACTTCTTATCCCCCCAGAGTCTTCGTCTCCCTAGTGAGTGTTCCTTACGAAATGCAGTATACTCTTGTGGACTTTCAGTCTCTCCGTATTCTTTCTCTTTGTGGCAATATATTCCTCACAAAGATTATTTTAACACTCATATCATATGCATTATGAGGTCTCTTAGGGACCAAAATTGGTTTCTATATGTTGTTATTTAAGTCCATTCTACTAAGTTGATACAAAGATTTTAACCTTCACATCCTCAGTTAGAATGTCTTTAAATAGGGGCAGCTGTAAGACCCCAATTTTGACCCTAAGATCCCTCATGCTATCTCATCGCATGCATTGCCTTTGGAATCACACCTTGGCATCCTCCTTACCCCTCATTCATTGGGTTTGCATTGGGAGAGGTCACCAAGCACATTTGATTGTATCATACTTTGTTGTTTCATTATTTACTAACCAAAATACCAAAAATATGTCTATGTATAGTTTTACTTCTTTTGTAGATAGTGTGTGCATCCACCAAGGCCTCATCAAGCTCATATCTAGGGTTTGAGACCCTCAATGCAAGGAGACTAATCAATAGATGGTTCACATTGACTCTAGACATCATATATGGATCCCCATGATATCCATTTATCATTTTGATTAAGAATTCATCAAGAGTTGAGAGCTTGTTTACCTTGGAAGCCCAAATTCATCTGGGTATCTTGTGTGACTTTCTCAACAAGTTTCTTCATCATTTGATCAAATATTTAAAGGGGTACTTCATAATACATAATATTACCCATATATGATCCTCCATGAGTCCAAGAGATCAAGATAACTTCAAGTTTGCAAGATGGTTCATGGTGGTTGACCAGAGAAAGTCAACTGGTCAAAACTGGGGTTCACTGGACCCTATCTCCTACAATATTTGTCATATGAAAATGATCAGAAGAGAAACTTTACTCCATATGACATTCCAAACAACTTTCATGTTTAAGTCAAGAGCTATTTTTGCTTGGAAAGTCATTTTTTATGGTGAAAGATTATAGGTCATTTTGTCTGAACCCTAGTTAGGAGGTCAACTTCCAAGGACCATAACTTGCCCAATTTTTATGATATGAAGGCCATTCAAGTTTCATGATAAAATTCAAGATTTTTTATCCAACTTTAATTCTTTGAATAAATTAAAATTCAACTTGAAAATACATGTGCCAAGAGGAAACATTATAGGTCACTTTGGGCCATTACCATTGAACAAGAGATTTTCCTCAACTTCTAAAAGGCATATCTCCTTCATGCCAAATCCAAATGAGGTCAAATTTGTGACTAAATGTAATAGGTTGGAAATATCTACAACTTTTATGAAGGAACATTTTCAATTTGAATCCTATAGCAAAAGTTATTCAAGGTGGAAGAAGTGAACATTTGACTTGGTATTTAGAAAATTTTCATTTATGTTAGATTTTCCAAACTTCCACATCAAAATTCATCATGATCCAAGTTTCAAATGGAAACATGTTCAACACAAAAGTTGTTCCCCTTGCACCTTTCAAAAAAGTCTAAGATCATCTCATTTGGACCAAGATTGATGGACTTGCGCATGTGTTCTTCACAAGGTTCCATTTGGTAAGATTTATGGTTAACATTCATTTCCTTTATGCATGGCTATGTAACATCATTTCAGGTTGGATAACACAGAATTAAGGATCATTTGGCATCATTTGATGGGCCTATCACACGCCCATGCATCCATGCAAGTGAGATTTCTATTTTTGGCATTTTGAATGAGGTGTGTGGAAAGCAAATGCATAGCCTATAAATAAGACCCCTCATGCTCAGAATTGGGGACACCTTGCCCACGCTTAGAACCTGCAATCCCAAATCTCACCTTTAGAGGATAAACTTGAAGGTTTTTAATTGAAAATCGAGTTTCAATTTCACTTCAGTTTTTAAGTTGAAACTCCAAGAATCCAAGCCTTTCTTTGATCCAATTCAACTCCTACAAGCTTCTGAAGTCAATCCAAGGTCAATTGGAAGCAAGATCTAGCAAGATTCAAGCTCCCTCAAAGGTGAATTTTCAGAAACTTCATCTCTTCGATTCTCTCTCAATTCTTCACCATTCTCTTTGATTTTTGGTTGGCTGAAGTCCTACCAATGTAGGCAACAAGATTGAGTTGCTTTGAGGTCAAATCGAAGCAACTCAGTTCATGATCCTCAAAATTCAAATCCCTATATCTTTTGATATACTTGGAATTGGAGAAAATTGAGGCCATATTCGAGATCCTGAGCATTTTCTCTTTGAAATAGTGTCCTTGTTTTTCATTTTTCATTGAGATGAAGTTGGACTAGTCCGGTGAAGCTCACCGGAGAAGATGACTGGGGCCCTAGCTCCGGTGGTGTGTTGGCACGCCACCTGGCCATCTGATCATGTTTGAATGTTTTAATCGGAGCCATTGCTTTTGAATACCACTTGTACATGCGCGTTGACTGTGGACTATGGTGGGTGATACGCGCTTGACCATCAGATCTGCCACCTCAATTAATGAGGGAGATCTGATGACCCTTGTTTTTTCTAATTTCTTTTTATTTTCTGAATTTTCATTTAATCTTTTTATTTTGTTTAATTCATATTAATTTCATTTTTAATCCAAAAAATATGGGACTTTCACCAAAAATCTTTAAATATTTTTCTCTTCCATATTCTGAATTAAAATCATTTTTTTGATTAAGTTTTATATTTATCATGAATTAAATGTTTTTGTGTATATTTTTAATTATTTAAAAATACTTCTGACTTTTCAAAAATAGTGAAATTTTTTGTCTAAGGTCCTTTGACCTTGTTTGACCTAGGATAAATCCCTTGCCCATTTATTTGGTGTTTTGAAGGGATTTTAGGTTTTGACCAAATTAAAATGTATTTTAATTCATTTTTAAATTGATTTTTAATTGATTAAATGCTCAAAAAAATTGTTGAGCCATTTTTATGTTCTTGTGATGTTTGAGTTTCTGTTTGGGCCTTAGTCAAGGTTGATTTGACTTTTGTTGGATCAAACCATTGGATTTAAGGGATTGATGAAATATACATTTCATCTCCCAAAATAAATGGATGGTTTTGATTTGATGAGAGTCCTCCCTTGGTCAATTTGTGTATCTATTTTCCCCTCCCTCTTCATCTTCATCCCTGTTATTCCCTATTCCCTTATTTGACCAATGAAATCTCTAATGTCTTAAGGCTAATTGGTTCATCAATGACCTTGTGTCAGATGAATTAATACAAGTATGATTGGGATAGGTCCCTCCCTCTTGATCTTTTCTTTTAGTGTGTGGTATGATTTAGGAGTTTGGATCTTCATACCAGATCTCTAACATGCATTAACATCTAAATTTTTATTGCCCGACCTCATATAGTTGTTACTTCTACATAACTCCAAGTACGCTTGCTTAACATAGAGCTAAATTTGACCCTAATGGCATAGCATTCTAGTAAGTGAGATTGTAAGTCTCCCATTCTTCATGGTATTGTCTGGAGACTTGACCTTTTTTCCTTTCATGAGAGCTAGTGGCATACTTGTTAAATTATCCAAGTTGGAGCCCTTCTCATGGAAGATGTCTTGGTTTAAGGATTCATACTTGTGAATGAATGGTTGAGTGTTCTCCAAAGAATGACTTAATCAATTAAATATCACCACTAACACTCGACTAACTTTTGACAAATTCTTGTTAATATTGCTTTAATTTCAAGTCATTTACTTTATGCAATTTAAATTTTAGTCATTTATCATTCATTGCCATTTACATTTCATTTAACTTGTTTATGTTTATGTAATTTTCACTTTGCTCATTTGAGCCATATCTTGTGATTGTATATATTTGTTTATGTGTTTTGACTTTGTTTGTGGTCTTAGGACCTTAAAACACCTAATAACAACAAAAACCCTAAAAAACATTTGTTGGACTGTTGATCTTGATCTGAACTCTTAGACTTAGAATTAGGCAGCATTCCCTGTGCAAAAGGACTTGGCCAATGCTAACATTTTGAGACCAAGCTATTGTGATCTGAGCCCTCATCTGATGCAATCCTTGGATCTTGTTTGAATTCATCTGCTACTCTGTCTTTGTGCTTAATTGTTATTTTGGTCTTGTGTTTGATGCTTTGCTCTGAGTTGATCAAGGAATATTTCATTTGATACATGAGAAGACAAAGAAGACTGCTAGCTTTTAGGATTGCTTGCTTGGATGTGGCTATCTTTATTTGATGCCTTGATCTTCATGATGTCTGGATATTGCTCATTGCTTATTGATTATTTCCTGATTAAAGTCCAAGGGAAATGAGTTTCTATATGACATTCTTGTTTGTTGGATTGCATCCCATTGGTCAGATCTTTTCAACTCTTAACTTTTAAATTTGTGATTAGGATAACCTCTTCATCTCCTCTCACTTCTTAAATCTCAAATATCTCCCCTTTTTAAAAACTTTCTTTTGCATGTGATTTCAAACTTAGACTTTGTTTTAATAATTAGAAACTTTGACCTTATGCTATTGAATTTTCAAAGTCTTTCTTAAATCAAACTTGTAAATAAAATAAACTTAATCATATTGACTTAAAATTTCAAAAGACAAAAATAACTAACAACCCCATTCAAAATTTTGGCCCCTTGGTGCCTTTTCATTTAAACTTTTGTTAAAAGCAATTCACCAACTTTGAAATTTTTACTACGAATTACGAGGTTTTGATCCCTCATTTTTATGTTGGTACGTAGGCACAAGTCTGAAGGTCTTGTCAAACACAAAAATACAATCAATGAATTATTTTCTCATCCACACACTCTATTTTTATCAAACATCATTTATACCCAAAAACATATGCACACAAAAAGGGCTCCCTAGGAGTACCTAGGACACTTTGGATGCTAACACCTTCCCTCCGTGTAACCAACCCCCTTACCTGTAATCTCTGGATTTTTATTAGTTTTGATTTGAAAACTTCTTACCTTTGGGTTTTGTTCGTACTTTTCCCTTTTCCTTTGGAAACAATAAAAGCGCGGTGGCGACTCTGGTTTTATTGACGTTAAGCTTATCCATAACTTGACGATCATGAATTTACCGCTACAAGGACCTTAGCTCACCGTCGCAAATAAAGACCATTGAAGTTATACGACCACCGCCTAAATACGCTGAGAAACATCCACTAATTATGATAGACCCCCATCCGCAAAGCTTCAAGCTTCCACCACCAATTGACAAAATTCCAATCGCCCAAAAGACTTTGAAGGGCGATGAATCTGCTTAGAGACTAGCCATGCACCATAAACACAAACCTGTAAGTTTAGGAGACCCACCAGAGAAGAAGATGACACAAGTGTAATCGAGTTGCATCATACAACCACCATCGGTGAACTCTTCCTCCACCCGTAAACCAAAATTCTATTGAATTGTAATTCCTTGTGTCGAAGCAGGTTGCTCTACAGAAGCAAGGAAGTGTCGAATCACCTAGTGTCTTAATTTGTATTAGTGTCGAAGTGTCGAAGCATGTTGCTTCACACAGAATTTTGACTTAGGCCTATTTTAGTAGTGTTAGCTATTTTGGGCTTTTATAGTTTTGGGCTTTGACTTGAGGTCCAAGTTAACCTAAACCTATAAATAGAGGGAGTAACCCTTATTCTTGTAATAAAGTGAATAAAGTATTAATAACATTTGTCCTTCACAGTATTTTGCAATTGCAAAGTGAATAAGAAATTTTTCCACAGTTTATGGGCAGAGAGAAACTCTGCAGAATTTTAATTCTTCTTCTCTTTCATCGTTCTTTACTTTCTCTCTTTCTCCATTGTTCTTCTCTTTTCATTGTCATTGTTTAGGTGATAAAAATCTTGTTCATCAAGATTGATTGAAATTCTCCATAGCTTGTGGTGGATTTCCAACATCTAGTGTCAAGTGTTGTGGTTTAAACGATTTGTGGGAAGAAAATCACCATGGCAACGAATCATCCAAACTGGCATTTTCCAGCACGATTCTCAAGAACAACAATGATGAGAATTGGTGCAAGCAGATAAAGGTTGTGTTCTGTTATTAAGATCTTTAGGATCTTGTGAAGGAATGAGTAACAACGCTTGTAGAAGAAGCGACAAATCAAGAAAAGGATGCACATAAAGAATTGAAGGAGAAAGATTATAAAGCTCTCGTTATAATCCATCAATATGTTGATGCAGATAACTTTGAAAAGGTTAGTGATGTAGAGTCAGTGAAATAAGCATGGGAAATTCTGGAGAAATCGTTTGGAGGCACGTAGAAGGTGATATAGGCGAGGTTACAAAATCACAAAAGAACATGTGAATTACTTCAGATGGAAGACAATGAAAGCATAACTGATTTCTTCACCAAGGTTACGAAACTGGTGAATCAAATGAAGGTATGTGGAGAAGTATTAACATCAAGATCTGTTGTTAGAAAGATCTTGAGGTCGTTGGCTCCAAAGTTCGACCACGTGGTGGTAGCCATAGAAGAGTCAAAGGATTTGTCAAAACTGAAAAAAGGAAGAGCTTCAAGGGATGCTTGAATCTCATGAACAAACAATGGCTGAAAGAGCTGCAGGAAAGTCGAAGAGTGATATGGCTTTGCAGGCGCAATCAACAAAAGAAAGGAAAGGCAAAGGAAGCTGGAATGACAATAAAGGAAAATGAGGTTACAACAATTCGAATGGTCGAAAACAACAAGAAGGAAACTGGTCGAATCAGAGAAAACCCTGGAACCAAGGCAACCAAAGAGATGGCGTTGCAGATAGAGGAAGAGGTGGTGGTCAAAATCTAGACAAGAGTCACGTTCAGTGTTAAAATTGTATGAAGTATGGTCACTATTCTAGTGATTGTCCAGAAATGCAGAAGAATCAAGAAACTTATGCAAAGCTAGCAAAACATGAACAATAAGAGACGTTATTGATGGTTACAACAAGAGATGAAGAGAGATTCAAGGACCAGTGGTACTTGGACTCAGGATGCTTATCACACATATCTGGAAGGAAAAATTGGTTTGTCAACATAAAGCCCTCAATAAAGAACATGGTGAAATTTGCAAATGACAACACTCTAGCAGCTGAAGGTGTTGGTGATGTTCTGATTATGAGGAAAGATGGCAAGAGGTCAGTAATTTCAAATGTGTTGTACATACCAGGCATGAAGAGCAATTTTCTCAGTATGGGGAAGTTAGTCGAAAAGAACTACAAGGTGTCAATAGAGGACAAGATGATCAGAGTTCTTGACTCAAATGGAAGGTTGATCTTGAAGGCACCAATATCTTAGAACAGAACCTTCAAGATTAAACTAAATGTGATGGAGCATAAGTTCCTTGCAACAACAACCAACAAAGATGAATGGATATGGCATTATAGACTTGGCCATATGAATTTCAAAGACATCAGAGATTTGAAGAGAAGAAATATGGTTTCAGGATTACTAGAAATCGAAACAAAGTGTGCAGGCGAAGTAGCATAAGAACAACTTCAGTATGGATGCAAGAAGCGGGTCGAAGGCAATTCTTGAAGTCATATACTCTGATGTATGTGGTCCTCTCCAGGTGGATTCGATTGGAGGTAGAAACGATCCCTACCAGCAGGGGTGGTTACCGCAGCAGTGTGCTGGTAGTAACGATCCCTACCGTGTCCTCTCTGAGCATACACAGCACTTGATTCACCCTCATTCTTCCTTTGGCCATTTCCGAAGGGCTTCTTCGATCCTGATGACGAAGCATTACCACCCTGGATCTTCCCCATTCTTAGCCACTGTTCAATCCTCTCCAACCTCTCAACGATTGCTTTCTGCCCCACGGCGAGCCCTTGCATGAGGTTGAACAAATCACCCATCTTCTCTTTCAGGTCGAGAAGGTCGGCGTTGGGAAGATTCATCATTCCTGTGTCAATCAAACATGTTAGAAACTGACACCTGCAAAACAGCAAATAGGTTAATATGCATGAATGCAACGTCTATCCATACGAGGAAGCTTCTGTCTTTTGGTCCTGGTTTCATCGAGACAGATAATATTTCGACAATAACATTCTGACATCAGGATGTCTCTCAACCAGAATCTTAATCGAGAATGTACCCTGAGTATGGATAGACATGAGTTAAATGCCGATGAATGCAAAATATGGATGATGCTGATGCGTCAATGCAATGCACTGTGCCATCCTCCAAGTCATCTGAACATTTACTGCGCTGAGTTACGGCCTCTGAACTGATCCCAACCATCTGAAGGAATATGTAACCACAAATCCGACTTGGGAGTTCCGAAATAAACGGAACTGAAAGATACATCACCATCATCATCAGACAACCTCTGAGCAGATAACCACAATCCTCTGAATCGGCCCGGGGAATCCTGAAATAAACGGATCCCCACTGATAAATAACGCGGACAGCACTCCGGCGTCTCAGAAATAAATGGCCATAAATCCGACTTATAAATATGACTCTGATCAACGGAACCAATAGTCACCATCTGAGTCACCATCTGAACATGCATCTGTAAGAATCACCCTCCCCTCACAGGTAAATTCTAATCAGGTCACCCTAAGGCGGATAATAGTCTCGACAATCGGGCAAAGATACTCAATGGGTTTGCCCTTTCGAGTGTGCCATTGTAGCTCTCCTGAGATCGTCTAAACCAAAGATCCGGGAAATGATCGGTCACCGAAGTCAATAGTTCAGATGAAGTGACTCAACCAGAGTGGAGTACCCCACAAAGGAAGAGCACTATCAAATGAACCTCGTCCGGCTTGTGGTACATCACATTGCCAAGCACATGTTGACCTAACATGAAGGAGGCAACATGAGACCACATTAATCCTAGGTGTATACTCGGGCCTGGGTTTTAGCCCCACTCAGAACACCCACCCCAAACAAAGGAACCACCTGTACAGAGGACAGCAGAATGATAGTATGATGCATGCAAACATTTATGCAAATATATACACAATCAGAATAATAAATGCAATAAATATAACAACACAAGCAACCTAAACTATCCTAGAACGCTAGGAGAGACTCGCTTAGGGAAGATGGACCAGCAGCAGGTCAACTTCTATGGTCCCCAGCAGAGTCGCCAGCTGTCGCATCCGCGAAAAACAACCGGCGGGCTAAAACAAAACAACACAGAGCCGCCACCGTGCGTTATTTATCCCAAAAGAGGGAAAGGAAACGCTCGAAGTAAACCTGGGAAAAGCATGGCCTCGCGACCAAAGAGAATGGGATCGGGAGTCGGTTATGCGAAGGGAAGGTATTAGCACCCCTACGCATCCGTCGTACTCGACGGGATCCACGCTCTAAAAGAAAGAATAGGTCGCTAAAACAAACATCACACACACACACTGAAGACAACACAGGTGGAGGAAGAGGGGAGAGGGCTCGCTAGGACATCGCGTCCTATGCCTACGTATCTCGTCTGGAACGAGAATCAGAGTTGCCGTAGTTCGGCTCACGCACGCCGAAACAAACACACGCACAAAAAGGCAAACATGGAACCCGAACGCCAATCGCTGGACTTACATCAGCTTCCGAACCAAACAAACCCACACTGGAAACCAGATGCCACTTGATGGACTTATACCGGACTCCAAGCACACAACAAGAGGATACGGAATGCCAATGGCTGGGCTTACATCCGTCTCCTACACACACAAGAAGAAACAAGCAACAAGTTACTAAGGAGTCGGGAACTCGAGCCTAGCAACTGTCAAGCAAACACACACAAAAAGAAAAAGGGTGCCCGGAGAGACCTCGCACGGTCTCCTGCCTACGTACCTCATCTGGTATGAGGATCAGGGCGACGTAGTTCCCCTGAACGGGAAATAAATTCTAACCAGATACAAAGGGAGACACACTACTAGGGAGCTGTACTCGAGCCTAGATGTTATCATGCATCATTGCCCTATGTTATGGTTTCTATCCTAACTTGCACAGGCAGCAAGCTAATCCTAAACAGGCAAAGCAATCAAAGCAAACAATCACAAATAGCACACACTATATCCAAACAGAGGTGGCTCAAACAAGGGTTAGACTGCCAAAGCAAGTCAACTGTATCAGGGTGATGTTAGCTCTTAACCCTGACATTGAGAGTCAGGGTGAAGCCAGATGAAAGGTGAGTGAGGGGTGTGCCTCACAGCTCTTATCCCTGGCCAGGGAGAGCTTCAGACAAAGAAGTGTGGGTCCAGAAAGTGGGAACCCTTCTACACTTATGACACTGACTCAACTGTACAACTGTACATGGATCTTGGGTTAGGGTCCACAAGGCATCAACATGTAATGTGAGCCAAGGGACGACTCAACAGATTAGCAGGAGGTGGATTACACACCTCTTGTGTCTGCCAATTGCCTTAACAAAGGTCTTTTCCTGCTTGGGGACAAAGTTAAACAATCACAAACATCGCCTCTTAAGGAGGACTTCAGACAGTTGCCTGGCTAAATAACAAGCCAGGTCTTCCAGACTACATGGAGACAAGAGAGTCTACCTCAATTGGTTTATACAACCAAGCAGTAGCACAACAAGTTCTCAAAGAACTATTAGCAACTAATGTACCTGAAATCAATCAAATACAGTCAGTATACCAATCACAAAGTCAAAACAGACAAGATAAGAATCAACAGACAATGTATAATCAATCACATGTGCAAAGCACAAGTCCAAAGCAAGTGAGCTAAGCATCCTACAAAATAGAACAAGTTAGTTCATAACAATCAACCAAACTCAATCAACTTGCATTAATCTCCTTAAAGCATTTGCTTCTCAACCTGAAAATCACATTCAAACATGAGAAACAAGACCACTAGGACAAGCCTAGGGTCCAAAGGAGGTGAAAAATTCAAAACAGCAAGTGAAAATTATCCAACATCAAGATCAAACAATTAAGAATCAAACCCAAGTGGTTCCACATTCATATCGTTCATCATTATCATTTCATGAAGGAAAAAGCATCAAACATGCAATTTAGAACTTCAAAGGACCAAACAGAATGATCACAATCAAATCAATACCAAAACACTTCAATAAATCCTAAAAAAATTCATGATCAAACAACACCCATAACATGTCAAGCATACCAATTTTCAGCTCATTTGGACCAAGGGAAGCAAGTCAATGAAATTCATAAAGTCCAGACAAGTTCATACAAGCTCATACAATGCATCAAAACATGCATCAACTTCCATCCATCACAAAACAGAAATAAAATATGATAAATGAATGGGACTAAAACCAAGATGTACCTCAAGATGTCTACAATCACTCCACAAAATTTCACATCCATCCAATTAATAACCAGAATTTCACAAATCAAATGGAAACATGTCTCACAAAAAGTCAACAAATGACTAAACAGCAAATAAAATCCCAATCAAATAGGAAACACATCCAAAAATTCCAGAAAAATTCACATGTATTCTCAACATCCATATGCAATCTCATACAAAAATCCAGCTCAATTCAGATTCACATGGCAAGGAAAATAAAATCAAGAAGTTGCACAAAGCATGGCATGACACAAAATGTAACACATACAAAGATCATGTCATAACTCTCAATCCAGGAATCCAAAAATTACAAACCACATATCAAAATGCTCCTTAAGATGGCTAGAACATGCACAAAAAATTTCATGAATTTCTAATTAGGCATAATCATTTCATGAGCAAAATACCAAGCAAGGTGCAAGCAAACACATGTTCATACAAACCCTAGGCCATTCCAAAAATTACACGTGCACAATTTCCACAAAAATCACCAAAAAATAGTAGAGATTACAAGGATCATGGTGAAAAAAATTTCATGCAATTTGGATAATTATTGAATGAGTTATGAATTTATTAACATGGAGAAAAATTTAAAAAATGATGAAATGAAGCATGTGAAGTCATGAAAGCATATGGAAATTAATTCAATAGCCAAAATGAGAAATGCATCCGGCGAGAATCGAATTGTGGTACGCCTTTGAACAGTAGCGCGCGCTACTGTAGCAACACCACCAGCCAGGCAAAAACGTGACAGCATGGATCTAGCAAGGCTTTTTTTGAAATTTTTCAAGTGTTCTTCATGTTCTTCATGTTCTTCACACATTCATAGGTCCAAGAACAAATCTCCACCAAATTGGACAAACTTTATATCAACGGAAAGGTCTTCTAATGTACGTCATGAATCTCAAATTATTTTGTCCTAATTCTCACTAAATAAAAAGAATCGAATCAAAACATAAACATGCATGAAACTTCAAATCATCATAACTCTCTCATTTCTCAACCAAATTTAGTGGTTCAAAGTGAAGAATTCTCTACTAAACAAGATCTATCCAAAGCATCAAACAATTTCAAGAATCATTGAAGTCGAAAACTCACCTTAATTTGATGACAGTTGCGAATTTGCGTGTTTTTGGCCTTGAAATTGCAAAACAGATGCGCTATGACTCTTGTATAGGTGAATGGAACAAGTCTTGTTGCTCAATTACGCACGATCTTGATGAAATCTTGAATTGCCATTGTTGCACCTCACTTTAACAGTCCAAAATTTGGCTTGGAAATGAAGAAATCTTGCTTCAATTAGCTTCAATAATGCATGTAGATGATGAATTGATGAAGAACAATACAAGGTTTTTGGAGATTTTTGGAAAAAAAAGTGAGAGAGAAAGTGAAGAATTTTGGAAATTTTCAGATCTAGATCTGAATTCTGTTATGATTATCATGAAAACAGTTATGATTAGCAATATATATGTGATGTTAATCATGTTAGTAATCAAGATTAGTGTTAATGAAGTGGATTAGTAAAAAATGCATTTTCATGCTAAATGGCAATTTGGTCATTCACCCTCACTCATGTAAAACCAATGTAACAGTGGAATTTTCTGGTTTGAGCAAGTTACAAATGGCATATGTGAGCTAGTGCAAAAGGAATGGAGTGAAAACAATGCTTATTTCTCAAAATCACTTTTTCCCTCCACTTTTTAAATTAAGTCCACTTGAAAAATGCACTTTTTATGTGATGAGTTTTGATGAAATGTAATGATGGATCATGATAGCTCATGTCAAATGAATTTTGCTCAAAGAAACCTCACTCAATTTGGCCTTGTGAATCAAAAGTTATGCCACTTTGAAATTCAACTTTTTGGACAATGATCAATCCATAACTTGCCAACCATAAATGAGAAATTCATGTTCTTGGACTTTTTGGAAAGGTGAGAGCAAGATATACAACTTTCATGTTGAACAAAATTTCATTTGAAGCATTTTTGGACACGTAATTTTGAGGAGAAAAACTTTCCATTTTTGGCAATTTTCAATTACAAGTCACTTTCTATTTTTGGAAAGTTTCCATCTGACTTTATTTTCTTCATTCTTGATGTTTGAAATGTCAAATGAAACTTGTTTAGACATGAATGAAGTGTCTCTAACCCTCTCCCTCCTCCAAATCCATGAATTCAGGCACAGTTGACCACAGTTGACTTTTTTGACTGATAGATGAATTTCAGCTTGACTGATCAAATTGAGCCTCAAACTCCTGATGAAATGGCTCAATGATGAAACCCTAGCTTCCACAAGCTCAATATAATCATATGAAGATCCCTATATCCATTGAAAACCCCATCTCCTTGACAAGCCCTGATTGGCACAATGGAGATGATTAGGGTTGACTAGAGGTCAAAACCCTAATCTCAAGGAATATGATCAAGCATAAGGAAACACTTGGTGATGACAAAACCATGATGATGATGATGTACCATTTCAACCAAGATGATGCTCAACCCTCCTTGAGGAACCATGAAACCCTAATTTGAATCACACATCCTCAGATGGTTAATGATCAATCCATGAAACCTTAGCTTGCATCTTAACCTCTTTATCTTCTGATCAAGACTTAGGAGGATGACTTGCTCAATGTAGCCACATGATATGCAACATGCTAATGACTAATGACCTAAGAAATGCAATGCAATATGTTAAGCTAGTCCCAAGAGAGGAGGGCAAATTTTGAGGTGTTACACCACCCTACACTCCACAGAAGAATGGAGTCACGGAAAGGAAGAACAAAACCATTATGAATATGGTTAGAAGTATGTTGAAAGGCAAGCATATACCTAAAGAATTATGGGGAGAAGCCGTGTCAATTGTGACATATATCCTGAATATATGTCCGACGAAGAGGCTAGAAAGAATCACGCCAGAAGAATGTTGGTATGGTGTCAAACCTAGCTTGAGTCATATAAAGGTGTTTGGATCTATAGCACATAGACATGTGCCAGATCAGTTGAGAAGAAAACTTGATGACAAGTCGAATCAGATGATCCTGATAGGATATCATTCGACTAGAGGATACAAGTTATTCGACCCAATGAATAATCAAGTGGTGATCAGCAGGGACGTGATCATAAATGAGCTTAAGGAGTGATATTGGACTGAGAATGTTAAGAAAGATTCAGTGAGAATCTTTTGTGATGAACCAGCTAGTGAAGTCGAAAGAGAAGTTCGACAGGAAGAAGTCAGAGGTGAAGCAGGCCCAAGCAGACCTCAAAGAATAAGACACATGCCTACAAGGTTGCAAGAATGTGTGATTACATTAGATGATATGGTCAATGAAGAAGGTGAGCTGGTACATTATGCTTTCTACGCAGATGTTGAACCAGTCGATGCAGTTGAGGCATTGAAAGATTCGAAGTGGATGAAAGCAATGGACGAAGAGTTGAAGTTAATCGAACTCAATAACACTTGTTCACTTGTCGAATTTCCCCAAGACAAGAAGGAAATCGATGTGAAATGGGTATACAAGGTGAAGTTTAATCCCAAAGGAGAAGTGACTCGACACAAGGCGAGATTTATGGCGAAAGGATTTCTTCATAAAGTGGAGTCGACTTCGGTGAAGTTTTTGCACCTGTTGCTAGGATCGAAACAATCAGGTTGGTTGTTGGTCTAGCAAACATAAACAACTGGAAAATGTGTCAGATGGATGTGAAATGTGCATTCCTGAATGGCCCCTTAGAAGAAGAAGTTTATTGTGCACAACCAGTTGGATTTGTGAAACATGACGAAGAAAGAAAAGTGTGCAGGCTGCATAAAGCCCTATATGGACTTAAACAAGCTCCAAGATCTTGGAACAAGAAGATATATGGCTTTATAAGGGAGAAGGAATTTGTGAAGTGAGAATCTAAATATGGAGTATATGTAAGAAGAAGCAAGAGGGAATTGCTTATACTATGCCTCTATGTCGATGACCTGTTGATAACAGGTAGCTGCAAGAAGAAGATCGAAGACTTCAAAGATGATCTCAACAAGGAATTCAAAATGTCAGATCTGGGTGACATTTCATACTTCCTTGGCATCGAGTTATACAAGAGTGGTAGAGGTTTGATGATGCATCAAAGAAGGTATGGAGGAAAAACACTCAAGATATTTGAGATGCAAGATTGCAACCCAACTTCGACTCCAGCTGAGCCCAGATTACAACTGTCGAAAGATTCGGATGAAGATGATGTTAACCTAACCTAATATAGAAGACTTATTGGGTCACTTTGATACCTTTGTCACACAAGGTCTAACTTAGCATACGGTGTAGGTATGGTGAGTAGATTCATGCAGAAGTCAAAAGTATCACATCTAGCAGCGGCGAAAAGGATACTAAGGTATCTAAAAGGAACTCTCGACTATGACATTTTGTTTCCTGCAGTTGATGAAGGAAAAGAATGCAAATTTGTGGGATACACTGACTCAAGTTGGTGTAGTGATGTTGAGGATCGAAAATCCATAGCTGGATATGTGTTTATGCTAGGTGGTGCACCAGTTGCTTGGAGTTCGAGAAAAGAGTCAGTAGTGGCATTATCGTCTTGCGAAGCAGAATACACAACTGCTTCTCTTTGTGCATGTCAAGCAACGTGGATGGTGAATCTGGTCGAAGAGATAACATCAAAGAGTCATAAAGCAATTACCATGAAGATCGACAGCATGCCAGCTATCAATCCGGCGAACAATCTGATAGCACATGGTCGAAGCAAGCACATCAAAATGAGATTCCATTATCTTCGAGAGCAGGTAGCAGATGGGAACATGAACGTGAAACACTGCAGAACTGAAAATCAGATTGCAGACATCTTGACGAAGGGAGTGCAGGTCGAAGTGTTTAGAAGACTAAGAGCTATTATGAATGTAGATAGCTTAGACACAATGAATTAGGTGGTGTGTTGAATTTTAATTCCTTGTGTCAAAGCAGGCTGCTCGATAGAAGCAAGGAAGTGTCGAATCACCTAGTGTCTTGAGTTGTATTAGTGTCGAAGTGTTGAAGCATGTTGCTTCACACAGAATTTCGACTTAGGCCTATTTTGTAGTGTTAGCTATTTTGGTCTTTTTATAGTTTTGGGCTTTGACTTGAGGTCCAAGTTAACTTAAATCTATAAATAGAGGGAGTAACCCTTATTCTTGTAATAGAGTGAATAGAGTATTCATAACATTTGTAATTCATAGTATTTTGCAGTTGTAAAGTGAATAAGAATTTTTTTCTATAGTTTATGGGCAGAGAGAAACTCTGCAGAATTTTAATTCTTCTTCTCCTTCATCATTCTTTACTTTCTTTCTTTCTCCGTTGTTCTTCTCTTTTCATTGTCATTGTGTGGGTGATAACAATCTTGTTCTTCAAGATTGATTGAAATTCTCCATAGCTTGTGGTGAATTTCCAACAAATTCGATGAGGACTCAACCAAAAAAACGAACAGATGAAATGGAAAAACCAACACAACTCTGAATCTGAAGAAATCGATTGTCGATCTATCTAGAGCGAGCATTAACCGACCAGACCCACCGTCTCCAAAAACGATCGAAGCAGAAAGAATCAAACCATCATTCCGAGGACCACCGACAGAACCCAGAGAGAATAAAGGATGCGACCACAGTCAGAGGCTACATATAGTCACCGAAAATTTGGATTTAGAAGTAGAAAGATGCTGGTGTGTTAGAGAGAAGTCCTGCAAAAATGATTTGAGAAAAAGAAATCAATAACTATTGTTGTAAAATATTTTACTGATATATTAAAAAGTAATTCTTACATGTTACATCTACATGCTTTAAATAAGAGAGAATAGAAAACCTAATGGGCTTTGACTAATGGGCCTCATTACTAATAGAAATAATTACTATTTACAATCTAATATTTACAACACTCCCCCTCAAGTTGGTGAATGGATATCTATCATTCCCAGCTTGCAAGTAAGTTGCCTGAATCTTTCTGTTGGTAAGCCTTTTGTTAACACATCTGCCAGCTGATGCTCGGAAGGAACGTAAGATGTAGTTATCAGTCCACTATCCAACTTCTCTTTGATAAAATGTCGGTCAATCTCAATGTGTTTAGTCCTGTCATACTGAACAGGATTATGAGCAATACTAATAGCCGATTTTTGTCACAAAACAATTTCATAGGACCTTCACATTGTATCTTCAAGTCTTCTAGAATTTGTTTCATCCACAATAGCTCACAAATTCCTAGTGCCATAGCTCTAAATTCTGCCTCGGCACTTGATCGAGCAACTACACTTTGCTTCTTACTCTTCCAAGCTACAAGGTTACCACACAGAAAAGTACAATAGCCTGACGTAGATCTTCTGCCACTCACTGATCCGGCATAATCCGCATCAGTGTAAGTCTCCATAGTTAGATTTCCACCTCTTTTAAACAAAAGTCCTCTCCCTGGAGTTGCTTTAAGATATTGTAGAACGCGGTCTACAGCCTGCAAATGTCTCACCCTCGGATCATGCATGAATTGGCTCATCACACTGACTGCATATGCCAAATCTGGTCTAGTGTGTGCCAAGTAAATCAATTTTCCCACTAATCTCTGATATTGACCCTTGTCAACTTTGTCACTTTCCTCCTCAAAGCTTATCCTGTGATTTTGTTCAATGGGAACACTTGCAGGTTTGCATCCAAGTTTGCCAGTTTCCTGCAAAAGATCAAGCACATACTTCCTTTGAGAAATAAAGATGCCTTGCTTTGAGTAGGCTACCTCAATTCCCAAGAAATACTTGAGTTGCCCAAGGTCTTTCATCTCAAACTCTGCTGATAATTTCTCTTTGAGGAAATGTCTCTCAATCAAATCATCTCCTGTAACAATAATATCATCAACATAAACAAGAAGTACAGTCAGTTTTCCTCCTTGTGAATGTTTAAAAAATAAAGTGTGGTCTCCTTGACTTTGCTTATAGCCCAAACACATCATTGCCTTTGTGAATCTTCCAAACCATGCCCGAGGGGACTGCTTTAGTCCATATAAGGCTTTCTTCAATTTACACACCTTGTTAGCTCCATTTGTTATGCCAACACCTGGTGGAATCTCCATATACACTTCTTCCTCTAAGTCTCCATGCAAGAACGCATTTTTAACATCAAACTGTTTCAATTCCCACCCACATGAAGCAGCAAGAGATAGTAAAATTCGAACAATATTCATCTTTGCCACTGGGGCAAATGTCTCCTCATAATCAATACCATACGTCTGAGTATAACTGTCGCATCCTGCGAAAAAACAACCGGCGAAGCTCAAATAAAAACACAACACAGAGCCGCCACTGCGCGTTATTTATCCCAGGATAGGTAAAGGAAACGCTCAGAGAAACCTGGAAAGGAAATGGTCTTGCGATCAAAGAGAAAGGGTAAGGGAGTCGGTTACGCAAGGGGAAGGTATTAGCACCCCTCACGTCCGTCGTACTCGACGGGATCCACGTTCTAAAATAAAGAATAGGTTGCTAAAACATCACACACACACAGGGGAACGCAGGTGGGGTTAAGAGAAGGGAGCTCGATAGGACGTCGCATCCTATGCCTACATATCTTGTCTGGAACAAGAATCAGAGCCACTGTAGTTCGGCTTACGCACGCCAAACAACACAAAACGCACAAACAGATGGCAAACATGGAGCCCGACAACCACTCGATGGAATTACGTCAGCATCCGAACCAAAACACGTACAAAACGGCAAACATGGAGCCCGACCGCCAATCACTGGACTTATGTCGGCATCCGAACCAAACACACAATCAGATAACAAGTAAACACACGCAAAAAAGAAAAAGGTTGCCCGGAGTGGTCTCGCACGACCACCTGCCTACATACCTCGTCTGGAACGAGGATCAGGGCGATGTAGTTCCCCTGAAAGGGACTGAATTACTAGCCAGAAACCAGGGGAAGACACACTACCAGGGAGTTGGACTCGAGCCTAGTGTTGTCATGCATCGTTACCCTAAGTTCAGTTTTCTATCCTACTTGCATAAGCAAACTACTCCTATCCAGGAAAGAAGCAAGCATACAAGCATACAAAATAATTCAAGCATACATCAAATGAGAACAAGCATCTCAAACAGATATACACATAGCACGCACTATAACCAAACAAGTGGGCTCACACAATAGGTTTGACTGCCTCAGCAAGTCATCTGTACGGGTGTTAGTCGCTCTTAACCTTGCCATTACGAGGCTAAGGTGAAGCAGATGAAAGGTGAAGTGAGGATCAGACCTCACAGCTCTTATCCCTGACCAGGGAGAGCTTCTGACAAATGAGCATGGGTCCATAATGGGGGAACCCTTCTATACTCAGAGACTCTGACACAATGTGCACTGCACAAGATCTTGGGCTTGTGATCTCAATGCTACAACCATGTAATGGGAGCAAGGAGAAGACTCAACTGAATAGTGGGGGATAGATTGCATATCCCTACCTTCCACCAATTGCCTTGATTAAGGACTTTACCTGCTTAGGCACAATGTTTAATCACAAACATTGCCTCTTAAGGAGGACTTCAGACAGTTTGCCCGGTCAAATAACAGACCGGGTCTCCAGACTACATGAAGTTAGGAAGTTATACCTCCATGCAAGTTGCTTAAGCAAAGCAAAGCAAAAGTTCACAAGGAACTGAGCAACTAAAAGTACCTGGAAACAGTCAAACACAGTTAGTACTCAGACATACAAAAATAAACAGCAAGTATTAATCAGTCAGACTATACAAACTAATGCACAACAAAGGCAAGCTATGAGCTCAAGCCCAAACTTCACAACCTACAAAACAAAGTTATGTTAGTGTACAAACATCAAACAACATCAATTGAATTGACTTGGATCATTCTCCATACACATTGCACCTTTTCATCCTGAAAAATCAATCAAATGTTAGAAACTAGACCACTAGGCCAAGCCTAGGGTCCAAAGGCAAGAAAAATTCCTAAACAGCAAGGGATATCCAACCAAAGTCAAATTAATGTCAAACAAAAGCCAACACAATTAGTCCCATGTCCATATCATTCATCATGTTCCTTTTATGCACAAAACAATCCAAACTAGTTCAAATGGAACACCAAACATCCAAACAGAACTATTGCATTCAAATCCATATCAAAACAAATCCAAAAATCCTCAAATAATTTACACCTAAACAGGACATAATCAAGGTCCAGCATGTCAAATTTTAGCTTAATTGGACAAATGAAACCATGTCAATGAAAATCAACAAAAACAGACACAATTACATGAGCCAAATCACAACATCAACACATGCATTCACTTCAAAAATTCATAATTCAATGAAAACAATAAAGAAATGACTGGGACCAAAACAAGGATGTCACATCATGTGTCTATAACAATCATACCAAATTTCATGATTATCCAATACCATATGAGCATTTCACATCCAAATTACAAACATGTACCACATGGACTTGCATATTTGACCAACAGAGATGAAAAATAGCAATCAAATTGAAAATGCCACATAAAATTCCAGAAAAATACACATAGCATCTTAACATGTTAATGAACATCCATGCAAAATTTCATTCCATTCTAACAAGTCTAGGCCATTCAAATAAATCCAGCAAGTTGACACAATGAGGTGTGACACAAATTGTCACACCTAGATTCCAAAATTCATAACTCAAACACCAGGAATCTAAAATTCATGAAATTTACATGTAAATCACCATTAGCCAGTCCACAATCACCACAAAAATTTTCAAGCATTTATTTGTAACCATGAGCGTTTCACAATCAAAATGGTAGAATGTATCAAAAATGCACACATGTGAAACATCCCTAGGTCAAACCTAATTTCTACCAAGCATTACTTCAATCAATAGGTCAATAAAATTCTACAGTCAACAAGGAAGTCAACACAAAAATCCCCATATTTTTCTGATTTTTTATTGATTTTTTATGAATTTTCTAACATTTGTATGATTTTTAATGAATTTTTTTGAATTAATATAATTAAATGGAATTTCAGTAATGGCAGTATTGTAAATAGTTACACGCGGGGCGGTAAACAGCTTATTTGAATTTTCAAACCAAAAATTGGATCAAACACAGCTTTGCGCTCGGAATTCATCGTCTCCCACACGCGTTTTCTAGAAATCTATGAACATGATGAACAACGAACCAACACCAAAATCCACAAATAAACATCCGTTGGAACCGTCTCTTAACGTAGAATCCAAATATCAACCTAATTTTGTCTAATTCTTCCTATGTTTTCCAAATCGATGGAGTTAGGGTTTGGCATCGTATCTTAAAATCCAGATTTCTTCACCTACGGTTATCCATTTCTAAAACCAACAGCACCACGATGATCTATGATAAACACACTATAAAACGCATATGACCAGTTGAAGAATCGTGTTACTCGAATACTAACCTCAATTCGAAGGCAGTTGCGATTCGTGGAGTTTCGACGCTCGATTCCTTGAAACAGATGGCCTAGAAGCTACAAGAAGTTGCATACAAAGCTCAGGTTCGAGAGAGATTGCTTCCACTGCGCCAAATCGTGATTCACCATTGATGAAGCTTGTTTGCACAGTCACGTTTCAGAGCTCTTTTCAATCCAAACTTCACAAAGAGTTGATGAGGATGATGAAAGGAAATCGCAGCAAAAAGAAATTCGAAGATTGAGCTAGAATTCAAAGAGTTTGATGAATTTTTGTTCAATGTGTGCTTGGGAGATTTTGGAGAATGTGGAGAGTTTTTGGATCTGATCTTGATGAATGTGCATTCTATTATGATTTGGATGTGATTAGGATTATATACTCAAGCTTAATTACCACTTAATCACACTAATTAATCAAAATAGAAATGATTAGCAAAAGTGGTTATTTCAAGCTAGGGGCAAAATTGTATTTCCACATGCCAGCTCATTGCCACCTCATGGACAGCTCACACACTCTCAAAATGACATGTGTGAGCTGTTGCAACTTGGCTTATGCTCATTGGATGTGTATTTTGGAAATTCCACATGTGATGGCTATGTATTCAATTGTTCAAGTTCATTCCAAAAGCTATTTTCCAAACCATGAAGCTTTAACATGTTATGATGATTCCAACAACTTTCAAATACCATTTATGAGGTGTTGCAAAAATCCCCACTCAAAAATTCCAATTATTTCACAAGTTGGACAATTTTGCCCCTGGTCCATTTAACTGTCCAGTTGAAATTTGACTTTTTGCATTGACCATTTTTGGGAAAATCCAATTATGCACCATGAAATTACATGTCAAATGGAGTTTGTGCATATAAAGAACTTCCAATTTGGACACTCCATGTGGAAATTATGGCCCTCTGATTATGGGTCATTTTTGAAATTCACTGAGCCATAACTTGACAACCATACATGGGATTTTCAAGTTCTTGGACTTTTTAGAAAGGTGAGAACAAGATCTACAACTTTCATGTTGAACAATTTTTCATTTGAAGCTTCTTTGGACACGTGTCTTGAGGTCAAAAACTTTCCATTTTTGGAAACTTCAATTACAAGTCACTTTCTATTTTTGGCAGTTTTTGTCCTGACTTGATTTTCTTCATTCTTAAGCTTTGAGATGTCAAATAACACTTGTTCCAACATGAATGAAGTGTATCCAACTCATTTCCCCCTCCAAATCCATCAGATCATGTACAGTTGACCACAGTTGACTTTTCAGTTGATAGATGAATTTGGCCAAGCATAGATCAATCTGAGCCCCAATCCTCTGATGAAGTGGCTCAAGGGTGAAACCCTAGCCTCAATAATCTCAATACAATCATAGAATGAACCCCATAGCCATCATAGACCCCATCTCCTGATTATGCCCTGACTGGCCCAATGCAACTGATTAGGGTTGACCAGTGGTCAAAACCCTAATCTCAAGGAATGAGCTTCAACCTCCTGATAAAATCAAACCATGATGATGATGATGAATCATTGTAATCAAGATGAAGACCAATATCTTTTGAGAATCACAAAACCCTAATTCATAGCCCAATCCTCAGATGGCCAATGATCAATCAAATAAAACCCTAGCTTGCACTTGACCTCCTCATCTTCTGATCAAGACTTGAGAGAATGGCTTGCACAATGTAACCACATGATATGCAATATGCAATGCCTAATGACCTAAAAATGATATGTAAATATGTTAAGCTAGTCCCAAGAGAGGAGGGCAAATTTTGAGGTGTTACAGCTGCCCCTATTCAATCCACTGTGAACCTGTCGATATGAATAGCCTCGGCTTTCAGATGATCAGGATGAAGAGTGATTGAATACCAAGAACAGACGAACAATTTGCACTCTGATGGGATAATAATTAACAACGCCTGTCAGAATCGGCGAAGAAACAATCTTGAAGCAAATATCCGTCTGGTACGGAAGGAGAGTCGGCCTGATCACCGAAACAAAACGTCGACCTGGATACCAAAATAAATGGTAACACAGGGATAACCATGGCTTGACCACCACATCCGCTGGGGATTATTATATCTCTTCTTTTTAGGCTTTTCTTGAACCCCGAATTTTTTCTTTCGCGCAAATGATCCCAGATCACTGCATATGAACCCCGAAATCTTCTTTCCTTGTGATAACTCCGCTGGCAATCGTCGGAAATAACACCAATCACCACTCTGATGGCGACATATCAGAGGGTACATCTTCAACCAGACACTGACTGATGACCGGGAAGAAACTCGATGTTTACTGGACATCGAACGATGATGTTTTACAGGACACCAAAGAAAACTCGACCAAACATTAAACAATGACTGGGAGAAAACTCGATGTTTACAGGCATCGGACAATGATGTGGACAGGCATCAAACAATGATGTTTACAGGCATCAAAGAAAACTCGACCAAACATTAAACAATGACTGGGAGAAAACTCGATGTTTACAGGCATCGGACAATGATGTTGACAGGACATCTAACAATGATGTTTACAGGCATCAAACAATGATGTGGACAGGCATCAAATAAGGATGTTTACAGGCATCAAACAATGATGTTGACAGGACATCTAACAATGATGTTTACAGGCATCAAACAATGATGTGGACAGGCATCAAATAAGGATGTTTACAGGCATCAAACAATGATGTTGACAGGACATCTAACAATGATGTTTACAGGCATCAAACAATGATGTGGACAGGCATCAAATAAGGATGTTTACTGGCATCAAACAATGATGTTGACAGGACATCTAACAATGATGTTTACAGGCATCAAACAATGATGTTTACAGGCATCAAACAATGATCGACCAGACATTAAACAATGACTGGGAAATAACTTGACATTGACTGGACATCAAATGATGATGTTGACTGACACCAAAGAAAGCTCGACCAGGCACTTACTGATGACTGGGAAATACTGCTGCTTCAAAATCCCGCTGCTGAACTCCTCGGAGTATCGTCTTCACTATCCGGAAAAACCAAATCCCAAGCGGTAACCACGGCTTGAATCGCGCTGATCGCGTAACGTCCTTTGATGTTATTTCCATCTCTGTCCGACGGAAACATTTCCTCCAATATCGCACTACTGGGGAACATTGTTGATCTGACGTCGTGATGCTAAACTCCTCGGAGTAACATCTTCGCTTCTGGCACAACCACCTCTCAAACGGTAACCACGGCTTGAGACTAGCTCTATGCTTGCAACAATGATGCATGATCTTTTTCTGCGTAATGCTCCATAATTATGGAAATGCTACGCGATTTATTATTTTTTCTATGCAATATGCTATGCTTATTTACATGATGAATGTATAAAAAAGTATCCCCCTCAAGGGACTCTTCTGAGGAGCACGAGACACTCTGCTGAGGAACTCATCAATACTCCGATTCCACCCTGCTGGGGAATAGTACTGCTGCTGGGAATAAGGCAACCCTGGCTGGGGAAGAACCTTCTTTGCACCCAATCCTCTCGGGAAACTGCTGGGAATAAGAACCACCAACACTCTGTGGGGATACAATCTTTTGACTTGCTGGGGATATACATCCTACCTCTGCTTGGAACCCTCACAGATACCTGACGACTTCACTGGGGAAATGCTCACAGATACTCTGCTGGGAAACAGCAACCTCCAGGCCTGGCGACTGGGGAAACATCGATCTGACACCTGCTGGGGATAACCATCCAAACCCTGCTAGGGAAACGAATGCTACTCCGCTGGGGAAGACCCATCCAATCCACATGTAGGACACACTTAGCTGGGGATGCAAAAATCCGTCTGTTACAGAAACTCGTCCAATCCACTGGTAGGATGAACACTGCTGGAGATATATTTCATTGAAACCCGCTCCACTCGGGGAATAACAACCTTCAGGTCTGGCTGCTGAGGAAACACCCTTGTAAACCTGCCGGGGATAACCATCTTGGCTCGGCTGGGGAAGTTACAGACCTTGGATCTGCTGGGGATTTGGTCCTCACCACTCTGCTCGGGGACTTAGTTGGGAAACGAGAAAAATTGGTACAAAACACCCGTCGACTCGTCGAACCACGGTATCCACCTCCCAATCTCGTATCAGTTTTCCACTTCTGAGAACTCCCAGACTCGTCTGGACCTTTTCTGCTCCATCATCTTGTATTCCAAATCGCCCCGCGCTCGACGAGAAACGTACTCCTGGGATTCATACATACTTTTCAATTTTCCGACTTTGAAGAGTCTTCTTGGTTAATTCCAAAGGTCGTCGGACGTCACGACGTCTCTCATCGCTTTTCTACCCATTCATTCTTCCCTGACCGGACCCTGCGGGGAATCTCTACAGACTTTCCAATCTTCCGATTTTGAAGAGTCTTCTTGATTACCATCAAGGATCGTCGTACGTCTCAACGTCTCTTCGTCATCCCTTCATACTCATTCGTCCCTGGTCAGACTCTGGGGATCTGTTACAAAGCTTCCACATCACAATCTGCAAGTGAGTGAAGAATATCTAACAGTACCTGCAAAACAGACCGTTAGATAAAACCGTGCCCCAGGCGTGTCAAGATTTCAACACTTGGGTCACTCAACCTTTCAAATAAAATTTCAAGCTTTCAATCTTATAAACATGCATTGGAAGGAACCTGTATGTCTTAAAATGCAAGATTCTTTATCAAAAATATCTGGATGTTTTTGCAATCAAAGCGGTAATGAAAAACAAAAACAAAAATTATTTGACTGAATGTGCATTTTATTGATTGGAAAAAGTGTGGCTCAAATTGAGCAATACAAAAGGAAGCAATTCCTGAAAAGAGGTAACTGCGCAAAAGGAAAAATCTATCCTAATGGCAATGTGAAACTCGTGATCTCATCGAGTTTCAACTCGGTTACACCCCATATGTCCTCAGACTCTCCGCGCTTTCTGCCTTCTGAACAAGACGTTTCTGATTGATCCCCATCGGGTATTATCCATGATGCTTTAACTAAAGCGCAAACGATCATGCTAGACGCAGTTGTTCGTTTCAATCCCTCTTTTGCCTGGACCGCCCTTTCAGGTTTTCAGTCCACCGGGATACCCATTTTTGCCCAAGTCGCCTTTTCAGGTTTTCGACTTGCCGGGTGTACATTTTTTCATTTTTCCCTAATTTTTGCCCGAACCTTTCTTTCTGTTTTTTGGTTCGCCGGGATGCCCATTCTTGCCTGGACTATTTTATTCTTTTCGTCCAGCGGGTCAATTTACACGAAGTATTTTTTAACTGCGTCCGCATTCACAGGGGATGGAAAATCCTCACCATCCATGGTCGTTAACAACAAGGCTCCGCCAGAGAAAACCTTCTTGACCACGAATGGACCTTCATAATTCGGTGTCCATTTGCCCCTACGATCGTTTTGAGGAGGAAGGATCCTTTTCAGCACCATATCACCTACGTGATATACCCGAGGTCGTACCTTCTTGTCAAAAGCACGCTTCATCCTTTGCTGGTATAGCTGCCCATGACAGATGGCCGCCAACCTCTTTTCCTCTATCAGGCTTAACTCTTCGTACCGGGTCCTTACCCATTCAGCCTCTTGCAACTTCACGTCCATCAGGACTCTCAAAGAGGGAATCTGAACTTCAACAGGTAATACAGCTTCCATCCCATATGCCAATGAGAAAGGATTTGCCCCAATAGATGTGCGCACCGAGGTTCAGTACCTGGGCTACAAGCTTCGCACTCCGCCACCACTGTGGGTACACTCAAACGTTAGCCGGGCAATAAAAGCTTATTCACCTTAACCTCCCCATCAGACATCAGAATCCGTTCGGATTCAGGGTCAGGCCCCTCCTCCGGGATCGGTTACTCTCAATCTTTCGATTGGAGCACCTCGAGATGTCCTCATCAGGGAACTCAAACTTCATTGGTTGATAACCCTCCATGGGTTGCAGAGCGATGTAATCAGACAATACGCCCCTTTATTGCTTTCTGAGAGTATCACAAATTAGTCAACATTCTCTTGCTTTTCTCGCAACCCGTCCGGTTAATGCTAGATTCTCAAACCCATACTCGATCGGATCCATCTCGGAAATCCACAAAGTGGTATGAACCAGCATAAACTGTCTCAGTCGGCGAGCAGCCTATGCCAAAGTACATCAAGTTTTCTCGAACAGTGAATGTATTGTTTCACAGTCAGTAAACTTTTTGCTAAGGTAAATTGCATGCTCTTTTCGACAAGACTCGTCATGCTGACCCACTTCACCTCGTAGACCCCTCGAAGGCCATCAAGTACAAATTAACAGTCTCTCTCCACAGGGAGGCGTCAGAATCAGAGGTTCCTGCACTTATTCTTTTATTCCTTCAATGCCCCTTGGCAATCATTATTTCACCTGACCGTTTGATCTTTTCTTTTCAACATCTTGAATATAGGTTCACACGTGGCTGTTAGATGAGATGTGAACCATGACAGGTAGTTCAATCTATCTATGAAACCACGAACCTCTCTTTTATGTTCTCGGTTCAGGCACATTTTTTTTTATTTTTTTTTATTTTATTTTATTTTGCAGGATGAACCTCGATTCCTCCCTCACAATGAACCCCAGCAGCTTACCGGATCGCACTCTGATAGTGCACTTGTTCGAATTCAACCTCAGTTTGAATTATCTTAACTGGTCAAACGACTTGCCCCGGTCTGCCAGATGCCCCTCTTCTGTTTGGGACTTTGCTATCATGTCATCAACATAGCATTCAATTTCATGATGAATCATATCATGAAACAAAGTCACCCTGACTCTCTGATAAGTAGCACTGGCGTTTCGCTTCTCTAGAGGACAGTCTCCTTTCCATGGCAGCTTGTACACAACGACATCGGTATCCGACCCTGGCGTACCCTGACATGACCAGGCAAAGGTATTCACATGTTCTGCCAACAGGGCTACCATTCTGCTCTCAACTCGCCTCTGAAGCGGCTCCCATTTTTTCTTTCCTGACCTCGGCAGTACACAGGTTAACAATCTCAATTCGCTCTTCGAGCGGCTGAATCACCTTCTCCTCTTGTTTCAACAACCTGGCTAATCTCCCAGCAGATCACAATCTTCTTCGTCTTCTTCTTCAGCAAGATAGATCGAATTGTCGAAGTCATATGAGGTGTAACCAAATTGTTATCAACGAGATCCGGAGAATTATTTTTCGACTTTAGGACGAGACAAATCAAAAAGAAAAATGAAAATAAACATTGCCATTTTTATTTGTTTTTAAACTGCAAAAATAAATGAAAAACAGGGAACACCGCTTTTTGACTGAAAAACATCCATTTATTAATGATGCAGAAAATGCAAATTATGAACATGAGGTGGCCCTTACAATGAACCATTACGTGTCGGGCAACACATATGGCTTCCATGCATATAAGCTGAAAACAAGAAATATTACTCTTCCGGACGAGTGTCAGTGATGATCTTGTTTAGGCCTTCCAGCTTCCTGGTACACACGGCTTTATCCAACCATAAAACTTGCAGTCACTGTCGTTCTCTCCACCCACCGTACAGACGTGATCTGAATCTTTAGTTATTGCACTCACCATCGCCTGACCATGTGCCGGCATGGGATTAGCATTAACATTTGGTGATGGCGCAAAATTGATAGCCTTGGAGTCTACCAGATCCTGGACAACATTCTTGAATGCTCTACAGCCCTCAATGTTATGCCCCGGTGTTCCAGAATGAAATTCACACTGGGCGTTCTCATTATAGTTAGGAGGCCTCTGATCTGTTCTCATCGGAACCATCGCCCTCGGCTGAACCAACCCAAGATCCATCAACTTTTTGAACAGAACAGCATATGTCACGGGTGGCCTATCGAAATGGCGATCAATCCCTTTTCCTTTCACCTGATACCCAGCTCTCTGTTGAGGTGGCTGACGTTGCTGTCGTACTGACTGATTACCAGCAGGGATGGTTACAGCAGCAGTGTGCTGGTAGTAACGATCCCCACCGTGTCCCCTTTGAGCATATACAGCACTTGATTCACCCTCGTTCTTGCGCTGACCATTCCCAAATGGCTTCTTTGATCCTGATGACGAAGCATTACCTTGAATCTTCCCCATTTTCAGCCAACTTTCAATTCTCTCCCCAGCCACCACAATGTCTACAAAGTTGGTTACCGGACATCCAACCATTCTTTCAGCAAAAACCCCTTGCAGGGTACCCATAAAGAGATCAGACATCTCTCTATCAACCAATGGAGGTTGCACTCTGGCAGCCAACTCCCTCCACCGTTGTGCATATTCTTTAAACCCCTCACTTGACTTCTGAGACATACCCTGCAGCTGGGTACGACTCGGAGCCATGTCAGCGTTAAACTGGTATTGTTTAAAGAAGGCATCGCCAAGATCCTGCCAGCTTTTGATATCAGAAGATTTCAGCTTGGTATACCATTCCAAGGATCCTCCAGACAGACTGTCTTGGAAGAAGTACATCCACAGCTTCTGATCTGTTGTATATGCAGAGATCTTGCGGACAAAGGCTTGCAGATGAGTTTCCGGGCAGGAACTCCCATTGTATTTGTCAAATGAAGGCGCTTTGAACTTCTGTGGGATCACAATCCCCTCAACCAGCCCCATATTCGACATGTTGACAAATCCCGGAGTAGCATGGCTTTCCAGAGCCCTTACCTTTTCAGCCAGCAACTGAATCTCTTTGTTCTGTGGCGGAGCACTGTACGGACCAAATGGTTCATTGTGCATCGAGAACTGATCAGCTTCTCGGTCCTCCTCCCTGTCATCGTCAAACCCGTAGAATGGAGGCAACAGACCGTCCTTCAGATTATGCCCCAGACCGGGCCCACCGCCAGTAGCAGCACCAAATCCACCAGCATTGTTGTTCACCATACCTACGGTCGCTCTCTTTTCACCGTCTCTGGATCCACCGAGCCCCCGGTTGGAGACACCATCCAGGTTAACAACACTGTTAGCAGCAGAAGCCCGCTCGAGCTTCTCGACCTTATCGGCCAGAGCTTTCTGACCAACTGCAAAACCCTGCATGATGTTGATCAGCTCATTCATCTTGTTTTTCAGCTCGAGGAGATCAGTACTTGGAAGATCCATTAGCCTGGGAGTGTTGCGTCGTGTGAAGTATCTGTGAGGTCGGGTTGAGTGCAAAGGTACAGTTCTACGAGCACGAGCAATGATTCCTGCAAAACAGCAAACAGGTTAATATGCATGAATGCAACATCTATCCATATGAGGAAGATTTTGTCCTTTGATCCTGGTTTCATCGAGACAGATAATATTTTGACATCCATATTCTGAAATTCAAGATGTCTCTCAACCAGATTCTCAATCAATAATGCTCCCCATATGGCTAGACATAGGTTCGATGCAGATGAATGCAAAATGAGAATGATGCAGATGTATGCAATGCACTGGGCCATCCTCCAAGCTGTCTGATCATCTGCACTGAAATCTGGTCTCTGAACTGATCATAACCATCTGAGGGATCAAGTAACCACCAATTCGCCTCAAGGGTTCCGAAATAAACGGAAGACAGATACATCATCATCATCATCTGACAATCTCTGAACAAATACCCACAGTCATCTGAATCGGCCCGGGGAATCCTGAAATAAACGGATCCCCACTGATAAATACCTCGGCCCAGGGAATCCTGAAATAAACGGATCCCCACTGATAAATACCACGGACAGCACTTCGGCGTCTCAGAAATAAATGGCCATAAATCCGACTTATAAATAGGACTCTGATCAACTGAACCATTAGTCACCATCTGAGTCACCATCTGAACATGCGTCTGAAAGAATCACCTGCCCCTCATAGGTAAATTCTAATCAGGTCATCCTAAGGCGGATAATAGTCTCGACAATCGGGCAAAGATACTCAATGGGTTTGCCCTTTCGGGTGTGCCATTGTAGCTCTCCTGAGATCGTCTAAACCAAAGATCCGGGAAATGATCGGTCACCAGAGTCAACAGCTCAAATGACGTAACTCAACCAAAGTGGAATATTCCACAACGGAAAGCACTATCAGATGAACCTCGTCCGGCTTGTGGTATGTCACGTTGCAACATTATGCTGATTTAGCAAATGAGGAACGTGAGACCCACACTAATCCTAGGTGTATACTCGGGCCTGGGTTTTAGCCCCACTCAGAACACCCACCCCAAAACAGAGGAACCACCTGCACAGAGGACGGCAACATGATAGTATGATGCATGCACATATTTAATGCAAATATATACAGTGGTTAGAATAATAAATGCACTAAATACAACAACACAAGCAACCTAAACTATCCTAGAACGCTAGGAAAGACTCGCTTAGGGAAGATGGACCAGCACAGGTCTACATCTATGCAGTTCCCCAGCAGAGTCGCCAGCTGTCGCATCCGCGAAAAACAACCGGCGAGACTCAAATAAAAACACAACACAGAGCCACCACTGCGCGTTATTTATCCAAAGATAGGGAAAGGAAACGCTCAGAGAAACCTGGAAAGGAAATGGTCTCGCGACCAAAGAGAAAGGGTAAGGGAGTCGGTTACGCAAGGGGAAGGTATTAGCACCCCTCACGTCCATCGTACTCGACGGGATCCACGTTCTAAAAAAAAAAGGTTGCTAAAACATCACACACACACAGGGAACGCAGGTGGGGTTAAGAGAAGGGAGCTCGATAGGACGTCGCATCCTATGCCTACATATCTTGTCTGGAACAAGAATCAGAGCCACTGTAGTTCGGCTTACGAGCGCCAAACAACACAAAACACACAAACAAATGGCAAACATGGAGCCTGACAACCACTCGATGGAATTACGTCAGCATCCGAACCAAAACACGCATAAAACGGCAAATGTGGAGCCCGACAGCCAATTATTGGACTTACGTCGACATCCGAACCAAAACACACAATCAGATAACAAGTAAACACACGCAAAAAAAGAAAAAGGTTGCCCGGAGTGGTCTCGCACGACCACCTGCCTACATACCTCGTCTGGAACAAGGATCAGGGCGATGTAGTTCCCCAGCAGAGTCGCCAACTGTCGCATCCTGCGAAAAAACAACCGGCGAAGCTCAAATAAAAACACAACACAGAGCCGCCACTGCGCGTTATTTATCCCAGGATAGGGAAAGGAAACGCTCAGAGAAACCTGGAAAGGAAATGGTCTTGCGACCAAAGAGAAAGGGTAAGGGAGTCGGTTACGCAAGGGGAAGGTATTAGCACCCCTCACGTCCGTCGTACTCGACGGGATCCACATTCTAAAATAAAGAATAGGTTGCTAAAACATCACACACACACAGGGGAACGCAGGTGGGGTTAAGAGAAGGGAGCTCGATAGGACGTCGCATCCTATGCCTACATATCTTGTCTGGAACAAGAATCAGAGCCACTGTAGTTCGGCTTACGCACGCCAAACAACACAAAACGCACAAACAGATGGCAAACATGGAGCCCGACAACCACTCGATGGAATTACGTCAGCATCCGAACCAAAACACGTACAAAACGGCAAACGTGGAGCCCGACCGCCAATCACTGGACTTACGTCGGCATCCGAACCAAACACACAATCAGATAACAAGTAAACACACGCAAAAAAGAAAAAGGTTGCCCGGAGTGGTCTCGCACGACCACCTGCCTACATACCTCGTCTGGAACGAGGATCAGGGCGATGTAGTTCCCCTGAAAGGGACTGAATTACTAGCCAGAAACCAGGGGAAGACACACTACCAGGGAGCTGGACTCGAGCCTAGTGTTGTCATGCATCGTTACCCAAAGTTCAGTTTTCTATCCTACTTGCATAAGCAAACTACTCCTATCCAGGAAAGAAGCAAGCATACAAGCATACAAAATAATTCAAGCATACATCAAATGAGAACAAGCATCTCAAACAGATATACACATAGCATGCACTATAACCAAACAAGTGGGCTCACACAATAGGTTTGACTGCCTCAGCAAGTCATCTGTACGGGTGTTAGTCGCTCTTAACCTTGCCATTACGAGGCTAAGGTGAAGCAGATGAAAGGTGAAGTGAGGATCAGACCTCACAGCTCTTATCCCTGACCAGGGAGAGCTTCTGACAAATGAGCATGGGTCCAGAATGGGGGAACCCTTCTATACTCAGAGACTCTGACACAATGTGCACTGCACAAGATCTTGGGCTTGTGATCTCAATGCTACAACCATGTAATGGGAGCAAGGAGAAGACTCAACTGAATAGTGGGGGATAGATTGCATATCCCTACCTTCCACCAATTGCCTTGATTAAGGACTTTACCTGCTTAGGCACAATATTAAACAATCACAAACATTGCCTCTTAAGGAGGACTTCAGACAGTTTGCCCGGTCAAATAACAGACCGGGTCTCCAGACTACATGAAGTTAGGAAGTTATACCTCCATGCAAGTTGCTTAAGCAAAGCAAAGCAAAAGTTCACAAGGAACTGAGCAACTAAAAGTACCTGGAAACAGTCAAACACAGTTAGTACTCAGACATACAAAAATAAACAGCAAGTATTAATCAGTCAGACTATACAAACTAATGCACAACAAAGGCAAGCTATGAGCTCAAGCCCAAACTTCACAACCTACAAAACAAAGTTATGTTAGTGTACAAACATCAAACAACATCAATTGAATTGACTTGGATCATTCTCCATACACATTGCACCTTTTCATCCTGAAAAATCAATCAAATGTTAGAAACTAGACCACTAGGCCAAGCCTAGGGTCCAAAGGCAAGAAAAATTCCTAAACAGCAAGGGATATCCAACCAAAGTCAAATTAATGTCAAACAAAAGCCAACACAATTAGTCCCATGTCCATATCATTCATCATGTTCCTTTTATGCACAAAACAATCCAAACTAGTTCAAATGGAACACCAAACATCCAAACAGAACTATTGCATTCAAATCCATATCAAAACAAATCCAAAAATCCTCAAATAATTTACACCTAAACAGGACATAATCAAGGTCCAGCATGTCAAATTTTAGCTTAATTGGACAAAGGAAACCATGTCAATGAAAATCAACAAAAACAGACAAAATTACATGAGCCAAATCACAACATCAACACATGCATTCACTTCAAAAATTCATAATTCAATGAAAACAATAAAGAAATGACTGGGACCAAAACAGGGATGTCACATCATGTGTCTATAACAATCATACCAAATTTTATGATTATCCAATACCATATGAGCATTTCACATCCAAATTACAAACATGTACCACATGGACTTGCATATTTGACCAACAGAGATGAAAAATAGCAATCAAATTGAAAATGCCACATAAAATTCCAGAAAAATACACATAGCATCTTAACATGTTAATGAACATCCATGCAAAATTTCATTCCATTCTAACAAGTCTAGGCCATTCAAATAAATCCAGCAAGTTGACACAATGAGGTGTGACACAAATTGTCACACCTAGATTCCAAAATTCATAACTCAAACACCAGGAATCTAAAATTCATGAAATTTACATGTAAATCACCATTAGCCAGTCCACAATCACCACAAAAATTTTCAAGCATTTATTTGTAACCATGAGCGTTTCACAATCAAAATGGTAGAATGTATCAAAAATGCACACATGTGAAACATCCCTAGGTCAAACCTAATTTCTACCAAGCACTACTTCAATCAATAGGTCAATAAAATTCTACAGTCAACAAGGAAGTCAACACAAAAATCCCCATATTTTTCTGATTTTTTATTGATTTTTTATGAATTTTCTAACATTTGTATGATTTTTAATGAATTTTTTTGAATTAATATAATTAAATGGAATTTCAGTAATGGCAGTATTGTAAATAGTTACACGCGGGGCGGTAAACAGCTTATTTGAATTTTCAAACCAAAAATTGGATCAAACACAGCTTTGCGCTCGGAATTCATCGTCTCCCACACGCGTTTTCCAGAAATCTATGAACATGATGAACAACGAACCAACACCAAAATCCACAAATAAACATCCGTTGGAACCGTCTCTTAACGTAGAATCCAAATATCAACCTAATTTTGTCTAATTCTTCCTATGTTTTCCAAATCGATGGAGTTAGGGTTTGGCATCGTATCTTAAAATCCAGATTTCTTCACCTACGGTTATCCATTTCTAAAACCAACAGCACCACGATGATCTATGATAAACACACTATAAAACGCATATGACCAGTTGAAGAATCGTGTTACTCGAATACTAACCTCAATTCGAAGGCAGTTGCGATTCGTGGAGTTTCGACGCTCGATTCCTTGAAACATATGGCCTAGAAGCTACAAGAAGTTGCATACAAAGCTCAGGTTCGAGAGAGATTGCTTCCACTGCGCCAAATCGTGATTCACCATTGATGAAGCTTGTTTGCACAGTCACGTTTCAGAGCTCTTTTCAATCCAAACTTCACAAACAGTTGATGAGGATGATGAAAGGAAATCGCAGCAAAAAGAAATTCGAAGATTGAGCTAGAATTCAAAGAGTTTGATGAATTTTTGTTCAATGTGTGCTTGGGAGATTTTGGAGAATGTGGAGAGTTTTTGGATCTGATCTTGATGAATGTGCATTCTGTTATGATTTGGATGTGATTAGGATTATATACTCAAGCT
This sequence comes from Lathyrus oleraceus, assembly GCF_024323335.1. Classification (NCBI taxonomy): domain Eukaryota; kingdom Viridiplantae; phylum Streptophyta; class Magnoliopsida; order Fabales; family Fabaceae; genus Lathyrus; species Lathyrus oleraceus. The sequence goes on along the minus strand of NC_066581.1, from coordinate 260,101,077 downwards.
TAATTACCACTTAATCACACTAATTAACCAAAATAGAAATGATTAGCAAAAGTGGTTATTTCAAGCTAGGGGCAAAATTGTATTTCCACATGCCAGCTCATTGCCACCTCATGGACAGCTCACACACTCTCAAAATGACATGTGTGAGCTGTTGCAACTTGGCTTATGCTCATTGGATGTGTATTTTGGAAATTCCACATGTGATGGCTATGTATTCAATTGTTCAAGTTCATTCCAAAAGCTATTTTCCAAACCATGAAGCTTTAACATGTTATGATGATTCCAACAACTTTCAAATACCATTTATGAGGTGTTGCAAAAATCCCCACTCAAAAATTCCAATTATTTCACAAGTTGGACAATTTTGCCCCTGGTCCATTTAACTGTCCAGTTGAAATTTGACTTTTTGCATTGACCATTTTTGGGAAAATCCAATTATGCACCATGAAAATACATGTCAAATGGAGTTTGTGCATATATAGAACTTCCAATTTGGACACTCCATGTGGAAATTATGGCCCTCTGATTATGGGTCATTTTTGAAATTCACTGAGCCATAACTTGACAACCATACATGGGATTTTCAAGTTCTTGGACTTTTTAGAAAGGTGAGAACAAGATCTACAACTTTCATGTTGAACAATTTTTCATTTGAAGCTTCTTTGGACACGTGTCTTGAGGTCAAAAACTTTCCATTTTTGGAAACTTCAATTACAAGTCACTTTCTATTTTTGGCAGTTTTTGTCCTGACTTGATTTTCTTCATTCTTAAGCTTTGAGATGTCAAATAACACTTGTTCCAACATGAATGAAGTGTATCCAACTCATTTCCCCCTCCAAATCCATCAGATCATGTACAGTTGACCACAGTTGACTTTTCAGCTGATAGATGAATTTGGCCAAGCATAGATCAATCTGAGCCCCAACCCTCTGATGAAGTGGCTCAAGGGTGAAACCCTAGCCTCAATAATCTCAATACAATCATAGAATGAACCCCATAGCCATCATAGACCCCATCTCCTGATTATGCCCTAACTGGCCCAATGCAACTGATTAGGGTTGACCAGTGGTCAAAACCCTAATCTCAAGGAATGAGCTTCAACCTCCTGATAAAATAAAACCATGATGATGATGATGAATCATTGTAATCAAGATGAAGACCAATATCTTTTGAGAATCACAAAACCCTAATTCATAGCCCAATCCTCAGATGGCCAATGATCAATCAAATAAAACCCTAGCTTGCACTTGACCTCCTCATCTTCTGATCAAGACTTGAGAGAATGGCTTGCACAATGTAACCACATGATATGCAATATGCAATGCCTAATGACCTAAAAATGATATGTAAATATGTTAAGCTAGTCCCAAGAGAGGAGGGCAAATTTTGAGGTGTTACAATAACCTTTTGCCACTAGTCTTGCTTTGTACCGATCAAGTGTACCATCAGATTTGTACTTTACAGTATAGATCCATCTGCATCCAACTGGACTTTTGTCTCTTTTCCTTTCAATAATCTCCCAAGTACCATTTTTTTCAAGTGCTCTCATTTCCTCATCCATAGCTTGGACCCAATTTCTATTTTGCAATGCTTCTTCAACAGATGATGGGATTTTCACAGAATCAACAGCTGCAATAAAACTTTGATATTGTGTGGAAAGATGTTTAGTGGAGACATATTGAGAGATAGGGTGTCGATATAGGGAGGGACAAGATCTTTTATCCTTCCTTAAAGCAATGGGTAAATCAACTGGATTAGTGTCACAAGTATCAGAAATGTCACAATCATCACTAGAGGAATCATTTTCAGTACTTACCTACGGCTCAGGCGATTGAATTTGTTTCTGGAGAAGGTCGGGTTTACTTCTTCTCTGATACACTAGAGTTGATGTTGGAGGTGCTGATTCCTGTAAAATAGAAGGCCTTGAAGGACCAGGAACACTTACTGGCTCAGATTCAGGTGTTGAACTAGGACTCAAACTCAAACTAGGTGACAACTCGGGTTCAAGAGAGGGAACACTGATAGGTGTTCTAGGGAGGCTAGGACCAAGGATCAGAAACTCGGACTCAGACTCTGACTCTAAGTCACTTATGTTCTCCCCCTGAGACTGAGAACGAGTGAAATATGACACATTTTCATGAAAGGTGACATCTTTGGAGACAAAGAATTTTCGACTCGGAGGATGATAACATTTGTACCCTCTTTTGTTGGATGCATAACCCAAAAAGATACATCTGACAGCACGGGGATCCAATTTGTTGCGATATTGTTTGTGAACATGAACAAAAGCAACACAACCAAAAATGCGAGACTCAAGAGTGTGTAAGATAGGAACAAATGGAAAACGTGAAAGCATAAATTGGGCAGGACTTTTATTACCTAACACTCGAGATGGGACCCGGTTAATCAGATAGGCAGCAGTAAGAATTGCCTCACCCCAATAAGAGGTAGAAACAGACATTTGAAAAAGGAGAGATCTAGCAACTTCAAGTAAATGACGATTTTTTCTTTCTGCGACACCGTTTTGTTGTGGGGTGTCAACACATGTGAATTCATGGAGAATGCCATGTTTACTAGTGAAGTTGGAAAAGGTATGATTGACATATTCTTTACCATTGTCAGAACGAATTCTTTTTATGCCTTTCCCAAATTGCGTTTGTACCATATTATAAAATTGGATAAATATTTGTGGTACTTCGGATTTAGTATTCATCAAGAAAATCCAAGTTACCCGAGTACAATCATCAATAAATGAGACAAACCATTTTGCATCAAAAATATTAGAGGTAGGGGCAGGTCCCCAAACATCAAAATGAATCAAATCAAAAAGTTCATCACTTTTATTAAAACTGGAAGGAAAAGATACACGATTGTGTTTTGCCAACTAACAAACATCACACTTAAAAGACTCAACAGAATGGTGTAAGAACAACGACGGAAACATAGACTTAATTATATAAAATGGAGGATGACCGAGACGTTTGTGCTGAAGCCAAATTTGTGAGGCTGAAGAGGAAGAATGAGACTGGAAACAGGAGGACAACACCTTTTGATGGTCATCAGAGAAGTAGTATAACCCTTCCTTTTCCTTAGCAATTCCAATCGTCTGCCCCGTGGTAAGGTCCTGAAAAACACAATGGGACATAGAAAAAATTACTTTACAATTCAGATCACGGGTAAGCTTATGGATGGAAATTAAATTGTGGGAAAGTGTGGGAACATGAAACACAAATTGCAACTGGAATGGAGGTTGCAAGTCAATATTTCCAGTGCCAACAACACAAGCATGAGAGCCATCAACAACAGTGATATAAGGAATACTCGAAGGTGTGGTATAAGAGCATAATAATGTGGAATCAAATGTCATATGATTAGTAGCACCAGAGTCAAGAATCCACGCATTCTTAGGAATATTACCACAAACAGTAAGAGATCGGGAACACAAACTCTTACCAGTAACTGCTAGAGATCCAGAACCAGAAGGCTTACTCATGGAGTCAAGCATAGACTTCAACCGTTCCACATCATTCTGACTGAAGGAGGAAAGATCAGCCATTGAAAGGACAATCGAGAGAAAACAAACCAAAAAACAGGATGGGTTAGGGTTTCAAAGATGAGTGAACAAAAAACAAGAAGCACGATGTGCTACAACACAAAACAACAATGACCCAAACACCCAAAAACAACAACAAACTGCAAACTGCAGTAAAAAAAAGACTCCGCTACAAGGCGGCTAGGGTTTAGGCGGAAGCGAATCCCCCAAAATCGGGAGCTCTTGATATCATGTTGTAAAATATTTTACTGATATATTAAAAAGTAATTCTTACATGTTACATCTACATGCTTTAAATAAGAGAGAATAGAAAACCTAATGGACTTTGACTAATGGACCTCATTACTAATAGAAATAATTACTATTTACAATCTAATATTTACAACAACTATTTTAATAAAATCATGTCAGACTAGATTCCTTTTCACAAAAATCACCTATTGAATGAATGTGGTTGTCGTTTTAATTGTTTGACATTTATTTATTTATTTAAAATAAACCAATCTAATTCGTATGTGCGGTTAAAGCCATTTTCAAAAAATGCCTCTAAATGCATACAACTTTATTCAATTGACCAAATTTCATAAAAGCAAATGACATAGACATAAAAATTGTAAAAGGTCAACCAATTGTACCATACATGGTACTACATGCATGGATTGTTCACAATCTCCTCAAATTGAATCCTTAAGCAATGTCTTGGGTAACTCAAGTATTTAATCATGTGAACTCTTACTATAAACTAGTCCATAACCAAGAGGAAATAAGGGGTCATCATCACATGAATCCACTCCCTCAACAGTTTGATCAAGCTGCTCAACTCTTCTGAACCAAGTCATTGGTAGCTTACCTTTGAAGTCATGATCGCCAAATATAACATCGGTGATTCCATTTCCTTCGGTACCGGGTAACCACGCTGCAACAAGAGCTTCTATCTTTTCCAAAAATCTTTGTTCCAAGACCAAAGGTCTTCCAGATATCAAAATCACAAGTGTTGGAATTTTATCAGAAACTAAGTCCACAACTCCAGCTCCATTACTTGGGATTACAAGTTCTGAATTGTCACCGCCACACTCGGCGTAAGGAGCTTCGCCAATAGCAACAATAGCAAAAGAAAATTCATTACATTGTATGAATTCTGTTGATGGGAACTTTTCATATATAACTTCTGTTTCATGTCCCACAGCTTCCTTAACAGCATCCAAGATAGTTGTGCCTGAAATTGTAACAACACAATAATAAGAAAAAAAACCATTTCTTTATTCGATGTGAGACTCTTATGCACATTTGATATTATAAATGAAACAAAGCTACTCGAAAAACAAACAGAAAGAAAAAAAGGCATACCAATTGTGATCTGGCCACTAGATCCATACTTAGTACATGTCCATCCTCCACATTGATACCCTATATCATTAGCATGAGTTCCGGCAATGAGAATTTTCTTGGCGCTCTTGTTCAATGGAAGAAAAGGCTTACTAGGATCCTTTCCGTTTTTCAACAGAACCAAGGACTTTCGAACTGCTTCGCGTGCTAGATCTCGATGTATCTGTCAAATCAATTTGATGGATAAACAAAACTATCATTTACAGTGAGTACCAGATGATAAACAAACTTACCTTGCATCCTACGGTATCCAGCAAAGACCTGTCAGTTAGAGGAAATTCAAAAAGTTGAGCAATAAACTTCACTCTTAAAATCCGCTCAACGGCGTCATCAATCCTGGATATTGGTACTTCCCCTGATTGAACTAGAGACATCAACTCTTCCATGAATTTTTCATATCTTAAAGGAACCATCACCTGCAAGTGTTCACAAACTTACGAATTCAAAACGATATCAAGTAATCTATGTTAAAATACTACAGGATTTGAAGATCTGTACCATGTCAATTCCAGCATTAATGGCAGTGGAGATGCAATACCGATAGTCCGATCCATAAGGTTGACACAGTTCATCAATCCCCTCCCAGTCAGAAATCACAAAGCCCTACAGTGAAGCATTGGTCTTAACAAATTGCTTTAATACAAAATATCTTCAACTATGTTCTGCAGTACCTTGAAGCCTAGTTTTTCTTTCAAAACTTCATTTATCAGAAAACCATGACCGTGGAGTTTGACACCGTTCCAGCTGGAATACGAGATCATAATGCTTGAAACTCCCTGATCTATGCAATCTACATAAGGACTCATGTGGATCCTCTCCAAGTCTTGATATGATAATACAGTATTCCCCTCATTTACACCTTTTTCTGTGCCTCCATCTCCAACAAAATGATTGGCACAAGCAATAACATTGTTCCTGAAGTACTAATTAGGTTGTAACGAAATTTCTTAAAACATCAAACTTTATAATGAATGGAAGTTATATTGATACCTCCCAGCCACAAATGGGTATCCCCTTGAATGTGTTTGTGGAGGGTGGCCTTGCAAGCCTGAAACTAAACTAGTCATTTTTCTGACTATTTCAGTGTCTTCACTGTAACTTTCATAGCATCTTCCCCATCTTGGATCCTTGCAGACCTGTAGTATCCATTCAAACATGATACTAAGTTCTACATCTTCTTATCTATTTGCTAAGCAGAAGAGTTGGTTACATTATGATCTATGAAGCACGGACGCAGACACTAACACTAGACACGACACTAACACATTGACCCTATAATAATTTTTAAAAATGAATAAATTAAAAATAATCACAAATGTCGGTGTTAGTGTCTCTCTGTTTTCAGAGGTATGGTGCTAGAGAGGTTATGATGTCTTACAGCCACACAAGGAGCACAAGTAAAGTGAGTTCCACTTGCTCTAAGTTCAAGTGAAGTTGCAGCTCCTATTCTTTGAACTAAATCTGTATCTCTACAAGCAGCACAGTCCACCATGAATGAAGAATCAAAGCTTTAAAAATACAACTGAAGGGAAATAGTCCTGTCTCTAGGATTTACACCAACAACAACAAAATATAGAAACACGGTTTAATTTACCTTGTAGCTCCTAGAGCAACATTGTGAGGAAAGATTGTAGAACCATAGACATTATTATTACCATGAACAGCATCAGTGCCATAAATGATTGGTATGCCTAACCGTGATTGAAGTGCCAGCTTCTGAAAACCGTCCACCATATCAGCCCAATCAGATGACACTTGTTTATCACAAGTTACGCTATTTGGTGGAGCACAGTACACACTCCCAATGGTGAAATGTTGAATGGCGGAAGGAGTAGTGACAGAACGTTCAATTTGAGTCATTTGACCAATCTTTTCTTTCAAACTCATTAGAGAAAGAAGGTTTTTGATGCGAGCTTCATTGGGTTCAGAGGGATTCATGTACGAGGAATCCATGTAACTAACTTGGATCTTGCTGTATTTACTTACTATGATGTTTGTTTCAAGTTTTGTTTCAACAAAGTTGAAGTCCAAACGGTGAAATGGAACAACCTTAATCTATGAACTTTGTTCTGCGGCAAACATTTTAATTAAACTTAAAAAAAATAAAAAATTCAGCAGCATGTAAGTATTTAATTACTAGAGTTGGTGGATTTTCTGGCGCAGCCACCACCTCAAAAGGATGAAAAATTGATATAAAACATAAGAGCATAATTATCTATAGTGCTTTCACATTTGACTATGGAAAGTGTTGTTACTTAATCAATTTTAGGTTGATTAGAGTTTAGTTAATACGGTGGTTATTACTAGGAATATACGTGGTTACTATTAACTACTCCCTCCATTCTCTTTTACAAATAAAATTTAATTTTTTTAATTTATAAAATAAATGATTTATATATAAACCAAATTTATTAATTATTAAATGAATTAAAAAATTAAAATTTATTTATAATAAAGAATGATGTGCTTATTAATTAAAAATTAGTTAATTAGTAATATGATTTTTATACAAACGATGTAACCAATATTTGTATTATTGTCAAACATAATGTAATACAATCATCACTTTGATTCCTTTAAACTCTCTTTATTTTCTCTTTTCCTCATTTTTTTTAGAGTAAGAAAGTTCTTGCTCTATCAAGTTTGCTAACTTGAGTCTGGTTCTTGATTTTGCAATACATATATTCAAAAAAAATTATGCAATTATCAACCAAGTAAAGATGATTGGTGGTAATGGTCTTTCTAACTCACTTTTTTCAGAGTCCATGATGATAAGAATCGAGAGAGATGACACAAACTAATGAAGATTTTTTTTGTTATCATGACACACTCGAATTAGTTACAAATGGTGTTCGAGAACCCATAGAAAATGCAGCTAAAACACATGAATATTCATAAGGAAAAGAAGAATAAATGTTACAAGGTTAAGTACTCAAGACAAGTGTAACACCTCAAATTTGCACCCCCCATTCATGCATACATTTCATGTTTTAGGTCATTAACATTACATACCATTGCATATTGCATTGCATCATATCAATAAGAACTGGCATCAAGAGGATTCATCAGTGCAAAAGAGACCAAGCATTTCCTTGAGATGAAAGCCACATGGGTATTCTGAAGAGCTTATATGAGTCAAGGTTCATTTTGAAGCTATTGTACCAAGTGTTAGAGGCTCAGAGCCCTAAGTGCATTGTCAAGTCATCTGAGGCCCATAAAAGTCAACTGTAAGTCAACTGAGGGCTAGGAGGTGGAGAATTGGTTTGAGACACTTCATTCATGTCCAAAAGAGGTTCATTCATCATTGTAAACATCTACCTTGAAGATTTTGAAGCCAGATCAAAAGTTTCCAAAAATGGAAAGTGACCTGTAATTTCAAGTTTCCAAAAATGGCAAGTTTTTGGACCAAGTTCAACTCAACTTTCCAACATCAAAGAAGCTTCAAATGAAATTTTTTCCAACATGAAAGTTGAAGATCTTTCTCTCCCATTTCCAAAAAGTCCAAGATCATGAGCATCTGACGAATGGTTAAGGAGTTATGATCCAATCATTGCAAAGTGTGCATGGAACTTCCAAGAGCCATAACTTTTTGTTCTAAAACTCCAAATTGAGTGCCTCTTTGTGCATAATGCTCCTTATGACTCATATTTTCCAAATCCAATATTGCATTGTATGAAATTTGTTCACATGATCATTTGACCATGCATGTGATTTTTGGAGGGAAAATCATGAATTTAAAATTGGTACATCATATGAGTTTTTTAACCATTCTATCATGTGCATGAGATCATTTTAAGTGAAAATACACCATGCATGCTATTGTTCACGTTCATAATGGCCATGTATAGGGTGAAAATTCCAATTTGGCATTACACCTCATATCTCATTAAACTTTCATTAGCCATGCCTAAGTGTAATTAGCAAAGTGATTAGGGAAGCATATAAAAGGCTAATCATAACAGAATTTCTCAGTTTTCATTGATTCTAGATCTAGATTTGAGTTTTCCCTCCAAAATTACTCTCCATCAAAATTCAAAAATTCTCCACATAGCATATGATTTTTATTGTATATTCTTGCTCCTGGATCAGCATTTGGTAGGATTCAAGCCCTTGATTGAAGAATTTGGACCAGAATCAAGGTGTGCAAGCTCAAGAACCTGACAATGAAAATTGAAATCTGAGCTAGATCTAAGCATCTCCAAGCTTCAATTCATGCATCAAACTTCAAATCATCATCCCAGGAGTGAATTTGGACACGTGCAAGGCCTCAAATCCATCGTTTCATTGTTCTGATCTCCAAGAAGGTTAGAAATCGATGCTCTTAATTCATGATTTTATGTGCATAGAGTTGTAGATCTTTGAATGCTGGTTGCACTGATGTAAATTTCATGAAAAATGGTTGAGAATTGGCTGAGTTATGTGAAGTTAAAGTTTGTGTGTCAAATAAGTTTTCGTTCGATTTGCATGATTCATGAGGAATTAGACCAAAATATTGCTGGATTCGTGATCTACATGTGATAACCTTTCGTTTGGTATGAGGTTTGTGCAATTCTGCAAAAAAAATCGATGATGAACACTGTAGCTCCGCCGTCTTCACGAAGAAGACGGTGGAAACCACCACGTACCGTACGCGTACAACATGCTAGGGCATCTCAGGTTCAGCGCGCCATTGTTACTGTTTGAGCGCTATTATCCCATGCATAATGTGTTCGATCCTTCCCTGAAACGCTCCTTCATTTTTCATTTTAATTCCTCATTAGTAAAACGATGTCGTTTTGAGAGGCGCTCCTTGAGCCTCATGTCCCTGGTTCGAATCTGCCTGATGCTGTCTTCCAATTCCATTATTCATTTCATATTATTTTCAATGTTTTCCATTTGTTCCATTTTATTTCATCCAACTTCAAAAATCCATAAAAAATTGAAAACAAGTCCAATTAATTTCCAATTTTTTTCTACATGATCCTTGAGATGTCTAGTATTTTTGTGATGTGATTTCATGATTTTACCACTTCTGGATTTTTGATTGTGTGAAATTACTTGAACATGTATGCATATGTGACATGCTTCATTCATTCTATTGTGAAATGCTCATACATGATCCAATTGCCATGAAATTTTATGTGCTGATTCCCAACATGTTGCATGATTTTTTAGGCTTGATTGTGTATTTTTAGCATGTTTCATCTCTGTTTTAGGTACATGATTGCATGGTGTGACAATGTGTGTCACACAATTTGATGTCATACTTGTGCATTTTCATTTCTAGGTCAATTGAGTTCTGTTGATTCTAATTTTTGGCATGATGATTGTGTTTGACATGTTGTATGCACATAAAAATTTCCAGGATTGTTTGATTCATTTCTGTTTTAATATGGAATTTTGATTCTTGATGACCAATTGTGTGCTTTGAAATTGCCTTTGCCTTCTCTTGCTCATGTAATGACTTTGCTTAATACTTTTGACTTGGTCCTTCTTAGGATATGTTCTTGTTGGTTTAAATGAGATTTAGGTTGAATATTGGTTGTTGTTTTGACTTTTACTTCACCTTTGACCCTAGGCTTTGCCCTAGGGGTTTGAACTCATAATTTGAGCTTTGTATTTCAGGATCAAGCATCCATCTCCATGGTTGATGTTGCCTCATCATTTGAGTGTTGCTATTTGCTTTGTTTGCTAACCTTTGGTTATTTTTTAGGTCCTTGGGTGGCTAACTCACTTGGTTGTTTGCCTCTTATGGCTTACATGTTGTACATATTGGGATTGTCTGATTGTTGTTAACTGTTGTCTGTTTGTCTGAATGTGAATATTGACTTGTTTGATTTTCTTACAGGTACTTTAGTAGCTTTAACTCATTGATTGAGTTGCTTTGCTTTGCTTGTGGTTGGCATACCACTTAGGTAACCTCTCTAACCCCATGTAGTCTGGAAGCCCTGTCGTTTCTGTTTGGCAGGCATTTGGCTGAAGTCCTCCTTAAGAGGCAATGACTGTGTTTGTTTATATTTGTGCCATGTAATTCAAGTCCTCCTAAGTGAAGAGGCAATTGGCAGATAGAAGGGATTTGCAATCAATCCCCTGCTATTCAGTTGAGTCTTTCATCTTGCTCGCACTACGTGCTGATGCATTTGAATAAACACCCAAGATCCTTGTATATAGAGTCAGTCAAGTGGAGTAGAGTCCCACATTCTGGACTCCCACGTTTTCATTGATTTGAAGCTCACCCAGGCCCGGGTTAAGAGCTATGAGGTCTTACCCTCATTACCTTTTCATCTGCTCACCCTGACGGTCAATGTCAGTGGTTAAGAGCCCTCAGACACCCCTTCTAGTGTTGGTTTGTCTGTCGAGATTGATATGACCCCTCGACTAAAGCCTAGCCTTGTATGAGCCATTTGTTTGCATATAGTGTATGTTGTTGATTGCTTGTTTACTTAGCATGTTTGTTTGCTTGAGGAGTCAGATGTAAGACCAGCGATTGGCTATCTATTTCCTGTTTTGTTTCGTGGAGTTAGATGTAAGACCAGCGATTGGCTTTCTGTTTCCCATCTATTTTTGGAGTTGGATGTAAGCCCAGCGATTGGCATTCCATTTCCAGTTTTCGTTGCTCTCTCTTGAGACTTGCTTGGTGTATCCCTGTAGGTTTGCTTGACTTCGTATAGTCTCTTGTTTGCATGTCAACTAAGGTAGCACGGTTCCTTCGTCTAGGACTTCCTTTCTTGCGTGAGCTTTCCTAAAACACAAACAAACATTATCATCCCTTAAGGACACGTTGACTCCTTCTACTACAGGTGAGTAAGTCTCCCAAGGTCGAGCATCCGGTAGATTGCGTAGTGACGTTGTCCATCTAAAAAAACACAAAACAAATAGAAATAGTTTAGCCGAACTACGGCAACTCTTATTCTCATGTCCAGATGAGATACGTAGGCACGAGATGCGATGTCTTGTCGAGTTTGACTGACGACTAACATTTAATTCTTTTCTCTCGCCCTCGTTGCGATTGAGACCTTCCCTTTCTCTTGCCCTAGTTGCAATCGAGACCCTTCTGCTTTGTGTGTGTGTTTGGAGTCTGATGTAAGCCCAGCGATTGGCATTCGGTTTCCCAGTTGTGTTTGTTTGTTCGGAGTCTGATGTAAGACCAGCGATTGGCCTTCGATTTCATGTGTTCTTTTGTGGAGTTGGATGTAAGACCAGCGATTGGCATTCCGTTTCCAGTTGTGTGTTTGCTCAGACGTCTCAGCGTCTTTGGTTTAGCTTTTTGTTTCGGCGTGCGTTAGTCGAGCTACGAGTGCTCTGATTCCTCCTCTGGTTAGAGAAGATACGTATGCATAGGATGCGACATCCTAGCGAGCACGTTCCCCATATCCCTTCTCCCGTCTTCTTCCATCTGTGTTTCACTCCAGTTTTGTGCAGTTTTTGAGCAGTTATTTAGCAACCTTTCTTCTATTATTTCGAGCGTGGATCCCGTCGAGTATGATGGACGTGAGTGTAGGAGAATTTCCATCCAAGGCGCGGCGGAATTTAAAAATTTCTCCATTTAGTGATCCTTACGAATGGGCATGATCAGTGATAGAATCGTTACCTCTTGTGGCGATTCAAACCTTTGGTGCAGATCTCTTGAAACGACCAAAACCTTGGATACAAATCCACGGGGCGATCACGAACGTTGAACGATGACAACGTCTCTACTCAGTCCACACGAACGGATTCCTTCAATCGCAGTGCTAGCTGTTATGAATGAAGGCTTTGAGTGAGAGAAAGAGGGAAACAAAATTCCAAGTCTCTACTTGAATTTCTGTCTGAGTGGAGTGTCAATGCTTCTACCCAAGGGGTTCTATTTATAGAACCACTTGTGTGGGCTTCAAGCTAAAAAGCCCACTTAAGTGTATTTTGCCCATATCTCATAATATGCCAAAATCACTTAAGTATTTGGTACCTTACCATATTTCGTTTCCACTTAAGTGCACCGTACCTTACGATGTTCCTTAATTATTCTATCTCTCATCAATCCGTCCTTTGTGTGTGACCCTATAGGTTTTCGCGACGTTGGCAATTATATTAAATCATGCATTTAACATAATAAACAGTGAGCGGTATCTAGCAACACATCACTGCTACCCAAGTCACGAAAATGTCATGTGATCTGACAAAACCTCCTGTGATAATAATTATGTGTATAATTACCCCTTTGCCCTTATGTCTATATTGAACACAAGGTATAGACCGTGTCACCCTTGTCCAGTTCAATATTGGGCCCATAGACATTTATCCTGTTACGCAGGATTGGCAAATTCCATCTAGGACACTCATGTCCCTCAGCATGCTTTGTGGAGTACCCATCAACTGTCTTTATGGTTATCCAGTTACGGACAACGTTGGATCAGCAATAAAGCACTCGACTCTACATCTAGGATCCATAGTGGTTTCAGGTCGAAGAGTGGTATACACTATTATCACCATGAGAATAACTTATGACACTTTGCATAACTTTCTATATAGTATTCTCATAGCGGGTCAATCCGGTATAAATATTACTCCTAATATTCATACCTATGTTTAAGACTTGATAACTCCTTATCCATGATCCATGAGATGTGATCATCAGTCTACAAACATAATAGTCTTAATGCTTTAATGTTATCCCACTTCACACTAAAGCTCGACTACGGATACTTTAAGAATAGCGTCCTTATGTTTAATGTGTTCTCATGATTAAGTCACACTTAATACATTAAACAGACTATCTATTCCAGGGACTTTATTAATCAACCATAATAAAGAAAATGCCTTTTATTATTAATAAATAATTCGATACAAGTACCAAAAGTATTGGCCTCTAGGGCTTACACCAACAGCGAGGGGGTGCTAATACCTTCCCCTTGCGTAACCGACTCCCGATCCTATCGATCTCTGGTCGTAAAACCATTTCCTTTCCAGGTTTACTTCGAGCGTTTCCTTTCCCTCCTTTGGGATAAATAACGCACGGTGGCGGCTCTGTGTCTTTTTCCCGCCGGTTGTTTTTCGCGTATGCGACAACAAGCAACATCAAATACTGCAAATTTTGACAAGATTTCTCATACTGAGTATGCAAAGGAGGCATATGATATCTTGATCAAATACTATAAACGAGGTGACAAAGTGAATGGTGTTAAGTTGCAATCTTTGAGAAGACAATATGAATTACTACAAATGGAGATGAATGAAAATATTACAACCTATGCATCAAAGATTCAAGGCTTGGTTCACACTGTTGGTGTAAGCCCTAGAGGCCGATACTTTTGGTACTCGTATCGAATTATTTATTAATAATAAAAGGCATTTTTTTTATTATGGTTGATTAATAAAGTCCCTGGAATAGATAGTCCGTTTAATGTATTAAGTGTGACTTAATCATGAGAGCACATTAAACATAAGGACACTATTCTTAAAGTATCCGTAGTCGAGCTTTAGTGTGAAGTGGGATAACATTAAAGCATTAAGACTATTATGTTTGTAGACTGATGATCACATCTCATGGATCATGGGTAAAGAGTTATCAAGTCTTAAACATAGGTATGAATATTAGGAGTAATATTTATACCGGATTGACCCGCTATGAGAATACTATATAGAAAGTTGTGCAAAGTGTCATAAGTTATTCTCATGGTGATAATAGTGTATACCACTCTTCGACCTGAAACCATTATGGATCCTAGATGTATAGTCGAGTGCTTTATTGCTGATCCAACGTTGTCCGTAACTGGATAACCATAAAGACAGTTGATGGGTACTCCACGAAGCATGCTGAGGGACATGAGTGTCCTAGATGGAATTTGCCCATCCTGTGTAACAAGATAAATGTCTATGGGCCCAATATTGAACTGGACAAGGGTGACACGGTCTATACCTTGTGTTCAATATAGACATAAGGGCAAAGGGGTAATTATACACATAATTATTATCACAGGAGGTTTTGTCAGATCACATGACATTTTCGTGACTTGGGTAGCAGTGATGTGTTGCTAGATACCGCTCACTGTTTATTATGTTAAATGCGTGATTTAATATAATTGCCAACATCGCGAAAACCTACAGGGTCACACACAAAGGACGGATTGATGAGAAATAGAGTAACTAAGGAACACCGTAAGGTACGTGTCGCATTACGCGAAAAACCGGCGGGAAACAAGAAACAACAGAGCCGCCACCGTGCGTTATTTATCCCAAAAGAGGGAAAGGAAACGCTCAGAGTAAACCTGGAAAGAACATGGTCTCGCGACCAAAGAGAATGGGATCGGGAGTCGGTTATGCGAAGGGAAGGTATTAGCACCCCTACGCATCCGTCGTACTCGACGGGATCCACGCACAATAGAAAGGAAAATGGTTGCTAAAACACTGCTCACAAACACACTAACTGGCTGAAAGAGACACAAGAAAACAAGCAAGACTGAAACTGAAATTGACTCGGCAGGATATCGCATCCTGGGCCTACTTAGTCTATCAGGTATAGACATCAGAGTCGAAGTAGTTCGGACTGGGGAAACGACACATGCTCGCTAGGATATCGCATCCTATGCATACGTATCTCCTTGGACGAAGGAGAATCAGAGCATTCGTAGCTCGGCTGACACGCACACAAACAAACATAGGCAAAGGCAAACGTGGAGCCTGAATGCCAATCACTGGACTTACATCAGCATCCAAACCAAAACACACGCAAGGGTGGTTAAGACACAAAGGGTTGAAAAAGAAAAAGGGCGGAAAGAGAAAAAAGGCGCCCGGAGAGATCAGCTCATCTCCTGCCTACGTACCTCATCTGGTATGAGGATCAGGGCGACGTAGTTCCCCTACGCAGGGAAAAAGGACTAGCCTAACCAGATAACAGAGGGAGACACAACACTAGGGAGACTACGACTCGAGCCTAGATGTTGTCATGCAAAGTCGTCCCTAAGTTAAGGTTTCTAGCTAACTTGCACAGGAAGCAAGCCTATCCTAATCATGACTTGCACAGGAAGCAAGCCACACCTAACCTAACTTGCACAGGAAGCAAGGGTCTCGATTGCAACTAGGGCAAGAGAAAGGGGAGGTCTCAATCGCAACGAGGGCGAGAGAAAAGAATTAGTGTTAGTTGTTAGTCAAACTCGACAAGACATCGCATCTCGTGCCTACGTATCTCATCTGAACATGAGAATCAGAGTTGCCGTAGTTCGGCTAAACTATTCCCGTTGGTTTGTGTTTTTTAAGTGGACAACGTCACTGCGCAATCTACCTGATGCTCGACCTTTGGAGACTTACTCACCTGTAGTAGAAGGAGTTAACGTATCCTTAAGAGGGGATAATGTTTGTTTGTGTTTTAGGAAAGCTCAAGCAAGAAAGGAAGTCCTATACGAAGGAACCGTGCTACCTTAATTGACATGCAAACGAGACTACGCGGAGTCTAGCAAACCTAGGGGATACAATCACACCACACAAGCACACACAAGCACATACAGCATAAAATAAACACACCAACAAGGGGCTTAAACATCAAGGTTAGGTTTTAGTCGAGGGGTCATATCAACCTCAACAAACAAACCTCTGGAATTGGGTAGATGTTGCTCTTAACCTTGCCATTGAGGGGCTAAGGTGAAGCAGATGAAAGGAGATGAGGGGTGTGCCTCATTGCTCTTATCCCTGGCCAGGGAGAGCATTTCAATATCAGAAGGTGTGGGAGTTCAGAATGGGGGAACTCTCTCCACAAGTGACTCTATAGATCTTGGGCTTTTACCCACTATGCATCAACACAGGTAGTGTGAGCAATGTGAGTGACACACAGACTAGCAGGGGATAGGTTGCTTATCCCTTGGGTTCTGCCAATTGCCTCTTCACTTAGGAGGACTTTGCATATGTACAGGGACAAGATTTAAACATACACAAACATTGCCTCTTAAGGAGGACTTCAGACAGTTGCCTGGCCAAGTAACAGGCCAGGTCTTCCAGACTACATGAAGATTAAGGGATTATACCTCAAAGCAAGTTGCTATTAAAGCAAAGCAAAGCAAGTTCAAAGAACTAAGCAACTAATGGTACCTGAAATAGTCAAACAGATCAGTACACAATTCAAAAGCTAAAGCTACAGGAAGTAAGAATCAACAGTCAAAACAAACAGACAAATGAGCCAAGCACAAAGCTCAAGGCATATGAGCCAAGCCACCTACAAAACACACAAGTTAGTCAATGATATTCAAGTGAGCTCAATCAAAAAGAAATGGTCTCATTGGAGCATTTGTAGCTTCACCTGAAAACAAGAACTCAAACATAAGTCACAGGACCACTAGGACAAGCCTAGGGTCAAAAATGAATGAAAAAGTCAAAATAGCAAAGGGCAAGCATTCAAGATCATGTTTAATCAATCAAGAAACAATTCCAATTGGGTTCATGTTCATATCATGCATCATCATCATTTCATAAACAAAAGATGTCAAAGCATGGCAAGTGAGAGCTCATAGAAGTCAACAGAAAGACTTGCATCAAAAGTCAACTCAAACATTTCCAAAAATCACCAAATAAATCGTGATCAATCCTAACACATGGAATGGTAAGCATGTCAAATTTCATCTCATTTAGACAAGTGGAAGGCAGTCAATGAAAATCAGAAAGTCAAAGCAATTTTGAACATGCTCAAAGAAGTCAACCAAACATGCATCAACTTAGAAAAATCATAAATCAGAGATGGTGTATGATAAATGAATGGGACCAAAACCATGGCAAAGATGAGGATGTCTAGTTATCTCATGTAAAATTTCATGTCCATCTAATAAAGTATGAGAATTTCACAAATGGAATGGCAACATGTGTCACAAGAAGTCAACATTTGACCAGACAGGGGAGACAAATCTCAAACAATTAGGAAAATGCCTCAAATAATTCCAAGAAAATTCACATGTAAACTAGACACACAAGAGTAGGTTCATGCAAAAATTCACATCAATTGGAGGTCAGGAAGCATGGTATCAAAAATCATGAAGTTGCACATCAATGGTGTGACACAAATTGTCACACCCTACTTCAAAAATTCATAGCTCACAAACCAGATAAGATAAAATCATGAACTCTACATCAAAATCACCATATATGAGTCTAGTTTGAGCACAAAAAAAAATCAGGGTCATTGGATATATCATCATCATTTCACAATGGATTTGGCAAAGGGTACAAAATAATGACACATGAACAAAACCCTAATACCATTAAAAATTCGATCATCCAAAAAATCAGAAAAAATCATGATAAAAAATTAGAGATCAAGCAGAACACAATGCAAAAATTTTCATGAATTTTGGAATTAAAATGGATGAGTTATGAATTTTGTAAGATTGGCATTGCAAATGGAATAAAAATTGAGAAAATAAATGATTTAAACAAATAAATAAATCCGGTAATGGCAATGTGGTAATTATTGGGCAAGTTAAATGAAACGGTGCGTATGGAGAAAAACGTGGCATGTGAGGATTTGTTTCATGGCAATGTAACAGTAGAAGCATGCAAAAACACAAACAACAACAGCCAATCGCGTTTCACATGACCACATACAGATTTCTGGGTGGAAAATTTTAGGGTTTATGAACAGTGTCATCGTGTTCATCACTTACAAATCCCAGCAAGATCAATGTGCAACCAAAATGAACAAACAACATATGAATGGATTCAGCAAGCATCATGCATCACAAATCCAACAATTATCAACATCAATTTGAACCAACGAAGAAGCATCAAACAAAAACATATTCACATGCCAGATTTCAATTCAACATAACTTTCAGCATACTTAACCATTTTTATGGATTCAAAGTTCAAAATGCTCATGGCAAGGAGACCTATCATAAGCATGTCATGGTTTTGGAAAAGGTTGAAATCGAAAACTCACCTAATTTGCAGAACAGTTGTGATGTAATTGTTGTTTGGTTCCAAATGGCAAAAACAGTTGTTGCTTCAAGCTTCAAATGATAAATGGTGGAAGGATTTTGGCTCAAGCTTGCTCGATTCAGCTCCAGCTCCAAACTGCCATGGAAGGAGGTTTAGTGAAACAGAGTTGTAATGGCTTTTCAGCTGGGTGTTGTTGCTTGCAAAGGCCTAGCAGAGGTTGATGGATGATGGTAAAACCAAACACACTCGAATTCTTGGAGATTTCTTAGCAGAAAGTTCAAAGGAAGAAAAATGAGAATTTTTGAGAGAGTGAGAACTTTTTCCGTTTTCTGTGTGGCTGCTAGCTCTAGGGTTCTTTTGAGCAGGAAAAGAAGCAATATATATGCTGATTAATGCTTGCTAAGTTTGGATTAGTGAGAGGTAAAACAGAAATTTGTTAATTGAAGTGTGTTTTGGCTAATTGTGCAATTTTCACTTAAGTGGTGAGGTGTGTGGTGCTGGCTGCGAAATTTGGGCCTAAACAAATCCAAAACAACATTTCTGAACTATCTCAATTGGCAAAATGTGTTAGAATTGGTTATTTCACAAAATCACTTTTGCACCACACTTTTGAAATTAAAACATGATAGTGAAAAAATGCCATTTTGATCCATAGAGTTTTGGTGCATGAGAGTCACATTTTTGGAAAGAGGGGGTTAAATATGACTTGTTGGAAAAAACCTCACCAAATTTGGCCAAATGGATTGAGAGATATGGCCTTTTGAAGTTCAAGAATTTGTGAAAATGATTTGATCATATCTTGCCAACCATACATGGGAATTGAGAGTTCTGGGACTTTTTGGAAATGGGAGAACAAGATCTTCAACTTTCATGTTGGGCAAAAATTCATTTGAAGCTTGTATCATGATGTAAGTTTAGGCTCAAGAAGTTTCCATTTTTGGCAGTTAAAATTACAGGTCCAGTTTCTATTTTTGGAAATTTTCTGTTTGGCTTCAAATTCTTCAATGATGTTGTTTGCCATAATATATGAGGCCTATTTGGACATGAATAAGCCCTCTCAAACCAAATCCATCCATCAAAACCATAAAATCAAACCCAGTTGACCAAGTTTGACTTTTTAGGGTTTCTGACTGACTGTGCATTGAATGATGACTTCTGAACATCCGATCTTTGACCAAAACACTTCAAATGGATCCCCAAGTCATGTGAACATGTTGGACCAACCCTAAGTCCTTGGCTCAATGAGAATTGTGCTTGCTTGCTTGGTTGACTGATCTCCTGATCAGTTTGACCTAATTCTCCTGATGATCTTGCACTTGAGGCAGATGGGACAATGCAATGCTATGCAGTGGACCATGTTATGTTATGACCTAATATGAGTATGTATGTACAATGATAGGTGCAAATTTTAGGTGCTACAGTACGGTGCACTTAAGTGGGAGACGAAATATGGTAAGGTACTAAATACTTAAGTGATTTTGGCATATTATGAGATATGGGAGAAAATACACTTAAGTGGGCTTTTTAGCTTGAAGCCCACACAAGTGGTTCTATAAATAGAACCCCTTGGGTAGAAGCATTGTTACTCCACTCAGACTGAAATTCAAGTAGAGACTTGGAATTTCGTTTCCCTCTCTCTCTCTCACTCAAAGCCTTCATTCATAACAGCTAGCACTGCGATTGAAGGAATCCGTTCGTGTGGAATGAGTAGAGATGTTGTCATCATTCAACGTTCGTGATCGCCCCGTGGATTTGTATCCGAGGTTTTGATCGTTACAAGGGATCTGCACCAAAGGTTTGAATCGCCACAAGAGGTAACGATTCTATCACTGATCATGCCCATTCGTAAGGATCACTAAATGGAGAAATTTTTAAATTTCGATGCGCCTTGGATGGCAATTCTCCTTCAGTGGTATCAGAGCCACTTACGAAAGCATGAATCTGATAACTGTTTTTGTTCTGTAATAATATGATTAAAGACAGAATGAATCAAAGATTAAATTGAGATCGATCAAGTTATATATATATGATATATATAATCCTGATGCAAAATACATTATATATGATATAGTGTTCTCGTTTCGTTCATTCAAAAACTCAATGATTGTTTTCCTTTGAGCGATCAATGGTCGTTTGCTTCTTGATCCGACATTAGTATGGTGAAGCAATGACGTGTTGATCAATCATACTGAATTAACAATCGAGATGTGTTTGAAGGTCTGAAATTGGTGCATCAGGGTTAGTGACGGCACAAGGGTTGTGTTGTCAGAGAGTTATGCGATTGGGGTTTGACTGCACAAGAGTTGTGCTTTCTAAACACTTTTTGGAACAGTATTAACCGGTTAACGCATATGGTTAACCGGTTAACGCAATACGAAATAAAATTTTGAGTTTTTCAAACAGTGTTAACCGGTTAACGCTTTTGGTTAACCGGTTAACGCAAGGCAGAAAACAATTTTTTCAGATTTCAAACAGTGTTAACTGGTTAACGCATATGGTTAACCGGTTAACGCAAGGAAAAATTCACCCGTTCGGCTAACTCAGTGCTTTAAAAGTATCAAGTGTTGATACGAAAAGCGACATCGATTTTAAATGAATTGTTCATTAAAATGTGGTGATCGGTCGTCGAGATTTAATTTGATTATAATTAATTAAAGGAATTAATAATAATAATAATAAAGTGTTTATTATTGTCTTGTGGTGATCGGTTATGGCCTTAGTTTTCCTTTATTCTGCTTTGGGTTTTAAAATACGACCTGCGTGTCGTGCCTCTCTCTTAATCTCCCAAATGTAACTTCTTTTCTCATCTCACTCCCTCGTATGTAAAACGAGTTTCTTTTATGTAATGTAATGATATGAAAAAAGCAAAGAAGTCAGTGCCAAAGGAGGACAACCTTGAAGATCTTGCTTGGAGAAGCTTAGATCATTGTTAGGTTAGCTTAGGTTCTCTCATTGGCTTGGGAGAACAATTGCGCTAGGGGCCATAACTGTTTCATTATGTATGTATGTATGTTGATGCATGTGAATGTATGTTGATGCATGTGAGAGACGGTTTATATGATAAACAAGCCGGTGAGATCAGAAAAATTGCAATTTCCTCAAATTAAATATTAAGTTTATGCTTTCCAAGTTTTAACACTCATCAAGACTAGTATCGAATAATGTAGGTTTCGCCTACGCGAGGTGCATGCTCTATATTAGTAAGGTGCGATGGGATAATTGTAATATCCAACTGTTAAAACAATGGGTCAAACTTAACTAAACAAATTATAATAAGATTATATATATGTTTAGAAGCAAGAGTTGGGAATGATCCATATGATGGATTGGAATAAGGAGTTATTCACCCAACTGAAATTTTCGAGAGTTGTATGAGATACAATTGGAAGGAGTTCCTACCTAAATAACCAAGTTTTGTGTAATCCGCCTACGCGGACTTAGAACGAAGTGAAATATGGATCTCGACCCACTAGAAAATCTTCCAACGGGATTTTCCGAATCAAATGATGAGGGTCATTTGTTTTGAATAAAATAGTGGGAGCATGTTTAATTAAAGGCCTAATTAAATATGTCAATGATACTTATATTTTTATTAATCCTTATGTAGATAACCGTGACAACAAACACCTCTAGCAACATATTGCGATCAAACCTTGAGAAGGAAAAATTGTCTAGGACAAATTTTCTGGATTGGTACCGAAACATGAGGATTGTCCTCAAACATGACAAATGGAAAGGCAAGGAAGTTGCCAAACCCAAACCCACTATTGCTACTTTGAAGCCTAGTGGAAGCATAGAAAAAGAAGGCACCTGCTTCCATTGCGGTAAGACCGCACACTAGAAGAGGAACTGCCCAAAGTACCTGGAAGATAGGAAGAATGGAGTAGAGACTCCAACTTCAGGTATTTTTGTTATTGAAATAAATTTATCTACTTCTGCATCATGGGTATTAGATACTGGATGCGGTTCTCACATTTGTACAAATGTGCATGGACTAAAAAGAAGTAGAGATTTGGCAAAAGGTGAAGTCGACCTACGAGTTGGTAATGGAGAAAAGGTTGCTGCCTTAGCCGTAGGAACTTATGAATTAACTTTACCTAGTGGTTTAATAATTCAGTTAGAGAACTGTTATTATGTACCAGCAATTAGCAGGAATATTATTTTCGTATCTTGTTTGGACAAGTTCGGTTTTTCATTCATAATAAAGAACAATTGTTGTTCAATTTATTTGAATGATATATTCTATGCTACTGCTCAAATGAACAATGGATTATATGTCCTTGATCTTGAAATGCCAGTTTATAACATTAATACTAAAAGGATGAAACCTAATGAGTTAAATCCAACTTACCTTTGGCATTGTCGATTAGGCCACATAAATGAGAAACGCATTTCCAAACTCCATAAAGATGGACTGTTGGACTCTTTTGATTATGAATTATATGAGACATGCAGATCTTGTTTAATTGGAAAGATGACAAAGTCTCCATTCACAGGAAAAGGTGAAAGAGCTAATGATCTTTTGGCCCTCATACATACTGATGTATGTGGACCACTGAACATACCAGCCATAGGAGGTTTTCAGTACTTCATCACATTCACTGATGATTTCAGTAGATATGGTTATGTGTATTTAATGAAACACAAATCAGAGTCCTTTGAAAAGTTCAAGGAATTCAAGAATGAAGTACAAAACTAACTAGGTAAGAATATTAAAACTCTTCGATCAGATCGAGGTGGTGAGTATTTAAGCCTAGAGTTTGATGACCATCTGAAAGAGTGTGGGATCCTATCCCAACTCACTCCTCCTGGAACACCCCAATGGAATGGTGTATCTGAGAGAAGAAATCGAACCCTGTTGGACATGGTCTGATCCATGATGAGTCACGCCGATCTTCCAAACTCCTTTTGGGGACATGCGCTGTTGAAAGCAGCTTACACATTTAACCGTGTTCCATCCAAAAAGGTTGAGAAGACACCATATGAGATATGAAGTGGTGAGAAACCACATATGTCTTACATGAAGATTTGGGGTTGCGAAGTTTATGTGAAACGACAAATTTCAACTAAGCTTAAGCCCAAATCTGACAGATGCTTATTTGTGGGGTATCCTAACGAAACAAGAGGATATTACTTCTACAATCCTTCTAAGGGAAAAGTGTTTGTCGCTCGAACTGGAGTTTTCCTAGAAAAGGATTTTATTTCCAAAGGAACTAGTGGGAGGAAAGTAGAGCTTGAAGAAATTCAAGAATCACAAAGCATCGATACACCTATGGGGGAATTAGAGCAGGAAACACAAGTGGTTGTGGAAGAGCAACCTGCTCAAATAGAACAAGACCAGCATAGGTCAAGCAGGATATGTCACCTACCTGAGAGATATGGATATCTCATAACAGATCAAGGTGATGTATTACTCATGGATCAAGATGAGCCTATGACCTACCAAGAGACCATAACTGGTCCCGAGTCTGAGAAGTGGCTAGAAGCCATGAAATCTTAAATGGATTCCATGTACACAAACCAAGTTTGGACCTTGGTAGAGCCTCCTGTAGGAGTTAATCCTATAGGATGCAAGTGGGTCTTCAAAAAGAAGATTGACATGGATGGTAAGGTACATACCTATAAGGCAAGACTGGTTGCAAAAGGATATAAACAAATTCATGGTGTTGACTATGATAAAACCTTTTCACCAGTTGCAATGCTTAAATCTGTTCGGATTTTACTTGCTATCGCTGCATATCATGATTATGAAATATGGCAGATGGATGTCAAAACTGCTTTCCTTAATGGAAATCTTCTTGAGGATGTGTACATGACACAACCTGAAGGATTTGACATGCCAGAAGAAGCCCAAAAGATATGTAAGCTACAAAGATCAATCTATGGATTGAAGCAAGCTTCCAAAAGCTGGAATCTTCGTTTTGATGAAAGGGTAAAACAATATGGATTCATCAAGAACGAAGATGAGCCTTGTGTCTACAAGAAGGTTAGTGGGAGCATGATCGTTTTCCTGGTATTATATGTAGATGACATATTACTCATTGGAAACGATGTCCCTACCCTGCAACAAGTAAAGACTTGGTTGGGGAAATGCTTTTCTATGAAGGACCTAGGTGAAGCAGCCTATATATTAGGAATCAGAATCTATAGAGATAGATCATGAAAACTGCTTGGCCTAAGTCAGAGTACATACATAGACAAAGTGTTGAGACGCTTTAATATGCATGATTCCAAGAAAGGATTCATACCTATGCAACATGGCATGTGTCTATCAAAAACACAATCCCCATCAACTAAGGTAGAAAGGGAACGCATGAATAAGATTCCATATGCATCTGCAATAGGATCTATCATGTATGCCATGTTATGTACTCGACCAGATGTCTCGTATGCTTTAAGTGCAACGAGTAGGTACCAATCTGATCCTGGTGATGCCCATTGGGTAGCTGTCAAGAATATCCTTAAGTACTTGAGAAGGACTAAGGACTCATTCTTGATATATGGAGGTCAGGAAGAATTGGTTGTAATTGGTTACACTGATGCTAGCTTCCATACAGATAAGGATGACTTTAGATCGCAATCTGGTTATGTGTTTTGCTTGAACGGTGGCGCTGTGAGCTGGAAAATTTCAAAGCAAGATACAATTGTTGACTCTACAACCGAGGCCGAGTATATTGCTGCCTCAAGTGCAACAAAGGAAGCTGTTTGGATCAGGAAGTTCATTAGTGAACTTGGCATAGTCCCTAGCATTGTGGATCCCATTGGTCTCTATTGTGATAACAATGGTGCTATCGCACAAGCCAAGGAGCCTAGATCTCACCAACAATCCAAACACATACTTAGGCGTTATCATCTCATTCGAAAGATAATAGATAGAGGAGATGTGAAAATATGTAAAGTACTTACACTTGACAATATTGCTGACCCACTGACAAGGCCTCTTGCGCAGCAGAAGCATGATGGCCATACTAGATCAATGGGCATAAGGGGTATGCCTGATTGGCTCTAGTGCTAGTGAGAGATTGTTGGTGTAAGCCCTAAAGGCCAATACTTTTGGTACTTGTATCGAATTATTTATTAATAATAAAAGGCATTTTCTTTATTATGGTTGATTAATAAAGTCCCTGGAATAGATAGTCCGTTTGATGTATTAAGTGTCACTTAATCATGAGAGCACATTAAACATAAGGACATTATTCTTAAAGTATCCGTAGTCAAGCTTTAGTGTGAAGTGGGATAACATTAAAGCATTAAGACTATTATGTTTGTAGACTGATGATCACATCTCATGGATCATGGATAAAGAGTTATCAAGTCTTAAACATAGGTATGAATATTAGGAGTAATATTTATACCGGATTGACCTGCTATGAGAATACTATATAGAAAGTGATGCAAAGTGTCATAAGTTATTCTCATGGTGATAATAGTGTATACCACTCTTCGACCTGAAACCACCATGGATCCTAGATGTAGAGTCGAGTGCTTTATTGTTGATCCAGCGTTGTCCGTAACTGGATAACCATAAAGACAGTTGATGGGTACTCCACGAAGCATGCTGAGGGACATGAGTGTCCTAGGTGGAATTTGTCCATCCTGCGTAACAGGATAAATGTCTATGGGCCCAATATTGAACTGGACAAGGGTGACACGGTCTATACCTTGTGTTCAATATAGATATAAGGGAAAAGGGGTAATTATACACATAATTATTATCACAGGAGGTTTTGTTAGATCACATGACATTTTCGTGACTTGGGTAGCAGTGATGTGTTACTAGATACCGTTCATTGTTTATTATGTTAAATGCGTGATTTAATATAATTGCCAACGTCGCGAAAACCTACAGGGTCACACACAAAGGACAGATTGATGAGAAATAGATTAACTAAGGGCACCATAAGGTACGGTGCACTTAAGTGGGAGACGAAATATAGTAAGGTACCAAATACTTAAGTGATTTTGGCATATTATGAGATATGGGACAAAATACACTTAAGTGGGCTTTTTAGCTTGAAGCCCACACAAGTGGTTCTATAAATAAAACCCCTTGGGTAGAAGCATTGTTACTCCACTCAGACTGAAATTCAAGTAGAGACTTGGAATTTCGTTTCCCTCTCTCTCTCTCACTCAAAGCCTTCATTCATAATAGCTAGCACTGCGATTGAAGGAATCCGTTCGTGTGGACTGAGTAGAGACGTTGTCATCGTTCAACGTTCGTGATCGCCCCGTGGATTTGTATCCGAGGTTTTGATCGTTACAAGGGATCTACACCAAAGGTTTGAATCGCCACAAGAGGTAACGATTCTATCACTGATCATGCCCATTCGTAAGGATCACTAAATGGAGAAACTTTTAAATTCCGCTGCGTCTTGGATGGCAATTCTCCTTCACACACAATGAAAAATCATGGTGAAGTGATGATTAAGAAAATGGTGATTGGAAAGGTGATGAGAACACTCAATCTTCATTTTGATCACATGATAGTTGTTTATAAGGTATCTAGAAGCACATGAGTTGAGGATTCTTAAAAGAAAAAGAGTGTAAGAGTCAATTTAAGCTCAGTAGGCTCAAACTTTCAAGAAGAATGGTTCTTTAGAGTGGCACACAAGCAAGAAGATTTGAGATAAAATCAAGAAGTTTGCATGTTTAAGCTCCCAAAATACCAAACTTTATGGTAAAACTAAATCCTTCAAAAAAGGATGAAGGGAATCAAATTTCAATCAATAAATGACTCAAAGCAAGGACAAGAAGAACATTCAATGCTATAACGTTGAAAATTGAATCATTATGCCTCAGATGGTATGTATAATAAAGGAAAGAAGAGGGATCAAGACCGTGATGATGTTGAAGTTAACATAGTCCAAGATGATTCAAATGATGGCACTAAAGTGTTCATGGCTAGAGTTTCTACGGATTAACTTTAAATAGGATTATGGTTTCTAGATACAGGTTGCTTAAATCATATGACATACCACAAGAACTGGTTGGTCAATTTTGATAGCACAAGAAAGAGAATGGTGAAATTAGCATATAATAGAACCATATAGGCTGAAGGAACTGGGAACATGGTAATCATAATGAATGATGGTAGGTTTGCAACTTGAGGATGAGATGTTTCGATTTTTGAGAATGTGATGTTTCTACAAGGAATGGAGTGAAATCTACTAAGTTTTGGATAAATTATATATAAGTACTTCTTTGTAATCATAAAGGATGATGTATTTGAACTATATGATCCTACCAACATCCTTTTCCTAAGGTAACCACTTGCAAAGAATACGACCTTTAAGACATTGATAAACACCACAGAGATAGAGTGCTTGAAAGTTATGGTGGAAAATAAGAAAAGTTGGATATGCACTACTACGTAAAAGTCATTTCACCATTGTTGGAAAAGAGATACAACTATAGTTGACAAACCATGGTGAGGTAGGGGGTGATTGTAAGTATGATGTTTTCCATAACAGTCGTGTCATCATAATTATAGACTAGGTAGTGCACTAAGTATCACAACAGTTACATTAAACAACTGTAGAGAAATTCTTAACGCTTAACATTTAACAATGGTTGTGCTAAACAATCATTGTGATATATACACCTGAGTTTACTATAAATTATGTGGAATGCTTATTTCGCCAATGTTCATTAAATCTATAACCTTTCAATCTGATCTAGAAATTTATAATATTACAAACATACAACATACAAGATACAACAAACAAATCTTATTAACAAAAATAAAATCATAAACAACATACCATAAAGAAACACAACTTACAACTTTTATTACTAACAACAAACAACTTTTATCAACAACA
Source organism: Lathyrus oleraceus (assembly GCF_024323335.1). Lineage (NCBI taxonomy): Eukaryota > Viridiplantae > Streptophyta > Magnoliopsida > Fabales > Fabaceae > Lathyrus > Lathyrus oleraceus. The sequence goes on along the minus strand of NC_066581.1, from coordinate 260,072,445 downwards.
ACAACAACATATCAACTCAAAAAATGTTTCACGAACGTACTTGTCCCATAATGGCATCCACAATGAAAGGAGGATGAAGCTGAAGTGAGAGTTGCAAACTTGTGTTAAAATTTAATGGATGTCATATCAGGTCTTTCACACAAGTTTACAACACTCACTTTAGCTTCATCCTGATTATATTTTTTCATAACAACACAAACCATTTGTGAACAAAACCCTTAGTATCAGGTTTCTTAAGTTAATTATTTTCATTCACTTTCCCTACCTACAAGTCAAAATATTATACAAATGCAGAAAATTCACATATATAATTCATACACTTCTATAATCCATAAACTAACAAAAATTTCACTCATCTTAAGTTATACGTGTCATATTATCCTATAAACATTTGAAAGAAGTTGTTGAAACATAAACAATGATACATAAACAGCATAGTTCACTTCTTAGGTTATACATTCAATCATACTAATTAATTTAACTTCTAAACATATTTGGAAACATAAACTATTAAACCATGTAAGAATGTATAATATATATTGTGAAGTATAACCTATATCGTAACCATTTCCTGAGATTTGATAGAGTTAAAGCATATTCTGTAATGTTAAGTCCTTGTATTTTTGACTGGAAGTGATTTTGGTAAAACTAACTTAGCTGCAACATGTTGAACAAGATGTCCTAACATGTGAATTCGACATCTTGTCTGAAACAGGTTTTACTCTTGGTAACGGTTGATTGTTTAACTGATTTCAGAATATCCTAGGCATATTAAGTAATCCCTTGTGACATTCGCGATTGAGGAATCAGAGATTCTGATTGATTTCAACAGATTTAGTTTTCTAAATGTTGAGACATCTTAGGAAACTTTTGATTGATAGCCTTATGTTGTGCAGCTGGTTCACTTCGTGTACAAGGCCCAAATCTAGTTCATTCTCTGGCTATATATATAATGTCTCAAAACCTAATCGAATCATGAAGAAAAGAAGATAGTTGATTGTATTAGGGTTTGAGTGTATGAGTTATTTGTGAGCCTATCAAATATCATCTTGATATATAAGTAGGATTGTGTTAACTGGTTATAAGGATTGTCAAACACTCATAAGCTTTTAAGCATTGAGTGATTGTGTGTCTATGAAGTGTGACTTCAGAATTTCTTGTAATAGTTTGAATTGTCACTGTTGTGATTGAAATGGAGGTGATAAGCGTCTCACACCTAGGAGTGTCTTAGGTAGAAGTTAAGCACGGGTAGTGATTAGGGTGTATTATGTAAATTGGAGATAGTTTGCAGAAGGTCTACAAACTAATACTATTTTGTGTTATGTTATGTTATGTTATGTTATATGTAAGTTATTTTGTTCTTGATCAGATATCAGTGTCTTAACATCTCTTAGGACATCTGATATCTGCATACCAGAATTTTAATAGGTATCAGAGCAGACATCCTACTTTATTTCTGGGTGAGATTCAGGGAAGATAATTTCAGGTACAATGGACAGGGAAGGTGGATTTGTGAACAAACCACACATTCTTGATGGAACCAACTATGACTACTGGAAAGCACGAATGGTGGATTTTATCAAATCCATGGATAACAAGGCTTGGAAATCTGTGATCAAGGGATGAGATCCACCAATGATTAGAGATAAATATGACAAGATTACTGATGTGTTGAAGGCTGAGGAAGACTGGGATGATGAAGATGACAAATTATCTTTGGGAAACTCCAAAGCATTGAATGTTATATTCAATGAAGTGGGCAAGAACATCTTCAGACTAATAAACAACTGCATTGTTGCTAAAGGTGCTTGAGAGATCTTAAAGACTGTTCATGAAGGAACCTCTAAGGTAAAGATGTCAAGACTTTAACTTCTGACCACTAAGTTTTAGAACTTAAGAATGAAGGAGGATGAGAACACTTGTGACTTTCACATGAATATCGTTGAGATAGTCAATGCCTCAAGTGCTCTAGGGGAGAAGATGTCAGAAGCCAAGCTGGTCATAAAAATCCTCAGGTCTCTTCCTAAGATATCTGACATGAAGGTTACTTCCATTGAAGAAGCTCAAGATATCAACAACATGAAAGTTGATGAACTTATGGGATCTCTTCAAAGCTTTGAGTTAGGGTTCAGTGAAAAGTCAAAAAAGAAGAAAAGCATAACCTTTGTTTCTAATATTGAAGACCTTGAAGATGAATGTGACCTGAATACAGATGAAGGGATGTCTAATGATATTACTTTACTTGGGATACAATTAAACAAAGTGATGAAGAAGATGGACTGGAATATAAGAGCCAATGTCAAGAACAAGTCATTCGACATCACCAAAAATCAGGATTTTGGCAGAAGGCCCAAAACTGAAGAAAAGACTAACTAAGGAAAAGGAATACCATGCCATGGATGTGAAGGGTTTGGTCACATAAGGGCTTAGTGCCCCATATTTCTCAAGAAACAGAAGAAGGCCTTGTGTGTCTCGTGATCATAAGATGATTCTGAAAGTGATCTTGAAGTGGAACCTACCAAACATGTTACTGCCCTGACTGGAATTTATGACTCTGATGAAGACTCTGATTGTGAGGAACTAACCTTTGAAGAACTTGTTGAATCTTACAAGGAATTATGCCTCAGAATTGAAGAAGTCTGTAAATTGGGAGAAGATCAAAATAAAACTATTGCTCAACTACAAGCAGAGAAAGTGGAGCATATTTCTATCATCTCTGATCTGAAGGAGGAAGTTGTACTCATCAATTCAAAAATTGACAATATGACTAAATCTGTAAGAATGCTTAACAATAGTTCTGATGTACTGGATGAAATTCTTCAAACTGGTAAGAATGTTGGAAATGTTTAAGGTCTAGGATATGACAATCAAGGAGTAATGAATAAATAAAAAGGGTATGTAATGAACTTTGTTCCACCTAAAAGACAACAGGAACGACATATGTCAAATCAAATGTCCCAACATCGGCAAGGGTATCAAGAGATTTACTCAGAAAGCAAGATTCAAAGATGGAAGTGTCATCATTGTGGGAAGTTTGGTCATATAAAGCCTTATTGCTACAAATTGTATGGTTATCCTAAACCTGCTTCATAACTCAGAAGAAAGCAAACCATGGTGAATCCAAAGAAAGATGGATTCCCAAAAATGGTATGTTAGGACTCATAGCTCACACCTCCCTCAGAGCATCTGCTAGAGAGGACTGGTATTTTGATAGTCGATGCTCTAGACACATGACTCGTGTCAAGAGATTCTTGGTGAATATTAAGCCATATGTTACTAGCTATGTCACCTTTGGATATGGATCAAAAGGAGAAATAAATAGGATTGGAAAGCTGGACTATCCAGAATTTCCTAGTCTAGAAGTTGTTCTGTTTGTTAAAGGACTGATTGTTAATCTTATAAGTATTAGCCAACTCAGTGATCAAGGTCTCAAAGTAAACTTCAATAAATCTGAATGTATGGTAACAAATGAGAAGGATGAAGTTATCATGAAGGGAGCCAGATCAAAAGATAACTGTTATCTGTGGACTCCTCAAGAAATAGTTTGTCTCTCCATTTGCCTAATGTCAAAAGAGGATGAAATTAAGTTATGGCATCAAAAGCTTGGTCACTTACATCTGAAAGGTATGAAGAAGGTTATGCCAAAGGAAGCAGTAAGAGGAATTCCCAAACTAAAAATTTGTGAAGGAAGAATTTATGGTGAATGTCAAATCGAGAAGCAAACAAAGATGTTCCACAAGAAGCTTCAACATCTAACCACTTCAAAAATTCTAGAGCTACTTCATATGGACTTGATGGGACCTGTGTAAGTTGAAAGTCAAGGAGGAAAGAGGTATGCCTATGTTGTTGTTGATGACTTCTCTAGGTTCACATGGGTAAACTTCATTAAAGAAAAGTCAAAAGTGTTTGAAGTGTTTAAAGAAATGTGCCAAAAGATTCAAAGAGAGAAGGATTGTGGCATTGTTAGGATTAGAAGTGGCCATGGGAAGGAATTTGAGAATAATAAGTTTCAAGAATTCTGAATTTTTGAAGGAATTAGTCATGGGTTCTCTTCACCCATCACCCCACAATAGAATGGTGTGGTTGAGCGTAAAAATTGAACCATTCAAGAATGTGCCAGAGTCATGCTTCATGTTAAGAAACTACCATATCATTTTTTGGCTGAAGCCATGAACACTGCCTGCTATATTCTAAATAGAGTGATTATCAGATCTGGCACATCATCCACATTGTATGAACTATGGAAATGAAGAAAGCCAACTGTGAAATATTTCCATGTATTTGGAAGTAAATGTTATATTCTGGCAGATCATGAGTAGAGAAGAAAAATTGATCATAAAAGCGATGAGGGAATTTTTCTAGGATACTCTACAAATAGCAGAGCATATAGAGTCTTCAACTCCAGAACCAAGGTAATGATGGAATCCATAAACATTGTAGTTGAGGAATCAACTAACGAAGCTGGTGTCACAAATGATGTTGAAACATCAATGAATGATGCTCCATAAGATGTTGTAGACACAAATGCTAATACTGAACCTACATTGATTGACTCAACTAATAAAGGACCTTCCATCATAATTCAGAAAGATCATCCTAAGGAGCTTATTATAGGAAATCTAAATGAAGGAATAATCACTAGATCAAGAGAAGTTGTGTCAAATTCCTGTTTTGTTTCTAAATTTGAACCCAAGAATATCAAGGAAGCCTTGATTGATGAGTTTTGGATTAATGTTATGCAAGATGAACTTAGTCAATTCAAAAGAAATGAGGTATGAGATTTGGTTCCAAGACCTGTAGGAACAAATGTTATTGGCACTGGATGGATGTACAAGAACAAGTCTGATGAACAAGGGGTTGTTACTAGAAACAAATCCAGACTTGTTACTCAAGGATACACCCAAATGGAAGGAGTAGAATTTGATGAAACCTTTGATCCAGTTGCTCGCTTGGAGTCTATCAGATTGTTACTTGGAATGACATGTCTTTTAAAGTTTAAATTGTTCCAAATGGATGTTAAAAGTGTCTTCCTAAATGGCTATTTAAATGAAGATGTGTATGTTGAACAGCCAAAAGGGTTTATTGATCCTACATTCCCAAATCATATGTACAAATTAAAGAAGGAACTGTATGGTTTAAAACAAGCCCCAAGAGCTTGGTATGAAAGGTTGACTGAATTTCTCATCAATCATGGATATAAAAAGCGTGGAATTGACAAAACTCTCTTTGTCAAAGAAAAGGATGGAAAACTTATGATAACTTAGACCTATGTGGATGACATTGTGTTTGGAGGGATGTCATATGACATGGTCCAACATTTTGTCAAGCAAGTGCAATTTGAGTTTGAAATGAGTTTGGTAGGAGAACTGGCGTACTTCCTTGGGCTCCAAGTCAAACAGATGGAAGACAACATCTTTCTGTGTCAAAACAAATATGCTAAGAGTATTGTGAAGAAATTTGGATTGGAGAATACTAGTCAAAAAAGAACTCTTGCACCTACTCACTTAAAGTCATCTAAAGATGAAAAAGGCTTAAGTGTTGACCAAAGTTTATATAGAAGTGTGATTGGAAGCCTTCTATACGTTACAACAAGCAAACTAGATATAACTTTTGTTGTTGGTGTGTGTGCTAGGTATCAAGCCGAACCCAAAGTGAGTCACATCAATCAAGTAAAAAGGATTCTAAAGTATGTGAATGACATAAGTGAGTATGGAATGTTGTACTCCCATGATTCAAAATCTATGTTGGTAGGATATTGTAATGTTGATTGGGCTGGTAGTGCTGATGATAAGAAGAGCATCTCTGGAGGATGTTTATTCTTGAGAAACAATTTGATTTCATGGTTCAGCAAGAAACAAAATTGTGTATCCCTATCCACTGCTGAAGTTGAGTACATAGAAGCAGGAAGCGACTGCTCTCAACTAATATGGATGAAACAAATGTTGACAGAATACAATGTTACACAAGATGTCATGATATTATTCTGTGACAACTTGAGTGTTATGCATATCTCAAAAAATCCTATTCAGCACAGTAGAACTAAACACATTGACATCAGACATAATTTCATTAGAGAACTTGTTGAAGACAAAGTCATAATACTTGAGCATGTTAGCATGGAGAATCAGCTTACAGATATTTTTACCAAAGCCTTGGATGCAAGTCAATTTGAAAACTTAAGAAGAAAACTTGGGATTTGTGTTAATGAGCATTTACAACAATTACAGCTAATTAAGTGTGTCAAACAAGAGCATATCTCTCATCATTACACTGGACACACTTACCTAAACCCCTTACCTCATTGTGTATCCTTTAGGAGAAAACTACACTACCCTTTCCACTCAAATGCCTTATTCTCTTCCAGACATTTGCTCTCTCTCTCTCTCTCTCTCTCTCTCTCTCTCTCTCTTAAAAACCTTTCCATATGCCATCTACTTCAAGTGTCAACTAACATGTCTCAACAATCTTCACCCACTCTCATGCATGTCCCAGCTGAAACCAGTGGATCTTCCTCCCCAACATCTAGGGCAAACGAACCGTTTCAAATGATCAACCTGGCAGATCTGGTCTTGAATGTTGCCCCTCTATCCATGGTTCATCCTCCTCCTCAGAAGAAAGTTATTCCTTATGTGTCAAAAAATGTCAAGAATTCTAGTAAGTCTTCTGAACCTATCATCCCTCATAAATATAACAATGTTGTTGAAGAGGAATCTAGGTATAAAGGGTATGAAATAAGAAACTCTAGTATGCATGATGACGACACCGAAAATCCCACGGAAGCAGAAAGAAATGAAAATGATAAGGAACTTAGGAAGTTTGTTGCATTTATTTTGAAGGAAGTAAACTCAGATGTTTTGCCAGATGTTCAAACATCTTTGGTAAAAGATCTAAGCCCTGACAATGGCTCTAGTGAAAAATCTGAGGAAAGCGTTCCTGAACATGCTGCTCGTGAGAGAAGAAGTAAAAAAAAGTTTATCTTGTTGTAAATGTTGAAGAACTAACTTCTGGTAAAGAACCCCTTGCAAATATTTTTACTCCTAGTATTTCTAAGAGACTTTAGAGATGTAAAGGAAAAATGTAACACCCCAAATAAAGAAAAAAGAATTATTTAATTAAGTTGATAAAATAATTATTAATTTAATTAAATAAATTGGATTATTGGATTATTATTATTATTATTATTATTATTATTATTATTATTATTTTGGAATAATAATAATTGGAATATATATATAAGTGGGAATAAAGAAAAGGGTTTCATTCTTAACAAAGAAATTTCACGTGAAACTCAGAGAAGCTGCAGAGAAGAGGAAAAAGGGCAAAGAGCCGAAAAGCACGGTTGAGGAACGGAAAAGCTAAAGCTTAGAGAATTGCCGGATTATCTCAGGTAAGGGGGGTTTATCGTCGTTTAATGGGTATTATAGAATAACATGTCATGGGTAGTGAGAAGCCGTTGATTTTAACCCTAATTGGAACTGTATATGCTGAAATTGACGTTGAATAAACCGTGTTAAAAACTGTAAATTGAATTGATAGTTGTGTGAGTCGAAAATGTTAGACCAGGGTACGAATCCCAATTAAAAACTTGAATCGGCGCTACCAATTTACCGGACGAATGGTTCTGTTTAGAGATGGTTGTAGTTGAGGAAACGGCCGGAAAACCTGTGAAACGTAAGCTAACGGAACCCTGGAAAACTCAGAAAAATCTGAGTCTGCGCGCGAGCGGTCGACCATAGGGTCGGCGTGCGCTGACCCGTGAGGCCTGCGCTGACTGCATGCGTCGACGCATGGTGGTTTTGCGCCGACCAGTGAGCTAAGCGTCGACTGTATGCGTCGACGCATAAGGCTTTTGCGCCGACTCCCTCCAGTTGAGCAGAGTCTTTGCAGAATGGAAAATAGTTGATTTTATGTTGTGAGTGCAAGTGGTAGCTGGCCTATCATAGTTAATTGTGAGGAATGAATTTATTAGGTTTATGGTTGTGAAATGTTGATGCAATAATGTTGAAAAGTTGATTTTTTTTTAGTTGCCTTGTTGAAATTATTAAGTTGTAGGCCGATGAGCCAACGTTGATTCTAAGTTGATTTGTTGAGCATTACTGAGTTGTAGGCTGAAGAGCCAAAGTTGATTATGAGTTGTTCTGTTGAAAAGCTGTTATGTGGCTGTTGCTATTATGTTGTTGAGCTTTCAAGTCGTACATGACATATACATTCATATGCATTAAGTCGGGGCTTTTGCTCACACCACGTTGGCCTGGATTGGCAAAAATATGGGGCTTTTGCTCACACCACGTTGGCCTGGATTGGCAAAAATATGGGGCTTTTGCTCACGCCACGTTGGCCTGGATTGGCAAATTTTTAAGTTGAAAGTTGAAGGCTTATGCCTTGATGCCCACTAAACTGGAAATGATTTTAAGTTGGGAGTTTTACTCCAAATGGTACCACATGCATGAAGAGTCGAGTCTCATTGAGTTGCATTTTATGTTGTTATTGAGTTGCCTTTACGTTGTGTTTGAATATGATAATTGAGTTGACTATGCCGTTGCCTAATGCATGATATAATTAGGGTGATTAACGTGTAGAATTACTTAACATAACATGATAAATTATAATATTTGTTATATCGATTGAGGAACTCACCCTTACAGCTATATTTTTCAGGTAACGAGCAGTGAGTCGAATAGAAGCTAGTGCTTGAAGTCTAGTGTGGTTAGAGGGTCATGCTCTGATAGATGTAACATCGGGACGGGATGTTTGAATTGTTGAATAAATGTTAATTTTGATGAATTACAGATGTTGAAATATTTTATCCGCTGCGTATTGTTAAAGAAGTTTTATGTTGAATAAAATTGAGCATGACTGATTTTATATTGACTTTTGTGAAGAAGTTGTTATGTGACACCCTTGAGATGCATGATTACTCTGATATGTATGATTTAATTGTTGTTGTTTTATTATTAAACATTTGGGGTATTTTAGAAGGGTGTTACATTAGTGGTATCAGAGCAGGTCGGTCCGTCCGGCCAGTTGTCGTGTCGTTTTGTCTAACAATTGTGTATTGTTACCAATCTAACTTTAAGTTGTGTTGTATTGATAAGTTGAAATGGCTGGAAGGAATGACGCTGCGATGGCTGCCGCAATGCAAGCGATGGCACAAGCTGTGCAGAACTTGCCAAATGCTGGTGGAGATGCTGGATCACGTAGCTTGGCGACTTTTCAGAGAGAGAATCCGCCGGTGTTTAAAGGGAAGCATGATCCAGATGCAGCTTTGGGATGGTTGAAAGAGATTGAGAGGATCTTCCGTGTTATGGACTGTACTCCAGCTCAGAAGGTTCGGTATGGAACTCACATGCTAGCAGTCGAAGCTGATGACTGGTGGCTAGAGACTCACGAGAGGTTGACTGTGGCAGGTGAAGACGTTACTTGGGATGTATTCCGTAGGGAATTTCTGAGGAAGTATTATCCAGAGGATGTCCGTGGTAAGAAGGAGATTGAATTCCTTGAGCTGAAGCAAGGAAACATGTCTGTCACGGATTATGCTGCGAAATTCGTGGAGTTGTCCAAATTTTATCCTCATTACACTGGTGCTGGTGCTGAATTTTCAAAGTGCATCAAGTTTGAAAATGGATTGCGCTCTGAAATTAAGAAGGCTGTTGGGTATCAGAAGATACGCATTTTTACTGAATTGGTTGATAGTTGCAGGATATTTGAAGAGGACAATAATGCTCATTACAAGATTGTCAGTGATCGCAGAGGCAAGCAACATCAAAACCGTGGCAAGCCGTATGATGTTCCAGCTGGAAAGGGGAAGCAAAGAGCTGCTCCGGCTCAGAGAGCTAGTGGGGGAGATGCTCCTACTGGTATAGTTTGCTTCAAGTGTGGTCAGGCTGGTCATAAGAGTAATGTATGCACTGCTGAAGTGAAGAGGTGTTTTCGCTGTGGTAAGACTGGGCATGCAATAGCTGATTGCAAGCACAAGGAAGTGATTTGTTTTAATTGCGGAGAAGAAGGGCATATTGGAAGTCAGTGTCAGAAGCCGAAGAAAGGGAATCAGTCAGGAGGCAAGGTCTTTGCTTTATCGGGTTCTGAGACTTCTGCAGATGATCGTTTGATCCGAGGTACGTGTTATATTAATGGCTTTCCTCTTGTAGCTATTGTTGACACAGGCGCGACTCATTCCTTTATCTCTTTGGATTGTGCTGTGAAACTTAAGTTAGAGGTATCTGAGATGTTTGGAAGTATGGTAATTGATACTCCTGCGAAGGGTTCAGTGACTACTACTTCGGTTTGTTTAAATTGTCCTTTGAGTATTTTTGGTAGAGACTTTGGGATGGACCTAGTGTGCCTTCCACTAGTGCAGATTGATGTTATTCTGGGTATGAACTGGTTGGTGTTTAACCGAGTTTCTATCAATTGTTTTGATAAGACTGTGATATTTCCTGAGAGTGAGGAAGGAAAGAGTTTGTTTCTATCAGCGAGACAAGTGGATGAGGAAGTAGCTGATGGGGCAGAGTTGTTTATGCTGTTAGCGACTTTGGAGGCTAAAGATAAACTGATGATTTGCGATCTAGCTGTGGTGTGTGATTTTCCTGATGTGTTTCCGGAAGAAGTGAATGAATTGCCGCCAGAGCGTGAAGTGGAGTTCTCTATTGACTTGGTACCTGGTACTAGGCCGATATCGATGGCTCCGTACCGTATGTCTGCTGTTGAGTTAACTGAATTGAAGAGTCAGTTGGAAGATCTATTGGATAAGAAATTTATTCGTCCGAGTGTGTCACCGTGGGGTGCACCAGTGCTATTGGTTAAGAAGAAAGAAGGTACTATGAGGTTGTGTGTGGACTACAGGCAACTGAATAAAGTGACGATCAAGAATCGGTATCCTTTGCCGAGGATTGATGATTTGATGGATCAGTTGGTTGGTGCAAGTGTGTTCAGCAAGATAGATTTGAGGTCTGGGTATCATCAGATACGTGTGAAGACTGAGGATATTCAGAAGACTGCTTTCAGGACAAGGTATGGACATTATGAGTATTCTGTAATGCCTTTTGGTGTAACTAATGCACCTGGAGTATTTATGGAGTATATGAATAGGATTTTCCATCCATACCTAGACAAGTTTGTCGTGGTATTTATTGATGATATTTTGGTGTATTCGAAATCGGAAGAAAGGCATGCTGAGCATTTGAGAGTGGTTTTGGAAGTTCTACGAGAAAAGAAATTATTTGCTAAATTGTCCAAGTGTGAGTTTTGGTTAGAAGAGGTAAGTTTTCTTGGTCATGTGATTTCAAGAGGTGGTGTTGCTGTTGATCCTTCTAAGATAGAAGCGGTATCTAAGTGGGAAGCTCCGAAGTCTGTTGCTGAGATTCGAAGTTTCCTTGGTTTGGCTGGTTATTATAGGAAGTTCATTGAAGGGTTTTCTAAGTTGGCGTTACCGTTGACGATGTTGACTAGAAAGGGGCAAGCATTTGTTTGGGACTCAAAATGTGAAGAAGGGTTCCAAGAGTTAAAGAGAAGGTTAACTAGTGCTCCTATTCTGATATTACCGAGTTCGTCGGAATCATTTGAAGTTTATTGCGATGCTTCATTGTTGGGTTTGGGTGGCGTGTTGATGCAGAATAAGCAGGTTATAGCTTATGCTTCAAGACAGCTGAGGGTTCATGAGAGGAACTATCCGACGCACGATTTAGAGTTGGCGGCTGTAGTGTTTGTTCTGAAGTTGTGGAGGCATTACTTGTATGGGTCAAGATTTGAAGTTTTCAGTGACCATAAAAGTTTGAAGTATTTGTTTGATCAGAAAGAGCTGAATATGAGACAGAGGAGATGGTTAGAGTTTCTGAAGGATTATGACTTTGGTTTGAATTACCATCCGGGTAAAGCAAATGTAGTGGCTGATGCGTTGAGTCGGAAGTCATTACATATGTCTATGTTAATGGTTAGGGAATTGGATTTGATTGAGCAGTTTAGAGACTTGAGTTTGGTGTGTGAGAGTACTCACAATAGTGTTAAATTGGGAATGTTGAAATTAACAAGTGGTATTCTAGATGAGATCAGAGAGGGTCAGAAATCCGATATGCTTTTGGTTGATAAGTTGACTCTAGTGAGTCAAGGTCAAGGTGGCGAATTCAGAATTGATGAGACTGGTATTTTGAAATTTGGTAGTCGGGTGTGTATTCCGGATGTTACAGAACTTAAGAAGAGTATTCTTGAAGAAGGACATCGTAGTGGGTTGAGTATTCATCCTGGAGCTACGAAGATGTATCATGATTTGAAGAAGTTATTTTGGTGGCCGGGAATGAGAAGAGATATCGCGAGTTTCGTTTATTCTTGTTTGACGTGTCAGAAGTCAAAGATTGAGCATCAGAAGCCGTCTGGGCTAATGCAACCGTTGGCGATTCCAGAGTGGAAATGGGATAGTATCAGTATGGATTTTGTTTCTGGTTTACCGAGGACAAGTAAGAATTTTGAGGCTATTTGGGTGATTGTGGATAGATTGACGAAGTCGGCTCATTTCATTCCGATCAGAATGGATTATCCGTTAGAAAAATTGGCTGAGTTGTATATTGAGAAGATTGTAAGCTTGCATGGTATTCCGTCGAGTATTGTTTCGGACAGAGATCCTAGATTTACATCGAAGTTCTGGGAAGGTTTGCAGAAGGCTTTGGGAACTAAGCTGAGATTGAGTTCTGCATATCATCCGCAGACTGATGGTCAGACTGAGAGGACGATTCAGTCATTAGAGGACCTTTTGAGAGCTTGTGTTTTGGAAAAGGGAGGTGCTTGGGATTGTTATTTGCCTTTGATTGAGTTTACCTACAACAATAGTTTTCATTCGAGTATTGGTATGGCACCGTTTGAAGCTTTGTATGGTAGGAGATGTCGGACACCGTTATGTTGGTATGAGTCCGGTGAGAGTGCTGTGATTGGACCGGAGATTATTCAACAAACTACGGAAAAGATTAAGATGATTCAGGAGAAGATGAGAATTGCTCAGAGTCGTCAGAAGAGTTATCATGATAAAAGGAGGAAGTCACTTGAGTTCCAAGAGGGGGATCATGTGTTTCTTCGTGTCACTCCGATAACTGGTGTTGGTCGAGCTTTGAAGTCGAAGAAGTTGACACCGCGATTTATTGGTCCTTATCAGATTTTGGAGAGGATAGGAGAAGTAGCCTATCGTATCGCTTTACCGCCGTCACTTGCGAATTTGCATGAGGTTTTTCATGTGTCTCAGTTGAGGAGGTATATTCATGATCCGTCGCATGTGATCCAAGTAGATGATGTACAGGTGAGAGATAACCTGACTGTTGAAATATCACCTATGAGGATTGAGGATCGAGAGTTGAAGCAGTTGCGGGGTAAAGAGATTGCCTTAGTGAAGGTAGCTTGGGGAGGACCAGCAGGTGGCAATGTGACTTGGGAGCTGGAGAGTCAGATGAAAGAGTCCTATCCAGAGTTATTTGCTTGAGGTATGTTTTCGAGGACGAAAACTCTTTTAGTGGGGGAGAGTTGTAACACCCCAAATAAAGAAAAAAGAATTATTTAATTAAGTTGATAAAATAATTATTAATTTAATTAAATAAATTGGATTATTGGATTATTATTATTATTATTATTATTATTATTATTTTGGAATAATAATAATTGGAATATATATATAAGTGGGAATAAAGAAAAGGGTTTCATTCTTAACAAAGAAATTTCACGTGAAACTCAGAGAAGCTGCAGAGAAGAGGAAAAAGGGCAAAGAGCCGAAAAGCACGGTTGAGGAACGGAAAAGCTAAAGCTTAGAGAATTGCCGGATTATCTCAGGTAAGGGGGGTTTATCGTCGTTTAATGGGTATTATAGAATAACATGTCATGGGTAGTGAGAAGCCGTTGATTTTAACCCTAATTGGAACTGTATATGCTGAAATTGACGTTGAATAAACCGTGTTAAAAACTGTAAATTGAATTGATAGTTGTGTGAGTCGAAAATGTTAGACCAGGGTACGAATCCCAATTAAAAACTTGAATCGGCGCTACCAATTTACCGGACGAATGGTTCTGTTTAGAGATGGTTGTAGTTGAGGAAACGGCCGGAAAACCTGTGAAACGTAAGCTAACGGAACCCTGGAAAACTCAGAAAAATCTGAGTCTGCGCGCGAGCGGTCGACCATAGGGTCGGCGTGCGCTGACCCGTGAGGCCTGCGCTGACTGCATGCGTCGACGCATGGTGGTTTTGCGCCGACCAGTGAGCTAAGCGTCGACTGTATGCGTCGACGCATAAGGCTTTTGCGCCGACTCCCTCCAGTTGAGCAGAGTCTTTGCAGAATGGAAAATAGTTGATTTTATGTTGTGAGTGCAAGTGGTAGCTGGCCTATCATAGTTAATTGTGAGGAATGAATTTATTAGGTTTATGGTTGTGAAATGTTGATGCAATAATGTTGAAAAGTTGATTTTTTTTAGTTGCCTTGTTGAAATTATTAAGTTGTAGGCCGATGAGCCAACGTTGATTCTAAGTTGATTTGTTGAGCATTACTGAGTTGTAGGCTGAAGAGCCAAAGTTGATTATGAGTTGTTCTGTTGAAAAGCTGTTATGTGGCTGTTGCTATTATGTTGTTGAGCTTTCAAGTCGTACATGACATATACATTCATATGCATTAAGTCGGGGCTTTTGCTCACACCACGTTGGCCTGGATTGGCAAAAATATGGGGCTTTTGCTCACACCACGTTGGCCTGGATTGGCAAAAATATGGGGCTTTTGCTCACGCCACGTTGGCCTGGATTGGCAAATTTTTAAGTTGAAAGTTGAAGGCTTATGCCTTGATGCCCACTAAACTGGCAATGATTTTAAGTTGGGAGTTTTACTCCAAATGGTACCACATGCATGAAGAGTCGAGTCTCATTGAGTTGCATTTTATGTTGTTATTGAGTTGCCTTTACGTTGTGTTTGAATATGATAATTGAGTTGACTGTGCCGTTGCCTAATGCATGATATAATTAGGGTGATTAACGTGTAGAATTACTTAACATAACATGATAAATTATAATATTTGTTATATCGATTGAGGAACTCACCCTTACAGCTATATTTTTCAGGTAACGAGCAGTGAGTCGAATAGAAGCTAGTGCTTGAAGTCTAGTGTGGTTAGAGGGTCATGCTCTGATAGATGTAACATCGGGACGGGATGTTTGAATTGTTGAATAAATGTTAATTTTGATGAATTACAGATGTTGAAATATTTTATCCGCTGCGTATTGTTAAAGAAGTTTTATGTTGAATAAAATTGAGCATGACTGATTTTATATTGACTTTTGTGAAGAAGTTGTTATGTGACACCCTTGAGATGCATGATTACTCTGATATGTATGATTTAATTGTTGTTGTTTTATTATTAAACATTTGGGGTATTTTAGAAGGGTGTTACAAAAAACAGTTGCATTTGAAGATTCTTCCTCCAAGGAAGTGAAGAGAAAAGTCGGTGGTTTGAAAGGTATTCCTTCTAGAATCTCCACAAGAAAATATCATGTTGGACCTACTAGATCATGGAGTAAAGTTGTTACCCCTAATAGAAAGAGGAAAGTTGTCTCTTTTAGTGAATTCGAGTTTGATGTTGAAAAGGATGTCCAGGACATCACGCCTATAAAAAGATCTTCTAACAAGAAGCCTCGTGATGCTATTCCCAAAGCTCCATTGGACAATGCTTCTTTACATTATATGAAGAATGCAGAAAGGTGGAAGTATGTCATTCAAAGGAGGTATCCCTGGAAAGGGAATTTGGGAAGGATGCCCTTAAGTGTAATTAGGTCATGGAACTGACAGAAGCTGTTGGGCTAATGAAAACTGTCACACACTTCAGACCTTGCTATAAAAGCTTAGCAAAAGAGTTTGTGGTGACTATCCCTGATGGATATGATGATTGCTGACTATGGTAAGGTTTATGTGAGAGGAAATGTTGCAACATTCTCCCCAGATGTGATCAATAAATTTCTAGGAAGAACATATGTACCTCAGGCTGAGCTGGAAGCTACTGATGATCAGGTGTGCAAAGAGATCACAGCCAAGCAGGTTAGACATTAGTCAAACAAAGGGAAGTTGTCTGCTGGTAAGTTGAGTGTAAAATATGCCACCCTTCATAGGATTAGGACTGCCAACTGGGTGCCCACTAATCATACCTCAAAAATCTCTACCGGTCTTGGTAAATTTATTTATGTTGTTAGTACAACAAGAGCGTTTGACTTTGGAAAGTACATCTTTGAACAAGTGTTCAGACAAGCTTTCTGTACTGCTGTAAAAATGCCCATCTGCTTTCCATCCCTCGTCTATGGAATCATCCTAAATCACCATCCTTGTATTTTTCTGCCCATTGACAATGTGAAGAAAAGGGATTCTCCCTTATCACTCCACTACAAACTCTTTGCAGGAACACATGTTCCAGACATTGTTATGACTGAAGGAGAAGAGCGATCCAAAATGCAGTGGAATTTAAAAAAAAACCCTCCTTTAGTGATCCTTACGAATGGGCATGATTAGTGATAGAATCGTTACCTCTTGTGGCGATTGAAACCTTTGATGCAGATCTACGGAGCGATCACGAACGTTGAATGGTGACAACGCCTCTACTTAGTCCACACGAGCTGATTCCTTCAATCTCAGTGCTAGCTGCTACGAATGAAGGCTTTGAGTGAGTGAGAGAGAGAGAGAGAGAGAGAGAGAGAGAGAGAGAGAGAGAGAGAGAAACGAAATTGCAACTGCCCAAATGCTTCTGCACAAGGATTCTATTTATAGAACCACTTGTGTGGGCTGCAAGCTAAAAAGCCCACTTAAGTGTATGTGGCCCATATCTTATAATATGCCAAAATCACTTAAGTGCATGGTACCTTACCATATTTCATATTCTACTTAAGTACACCGTACCTTACGATGTTCTACAATTCACTTAAGTGCACCGTACCTTACGGTGTTCCTTAGTTACTTTATCTCTCATCAATCCGTCCTTTTGTGTGTGACCTTGTAGGTTTTCGCGGCATTGGCAATTATATTAAATCACGTATTTAACATAACATAATAAACAGTGAGCGGTATCTAGCAACACATCACTGCTGCCCAAGACACGAAAATGTCATGTGATCTGACAAATCCTTTTGTGATAATACTTATGTTTACAATTATCCTTTTTCCCTTATGTCTATGTTGAACACAAGGCATAGACCGTGTCATCCTTGTCCAGTTCAATGTTGGGCTTGTAGACATTTATCCTGTTATGCAGGATGGGCAAATTCCATCTAGGTCACTCATGTCCCTTAGCATGCTTCGTGGAGTACCCATCAACTGTCTTTATGGTCATCCAGTTACGGACAATGTTTGATCACCAATAAGGCACTCAACTCTACATCTAGGGTACATAGTGGTTTCAGGTCAAAGGGTGGTATACACCATTATCACCATGAGAATAACTTATGACACTTAGCATAACATTTTATATAGTATTCTCGTAGAGGGTCAATCCAGTATAAATATTACTCTCAATATTCATACTTATGTTTAAGACTTGATAACTCCTTATCCATGATCCATGAGATGTGATCATCAATCTATATACATAATAGTCTTAATGCTTTAATGTTATCCCACTTCACAACAAAGCTCAACTACAGATACTTTAAGAATAATTTCCTTATGTTTAATGGGATCTCATGATTAAGTCACACTTGATACATTAAATGGACTAGCTATTCTAGGGACTTTATTACAAAAACATAATAAAGAAAAAGCCTTTTATTATTAATAAATAATTCGATACATGTACCAAAAGTATTGGCCTCTAGGGCTTACACCAACAATGACATCCTCTCAGGCATCTGGCCCTGCCACTTCCAAAAAGAGTGTCATTGCTTAGCTAAAGGAAACTTGTACAGAGCTAGAGGATTCCATCAGATCTAGCATTGCAATAAAGATTAAACTAGAGACATTGATGAAAGTTATGATGGAAGAGGAGAATAAGGAAGTTGTATAGGGTGGTGATGGTAATGAAGTAACTGATGATGAAGACTATGCTGGTGAGGATGATGTTAATGAAGAAAAAGAAGGTGAAGGAGAAGAGTATGCAATATTTGACTCAGATAGTCAGGAAGATATCTGATTGTAGTCTTGTATAGTTCTGTATTTGATTATGTTTTGTGGTCTGTGACCAGGATATTTTGCACCATTAGGTGCTATCTTGTGTGTGATCATTAACTTTTTGAATATGGTTTTATCTGTTTTTGGTTAGATGCTTACCTTTGTCAGATTATGGCTAAAAAGGGGGAGTATTGTCTATGTGTCATATGCACTAACTGTAACACCCCAATTAAAATAAGATAATTATTTAATTTAAATTAATATTTTATTTATTAATTTAATTGAATAATTGGAAGTTTGGATTATTATTATTATTTTGGAATAATCATTATTGGGTTATTATTTTATTGGAATAAAATAAGTTGGAATAATAAAAAGTCCCATTTGTGGTAAAAAGGGTTTTTCACGTGAAAAGGAACAGAGAAGCGGCTGAAAGTGGAAAAGGCAAAGAGGCAGAGCAAGAGAAGAGGAAAAAGCTTGAAGCTAACGGAATTTGCCGGATTGACTCAGGTAAGGGGGGTTTATCATCGATTAACGGGTATTATGGGATGATATGTACTGGGTAGTAATAAACTATTGTTTTACCTCTGATTAGAGTGATGTATGCTGAAAATGGTGAAATATTGGATGAACGAAATTGGGATTTTTTTTATCGAAGGAATTCGTAGAAATTACATGTAGTAATGTTAGGATTTGTGAAATCGAATAGGGGATGATTCGGGTTAGATGATATGAGTAATATTGTGTGAAATTGGGATTGTGGAAGGGCGAATTGGATAGATCTCGTAGCAGAGAAAGCCATTGCAGATCTGAGAATTCTGGTTTCTGGTCATACGCGTATGGCACTAGGCAATACGCGTATGAGATGGCTGGTACGCGTATGGAGGAAGCCTTACGCGTATGGGTGAAAAAGATGATATTTTGAACGTAAATTGGTCTCTGTTGGTACGCGTAATGGGAGATTGTTACGCGTAGCATACGCGTATGAGAGTGGGCATTACGCGTATGGACTTGGTCAGGTTGGGCAATACGCGTATGGGCATAGGCAATACGCGTATGGGCAGAATTGTGATTTTCTGTGCTGTTGTTGTGCAGTTTTTGGTTGTTTAGGCTGAGTGATGTACGTAGCTGATGTATGATGTAGCAGGGATCATTCCCGTTGTTCTGAGTAGTATGGGTGTTAGTAGAGTGTGCTAATACTGTTTTTGATTATGTGGCATGATATGATATGCTTTTGTGATAAAATGTATTAATGATGTGTGATGATAAGCATGATGCTGTGAATGTATCAGTTATGTATGCATTTGTGAATAGACTGTTTTATGGCTTAGAGTGTGAGCTTATGTCTATTCTTGAATTGTTGTTGTTGTTGTTGCATTGCTAGGTGATTAGCATGCATATTCTAGCCTTTGGGGGCTGTAGCTAATTCCCATGGTGAGGAATTAGTGAGTGAATCATTGTGGATTTGTTGTTGATGTTTGCATGCTAGATGATTAGTGTGCATAGTCTAGCCTTCGGGGCTGTAGCTAATTCCCATGGTGAGGAATTAGTGAGTGAGTCATTAGATCTCAAATGAGTGGGACTAGTGAGCTTAGTAGCCGTATCTGGATTTGATCGGTGAGCTTGAACTGTATGTTCAAGAATAGTCGGTACCGCATGTGTGGAGTCTCATTGCATAATGAATGTATGGCATATAATATGAATGGATGTATTCCAGTATTATATGTGTATTGTGTGTTGTGTTGTTGATGTTGAGTATGGTTGAGATTATACATATGCTATATGTTACTGTTGAATATGATGTTTGAACGGATATTGCCGTTGCTGAGTGCGTAGTCTGATTAGGGTGAATTGATGTGTTATTTACTTAGCATTACATATTGCTCTATAATGCTTATTATATTGATTGAGGAACTCACCCTTACAACTATTTTTCAGGTAACGAGCAGTGAGTTGAGTAGAAGCTAGTGCTATGGAGTCTAGTGTCGTCCTTAGTGGGTCATGCTCTGGTAGATGTAACATCGGGAGGGGATGTTTGACTATGTTTTAATTTAGTTGCTGATCAACTTTACATGTAATGTAGTACATGATTTGAATGTCGATGTCTTGTATCCGCTGCGAATTATGCAAAAGAGTCTTATTTTGATTTAATAAATGAGCATGACAGGATATTTTGATAATTGTTGTGAAATGATTGTGTGACACCCTTCGGGGCATAATTACTCTGATTGATATGTTATTATTTTAATTAAATATTTTGGGGTATTTAGAAGGGTGTTACATTAGTGGTATCAGAGCATAGTCGGTCGAGTCGAGTCGTAATTATTCTGTTTTCCCTGTACGGGATAGGCGTTGTGTAACCCTATCAGTACTTATTGTTTTAGCTTGTTGGGTTTTCAGAATAGAGATGGCTGGAAGAGGTAGAGATGATTCTGCAATTGCTGAGGCTCTGGGTATGCTAGCTGGAGTACTTGGAGGGAATCCGAATGTTGTGGGAATGGGAGCTGCCCGTCAGTTGAGTGAGTTCCAGAAGAACAATCCTCCAATGTTTAAGGGAGCATACGATCCAGATGGCGCTCAGAAGTGGTTGAAGGAGATCGAGAGGATCTTCAGAGTAACTGAGTGTGCTGATAACCAGAAGGTCAGGTTCGGTACGCATATGCTATCAGAAGAAGCTGATGATTGGTGGGTTGCTACCCGCACTGAGTTGGAAGCTGCTGGGGATGCTGAGATCACTTGGGCTGTGTTCAGAGAGAGATTTCTGAGGAAGTACTTTCCAGAGGATGTCAGAGGAAAGAAAGAGATAGAGTTCTTGGAATTGAAGCAGGGTAACAGGTCTGTTACGGAGTATGCTGCTAAGTTCACGGAACTGTCAAAGTATTACACTCCCTATGCTGAGGCTACTGGGGAATTTTCAAAGTGTGTGAAGTTTGAGAACGGGTTGCGTCCCGAGATCAAGCAGGCTATTGGGTATCAAAGGATTAGAGTGTTTTCTGATTTGGTTGACTGTTGTAGGATTTTTGAACAGGATTCCAAGGCCAGAGCGGAGAGCTATCAGCAGAGGGTTGATAGGAAAGGCAAGAATCAGATTGATCGTGGAAAACCGTATGCAGCTGGCAAAGGTTTTCAGAGGCAGAGTGGGATGAAGAGGCCTAGTGGGGGAGATTCTAGTGCTCCTGTTAAGTGTTATAGATGTGGTCGGGCTGGACATCGTGTCCATGAGTGTACCAGTGCTGAGATGAAGTGTTTCAAGTGTGGTAAAGGTGGTCATTTGGCTGCAGAGTGCCGGTTGAAGACTGTAACTTGTTTCAACTGTGGAGAGTTGGGTCATATCAGTCCACAGTGTCCTAAGCCAAAGAAAGAGAATCAGTCAGGAGGCAAGGTCTTTGCTTTATCGGGTTCTGAGACTTCTGCAGATGATCGGTTGATCCGAGGTACGTGTTATATTAATGGCTTTCCTCTTGTAGCTATTATTGACACCGGTGCTACTCATTCTTTTATATCTTTAGATTGTGCTGTGAAACTTAAGTTAGAGATATCTAAGATGCTTGGAAGTATGGTGATTGATACTCCTGCGAAGGGTTCATTGACTACTACTTCAGTTTTTCTAAGTTGTCCCTTGAGTATTTTTGGTAGAGACTTTGGGATAGACCTTGTGTGTCTTCCACTAGTGCAGATTGATGTTATCCTGGGTATGAATTGGTTGGTGTTTAACCGAGTTTCTATCAACTGTTTTGATAAGACTGTGATATTCCCTGAGATTGGAGAAGGAAAGAGTTTGTTTCTATCGGCCAGGCAGGTGAATGAAGAAGTAGCAGATGGGGCGGAGTTGTTTATGCTGTTAGCGACCTTGGAGGCTAAAGATAAACTGGTGATTGGCGATCTGGCTGTGGTGTGCGATTTCCCTGACGTGTTCCCGGAAGAAGTGAATGAATTGCCGCCAGAGCGTGAAGTTGAGTTCTCGATTGATTTAGTACCTGGTACTAGACCGATATCGATGGCGCCGTACCGTATGTCTGCTGTTGAGTTAGCTGAATTGAAGAGTCAGCTGGAAGATCTGTTGGATAAGAAATTTATTCGTCCGAGTGTGTCACCGTGGGGTGCACCAGTGTTGTTGGTTAAGAAGAAAGAAGGTACTATGAGGTTGTGTGTGGACTATAGGCAACTGAATAAAGTGACGATCAAGAATCGGTATCCTTTACCGAGGATTGATGATTTAATGGATCAATTGGTTGGTGCTAGTGTGTTCAGCAAAATAGATTTGAGATCTGGGTATCATCAGATACGTGTGAAAACTGAAGATATTCAGAAGACTGCTTTCAGAACAAGGTATGGACATTATGAGTATTCTGTAATGCCTTTTGGTGTGACTAATGCGCCTGGAGTATTTATGGAGTATATGAATAGGATTTTCCATCCGTACCTAGACAAGTTTGTGGTAGTGTTTATTGATGACATTTTGGTGTATTCGAAATCTGAAGAAGAGCATGCTGAGCAATTGAGAGTGGTTTTGGGAGTTCTACGAGAAAAGAAGTTATTTGCTAAACTCTCTAAGTGTGAATTTTGGTTAGAAGAAGTTAGTTTTCTTGGTCATGTAATTTCAAGAGGTGGTATTGCTGTTGATCCTTCTAAGATAGAAGCGGTGTCTAAGTGGGAAACTCCGAAGTCAGTTTCTGAGATAAGGAGTTTTCTTGGACTTGCAGGTTATTATAGAAAATTCATTGAGGGATTTTCCAAGTTGGCGTTACCGTTGACAATGTTGACTAGAAAGGGGCAAGCGTTTGTTTGGGATTCAAAATGTGAAGAAGGTTTCCAAGAGTTAAAGAAAAGGTTGACTACTGCTCCTATCCTGATATTACCGAGTTCGTCGGAACTATTCGAGGTTTATTGTGATGCTTCATTGTTGGGTTTAGGTGGTGTGTTGATGCAGAATAAGCAGGTTATAGCTTATGCTTCGAGACAGCTAAGGGTTCATGAGAGGAACTATCCGACACATGATTTAGAGTTGGCAGCCGTGGTATTTGTTCTGAAGTTATGGAGGCATTACTTGTACGGGTCAAGATTTGAAGTTTTCAGTGACCATAAGAGTTTAAAGTATTTGTTTGATCAGAAAGAGCTGAATATGAGACAGAGGAGATGGTTAGAATTTCTGAAGGATTATGACTTTGGTTTGAATTACCATCCGGGTAAAGCAAATGTAGTGGCTGATGCATTGAGTAGGAAATCATTGCATATGTCTATGTTAATGGTTAAGGAATTGGATTTAATTGAGCAGTTTAGAGACTTGAGTTTGGTGTGTGAGAGTACTCACAATAGTGTTAAATTGGGAATGTTGAAGTTAACAAGTGGGATTCTGGATGAGATCAGAGAGGGTCAGAAATCCGATGTGCATTTGGTTGATAAATTGACTCTAGTGAATCAAGGTCAAGGGGGTGAATTCAGAGTTGATGAGAATGGTGTTTTGAGATTTGGTAATCGGGTGTGTATTCCGGATGTTACTGAGCTTAAGAAGATCATTCTTGAAGAAGGACATCGTAGTGGTTTGAGTATTCATCCTGGAGCTACGAAGATGTATCATGATTTGAAGAAGTTATTTTGGTGGCCGGGAATGAAGAGAGAAATTGCGAGTTTTGTTTATTCCTGTTTGACTTGTCAGAAGTCAAAGATTGAGCATCAGAAGCCGTCTGGGCTAATGCAACCGTTGGCTATTCCAGAGTGGAAGTGGGATGGTATCAGTATGGATTTTGTTTCTGGTTTGCCGAGGACAAGTAAGAATTTTGAGGCTATTTGGGTGATTGTTGATAGATTGACGAAGTCGGCTCATTTCATTCCGATCAGAATGGATTATCCGCTAGAGAGGCTAGCTGAGTTGTATATTGAGAAGATTGTAAGTTTGCATGGTATTCCGTCGAGTATTGTTTCGGACAGAGATCCTAGATTTACATCGAAATTTTGGGAAGGTTTGCAGAGAGCTTTGGGAAGTAAGCTGAGATTGAGTTCTGCATATCATCCGCAGACTGATGGTCAGACTGAGAGGACGATTCAGTCATTAGAGGATCTTTTGAGAGCTTGTGTTTTGGAAAAGGGAGGTGCTTGGGATTGCTATTTGCCTTTGATTGAGTTTACCTACAACAATAGTTTTCATTCGAGTATTGGTATGGCACCGTTTGAAGCTTTGTATGGTAGGAGATGTCGGACACCTTTATGTTGGTATGAGTCCGGTGAGAGTGCTGTGGTTGGACCGGAGATTGTTCAACAAACTACAGAAAAGATTAAGATGATTCAGGATAAGATGAGAGTTGCTCAGAGTCGTCAGAAGAGTTATCATGACAAGCGGAGGAAGTCACTTGAGTTCCAAGAGGGAGATCATGTGTTTCTTCGTGTTACTCCGATAACTGGTGTTGGTCGAGCTTTGAAGTCGAAGAAGTTGACACCTCGATTTATTGGTCCTTATCAGATTTTGGAGAGGATAGGGGAGGTAGCCTATCGTATCGCTTTACCGCCATCGCTTGCGAATTTGCATGAGGTTTTTCATGTGTCTCAGTTGAGGAGGTACATTCATGATCCGTCGCATGTAGTCCAAATAGATGATGTACAGGTGAGAGATAACCTGACTGTGGAAACATCACCTATGAGGATCGAGGATCGAGAGTTGAAGCAGTTGCGGGGTAAAGAGATTGCCTTGGTGAAGGTAGCTTGGGGAGGACCAGCAGGTGGCAATGTGACTTGGGAACTTGAGAGCCAGATGAAGGAGTCTTATCCGGAGTTGTTCGCTTGAGGTATGTTTTCGAGGACGAAAACTCTTTTAGTGGGGGAGAGTTGTAACACCCCAATTAAAATAAGATAATTATTTAATTTAAATTAATATTTTATTTATTAATTTAATTGAATAATTGGAAGTTTGGATTATTATTATTATTTTGGAATAATCATTATTGGGTTATTATTTTATTGGAATAAAATAAGTTGGAATAATAAAAAGTCCCATTTGTGGTAAAAAGGGTTTTTCACGTGAAAAGGAACAGAGAAGCGGCTGAAAGTGGAAAAGGCAAAGAGGCAGAGCAAGAGAAGAGGAAAAAGCTTGAAGCTAACGGAATTTGCCGGATTGACTCAGGTAAGGGGGGTTTATCATCGATTAACGGGTATTATGGGATGATATGTACTGGGTAGTAATAAACTATTGTTTTACCTCTGATTAGAGTGATGTATGCTGAAAATGGTGAAATATTGGATGAACGAAATTGGGATTTTTTTTATCGAAGGAATTCGTAGAAATTACATGTAGTAATGTTAGGATTTGTGAAATCGAATAGGGGATGATTCGGGTTAGATGATATGAGTAATATTGTGTGAAATTGGGATTGTGGAAGGGCGAATTGGATAGATCTCGTAGCAGAGAAAGCCATTGCAGATCTGAGAATTCTGGTTTCTGGTCATACGCGTATGGCACTAGGCAATACGCGTATGAGATGGCTGGTACGCGTATGGAGGAAGCCTTACGCGTATGGGTGAAAAAGATGATATTTTGAACGTAAATTGGTCTCTGTTGGTACGCGTAATGGGAGATTGTTACGCGTAGCATACGCGTATGAGAGTGGGCATTACGCGTATGGACTTGGTCAGGTTGGGCAATACGCGTATGGGCATAGGCAATACGCGTATGGGCAGAATTGTGATTTTCTGTGCTGTTGTTGTGCAGTTTTTGGTTGTTTAGGCTGAGTGATGTACGTAGCTGATGTATGATGTAGCAGGGATCATTCCCGTTGTTCTGAGTAGTATGGGTGTTAGTAGAGTGTGCTAATACTGTTTTTGATTATGTGGCATGATATGATATGCTTTTGTGATAAAATGTATTAATGATGTGTGATGATAAGCATGATGCTGTGAATGTATCAGTTATGTATGCATTTGTGAATAGACTGTTTTATGGCTTAGAGTGTGAGCTTATGTCTATTCTTGAATTGTTGCTGTTGTTGTTGCATTGCTAGGTGATTAGCATGCATATTCTAGCCTTTGGGGCTGTAGCTAATTCCCATGGTGAGGAATTAGTGAGTGAATCATTGTGGATTTGTTGTTGATGTTTGCATGCTAGATGATTAGTGTGCATAGTCTAGCCTTCGGGGCTGTAGCTAATTCCCATGGTGAGGAATTAGTGAGTGAGTCATTAGATCTCAAATGAGTGGGACTAGTGAGCTTAGTAGCCGTATCTGGATTTGATCGGTGAGCTTGAACTGTATGTTCAAGAATAGTCGGTACCGCATGTGTGGAGTCTCATTGCATAATGAATGTATGGCATATAATATGAATGGATGTATTCCAGTATTATATGTGTATTGTGTGTTGTGTTGTTGATGTTGAGTATGGTTGAGATTATACATATGCTATATGTTACTGTTGAATATGATGTTTGAACGGATATTGCCGTTGCTGAGTGCGTAGTCTGATTAGGGTGAATTGATGTGTTATTTACTTAGCATTACATATTGCTCTATAATGCTTATTATATTGATTGAGGAACTCACCCTTACAACTATTTTTCAGGTAACGAGCAGTGAGTTGAGTAGAAGCTAGTGCTATGGAGTCTAGTGTCGTCCTTAGTGGGTCATGCTCTGGTAGATGTAACATCGGGAGGGGATGTTTGACTATGTTTTAATTTAGTTGCTGATCAACTTTACATGTAATGTAGTACATGATTTGAATGTCGATGTCTTGTATCCGCTGCGAATTATGCAAAAGAGTCTTATTTTGATTTAATAAATGAGCATGACAGGATATTTTGATAATTGTTGTGAAATGATTGTGTGACACCCTTCGGGGCATAATTACTCTGATTGATATGTTATTATTTTAATTAAATATTTTGGGGTATTTAGAAGGGTGTTACACTAACCACTAACCTCAATTATACTACCTGGTTGTGCTTAAGGATAAAGGAGATGCAGATGCACTTCTTGATAGAAAACATCCTCGATACAGCGTAATGAGGCTAATTGATCTTGACCTTATTCAGGAGAATGTAAACCAAGTGAATTTCAGCATAATCTATTCTGGAAAATCCACCATTCTTTCGGCGTAAGACATGAGAGACAAGCCAAAGCAATATTCTTGGAACTATATTCAAATGTCTAGTAGTAAGAGGTTCAAAATATCCTTATGGACGAGGAGCTCTAAGAAATTCGTTCACATGAGAATTACCATCATAGTTAACATGAGTATGAACATCTGTCACCAACGTATCAGGCCATCTTCCTCATCAGTATCTACAATAGACATTTCCAAACAGAGATTTGCACAGTTCATTTGTGAGTTCATAAACTTCATTATCAATGGTAAACTTAAAACAAGAACCTTATTTATCATGCAACCCGGAATAGAACATGCGTATGAGATATTCATTGTAATCTTGTGTAAGTTGCAAAAAATAGTCAATCTTATGTTCTGCAACAAGATCAACAACAACAGGAAGAGCCAACTGAGCAACCGTACTCGCCTTCCACACATATTGTTTTACTACAAGCCTATCCTTGTTGTTCTCTTCAAATTCTCTAGCACACCTCCTAGACACCAAGGAAAAAGTAGTTTCTATAGCAGCAGAGGATGAGCCAGCCTTATCCCCACCTTTGGCATCACCCTTAGTCTTTGAGAGCTTAGGAGCCATGGAAGAAGTTGAGACAAAATGCGTGCTACAAGTGTTTGATAAAATGATTGAATGAAAAGTATTGAGTATGAGAGATTTATGAATGCTCATACATCAAAACAAGATACACAACAAAGGAAATACACAAAGAGATGAAGATAATCCAAAACAAGTAAGAATTTGAACTTTTGTGACTTGGGGTGAAAAGTTTTTTTTTAAGGAAAATGAGAGAAATTGAT
The DNA here is from genome assembly GCF_024323335.1 of Lathyrus oleraceus. NCBI lineage: Eukaryota > Viridiplantae > Streptophyta > Magnoliopsida > Fabales > Fabaceae > Lathyrus > Lathyrus oleraceus. The sequence goes on along the minus strand of NC_066581.1, from coordinate 260,044,474 downwards.
GTTAGATGCAAATGTTTTGATGGAAATAAGGATATAAATTATATGAGATAAGTGAAACAAATAGGATTTAATATGATTGAATGAGTTTTATGAACTGATATGAAGCTTGTAAACTTGAGAGCTTAGATGCATGTATGAGAAATGAAAAGTGTTTGACCAAAGAGAAGATAATGAGTCGACCTCTAAATTCATGTGCCAACCTATCAAGGTTACGTGAACGCACATACTGAAGCGAATAACAAAGAATACAAAATTTATTTTATAGGCCGACATACCCCTCGCATGTGTCGACACATATTTGTAGGAATTTTGACAAATACAAAACTTCATTTTATGTGTTGACCTATACAACCATGTGATGGCCTCTCAACAGCCATCACATTCTGAACCTGAACCAGAAGTCACTTCCTCAACTCCTGAACATCCAAATCCAACATCATCTGAACAATCTAAAACACCACCACCTACACAACAACCAAATCCACCTCCTGAACAACCTATCAGCTCTGAACCTTAACCAACCCACTCACCATATGAACCAAATCCACAACCTAAACAAAAAACACAGTCACCCTCTGCCACTCCCACACCCACAACTTTCGTTGCCTCCATCACTCCCACACTAAATCTCAATGCCACAAACTCACCCTCTCCATCCTCCCCAGCCTCTGCCACTGAACCAGAAACAACCTTCCCTACCCTAGAAGAAGCAATACAAGTTTTTGCAGAGTCTTAAGTAGAGAAGATCAAGTCTCTGACTATCAATTCTAGCATCAATGATGATCCCTCTGAAGTAAGGATCCACTGGAACAGAGTGATAAGTTGGATGACCTCTGAAGCCTTCAAACTGAAAGGCCTCTCTGAACAAGTCCGCAACGACTTCATCAGAGACGTTGGTATTAGGCTCCAAGAGCGCTTGACCAAGAAGCTGAGGAACAAGCTAGAAAGGAAGCAGAAGAGAAAGCACGCCGAGAAGAAGAACAAAGGATCAGAGAAGCTGAAGAGAAGGTTGCTGCTGAAGCTGCTGCTACTGCGGCTGCTGTTGAGGCTGAGGCAAAAGCTAAAGCCGAAGCTGACGAAGAAGCTCGTATTGCTGCAAAAGAAGATGCTAAGGCCAAAGCTGATGCTCTGACTCAGGGGGAGCACTCCAACTCTGGGTTCGTCCCTATGGTCTTGAAGACTCTAGAGGAACTGCAAAAGGAACAACAAGTGGTTTGGGCTAGGCTGGATCAACAGGATTTTGTCAACAACAATATTCATAACATGTTGTCTTAGCTACTCCAACGGATGCCTCCGCCCCCAAACCCTTAGGCACCTAGGCTATTTTTCTTGTTGCTTCTTTTTCTTCTTTGATATTTTCATTTGCTTTTTGATCTAATGCTGCTTATATGTGCCTGCTATATTGTTCCTTTCTTTATCAATATCAATCTTTTTGCTGTCTTTTTGATTCTGACAAAAAGGGGGAGAACTAAAACAAGCTCTGATGGAAACATAACTAAAACCTCTCAAGGCACTGCAAACATTAATAAAAATTATTATTAAACCAATGACTAGAGATATGCAGGAAAATAGCTAAATTACTAAACCAAGGAAAGTCCAGTAAGAACCTCTGATCTATCTAAGGATCTAACTCAGGGGGAGTCCTCTTCATTATCTAATCTGAGACTTTTATTGTTTCACCTCTCTCTGTATTGTTTTGCCATCATAAAAAAGGGGGAGATTGTAAGAACAAAGTTGGTTCTACAATATATCTCTAAGATTTTGATGATAACAAAGGATGAAACAAAAAAAAATGTCACTCTACCGAAATTTTTTCTTAAGTATGCATGACTCTGACCAAAACTATCAGAAAGATGAATCATCAGATACAGAATCCAGCGCTTAGAGGCCACTAAGAGGAAACGCGTTCAGAAGGTTCTGACTCTGATCAATGCAAGAACCAGCAACGCAAAAGAAGTCAGAAGCTTTGTTAAAGAAGAATAAAACTAAACTCTGAATCTGAAGAAATCAAGAATATAGAGAAACTCTGATGTGGACAGATAGAAGCAACCTCTGAAGATGAACTCTGATTAACAAGACTCTGAATACGAATTCGTCAGCTCAGAACGCGTAACCATGAAGAAATCTGGTTTTAGAAAGAAACTATTTCTAGAAGTGTAACACCTCAAAATTTGCCCTCCTCTATTGGGACTAGCATTAACATATTTGCATTTCATTTTAGGGCATTAGGCATGTCATATTGCATATCATGTGGTTACATTGTGCAAGCCATCTTCCCAAGTCTTAATCAGGAGATAGGAAGTCAGAAGGTGCAAGCCAGGGTTTTACTGACTGATCATGGCCATCTGAGGATTGGGCTGAGATTAGGGTTGCATGATTCCCAAGGGTATTGGTCTTCATCTTGTTTGAATTGATACATCATCATCATGTTTGGGTGTCATCAGAAGATTGGAGAAGATTCCTTGAGATTAGGGTTTTGACCACTGGTCAACCCTAATCAGTTGTATTGGGCCAATCAGGGCTGGATCAGGAGATGGGGTTTATGAAGGAGATGAGGATCATTTTGTGACTATATGGTGCTTATGGAGGCTAGGGTATCACCCTTGAGCCATTTCAGTTGGAAATTGGGGCTCAGATTGATCTATGCATTGCCAGATTCATCTGTCAGATGAAAAGTCAACTGTGGTCAACTGTACATGATCTGGTGAATTTGGAGGTGGAAATGAGTTAGACACACTTCATTCATGTTGGAACAAGTGTTAAATGACATCTCAAAGCTTAAGAAGGAAGAAAATCAAGTCAGGACAAAAACTGCCAAAAATAGAAAGTGACTTGTAGCTGAAGTTTCCAAAAATGGAAAGTTTTTGACCTCAAAAACAGAAGTCCAAGGAAGCTTCAAATGAAAAATTGTTCAACATGACAGATGTAGATCTTGTTCTCACCTTTCCAAAAAGTCCAAGAACTTGAAAATCCAATGTACGGTTTGCAAAATATGGCTCAGTGAATTTCAGAAAAGACCGTAATCAGGAGGCCATAACTACCACATACTTTGTCCAAATTGCAAGTTCTTTATATGCACAAACTCCATTTGACATGTACTTTGAGGGTGCATCATTGGATTTTCCCAAAAATGGCCAAGGCAAAAAGTCACTTTTCAACTGGACAGCTGAATTGGACCAGGGGCAAAATCGTCCAAATCTCAAAATAATTGGAATTTTTGAATGGGACTTTTTCCAACACCTCAGGAATGGCATTTAGAATGTGTTTGAATTTTCATTTCATGCATAAGGCTTTTAATTTGGATTTTGTCTTGAAAAATGGAAATGACAAAAATGGACCAAATGCATACACATGGTGAATTTGAGAATGGAGCAACCAATGAGCATGAGGCAAGTTTCTACAGTTCACATATGCTATTTAGAAGGTGTATGTGCTGTCAAAACAGGTGGCACTAGCTGTCATGATGAAATTCCAATTTTACCCCTCCTTTGAAAATGACATTTTTCACTTAACAATGCATTTGGTTAATTAAGTGGATTAAGGGACAATTAAGCATTGATATATAAGCTTGATCACTTGCTAATCATAACAGAAAATCACTTTTACCAAGATTGGATCTCAAACTTTCCAAATTCCCAAGTTTTCTCTCAAAATCTCAAGAACACCATAAACACAAAACTTCATCAAACTTCATCAAATCTCAACCAATTTTCGAGATTCTTTTTGCATTCATCTCCTCTCATCAATATCTCAATCTGTTTTGGAAGTTTGGAAGGAAAAGGTTTGTAATCGCGGCTGTCCAAAAGTGCATCATCAATGGTGAAACTCGAATTCGGACGCTAGAAGCTACCTGGACTTGAAGTAAGCGCATCAAACATCTTCATTATCATCCTTGTTCATCTGTTTGTGGAAATAGAGTCTCAAGAACAACAATTTCGGCGCTGCAATTTCCAGGTGAGTGAAATTCGATCGTCACGATTCTCTTAATGCTTATGTGCGTTAGAAAGAGCATGAGATGTAGGTTTTGATGATGCTTGTGGTTTTGAAAATGATGACCTGTAGTGTGAGAAATCGTGAATTGAAAGTATGAGTGCAAACCCTAGGTTGTTCGATTCTTTTGATTTAGGAACTTTTAGGATGTAATAGTGTGATATTCGTGTTCCTCTTGAAGAGACGAGTTCAACGGTTATAAGCATGCCAATTTTCATTAACTTTCGATGTTCATCGTTTTTTCAATTTTCTGGAAATGCTTGTTGAAAACGAAGAAGACAAGGCCATTTGATCCAAATTTCCATTCAAATTTTTGAATCTCATGTTTCCCGCTCCCGCCAACTAATTACCATAATGCCACTGAAATTTCATTTTTTATTAATTTAAGTTAATTCATTTTAATTCTTAAAAAATTACCATGACCTTAAAAAATTCATAAAAAATAGTAAAAAATTCCTAAAAATATGGAGATTTTTTCCTTGACTTTGTTGACTTGTGTAGGATTTTTTTGACCTATTGGTCAAAGTTGTGCTTGGCAAATATTTTATTTGGCATAGGCTTTTCTAATGTATGTCACATTTTGATACATTTTGGCAATTTGGTCATGAAATACTCATATCATAAAATAAATGGCTGAAAATTTTTGTGGTGGTTCTTGACTCATTGAGGATTATTTATATGTAAATTTCATGAATTTTTGATACCTGGTTAGAGAGCAGCAAATTCTGGAACATAGGTGTGACAATTTGTGTCACACCTCTTGATGTCAACTTGTTGAATTTAATTGGATAACCTATGCATGTTAGAATTGAATGAAATTTGGCATGGTGAATTGTTGATATGTTAGGATGTTGTATGAATTTTTGTAGAATTTTTCACTGCCTTTTCTAATTGATCATGATTTTTCATTTCTGGTTGTTGAAATTGCAAGCTCATGTGATACATGTTGGTAGATTGATTGGGAAATCCTCATATTGTATTGTATGGCCATGAAATTTGATATGCATGAACTAGACACGTTGTGTGACCTCCCTGTTTTGGTCTCATCCATTTCTTTTTTGTTTTCAATGAGATATGAATTTTTGAAGTGGATGTATGCATTGATGGTGTGAATTGAAGCATGAAATTGTGTCTGTTTTTGTTGATTTTCATTGACATGGTTCCATTTGCCCAATTGAGCTCAAATTTGACATGGTAGACCTTGATTATCCCCTGTTTAGGTGTATTTAATTTGAGAATTTTTGGATGTGTTTTGGTATGGATTTGAATGCAGTACTTCTGTTTGTATGTTTGATGCTTCATTTGAACCAATATGGATTGTTTTGTGCATGAATTGAACATGATGGATGATATAAACATGAGACCAATGATGTTTGCTTGTGTTTGATGATAATTTGATGTTGGATGATGAATACCTTGCTGTTTTGAGTTTTTTCTTGCTTTTGGACCCTAGGCTTGGCCTAGTGGTCTAGTTACTAATATTTGCTTGGTTTTTCAGGATCAAAAGCATAATGTACATGGAGAATGATACAAGTTGATTTTAATTGATGTTGTGGATGTTTGTACACTAACATAACATTGTTTTGTAGGTGTTGAAGCTTGGGCTTGAGCCTTGAGCTTGCCTTGTGTTGTATTGTTTAAACTGTTTGTTTGCTGTATAGTTTGTCTGATTGAGTACTGACTGAGTTTGATTGTTTCCAGGTACTTTAGTTGCTCAGTTCCTTGTGAACTATTGCTTTGCTTTGCTTTGCATAAGCAACTTGCATTGAGGTAACTTCCTAACTTCATGTAGTCTGGAGACCCGGCTGTTACCGGGCCGGGCAAATTGTCTGAAGTCCTCCTTAAGAGGCAATGCTTGTGTATGTTTATTTTTCAAGCCCAAGCAGGAAAAGCCCTTCAAGTAAGGCAATTGGTGGAAGGTAGGGACAAGCAACCTGTCCCCCACTATTCAGTTGAGTCTTCTCCTTGCTCCCATTACATGGTTGTAGCATTGAGATCAAAAGCCCAAGATCTGTGCAGTGCACATTGAGTCAGAGTCATCGAGCATAGAAGGGTTCCCCCATTCTGGACCCATGCTCATTTGTCAGCTCTCCCTGGTTAGGGATAAGAGCTGTGAGGTCTCATCCTCACTTCATCCTTTCATCTGCTTCACCTTAGCCTCGTAATGGCAAGGTTAAGAGCAAAACCAGCCTGTACAGACGACTTGCTTAGGCAGTCAAACCTGATTGATTGAGCCCCCTTGTTTGGTTATAGTGGGTGCTATGTGGATATCTGATTGACATGTTTGTTTGAGATGCCTGTTCTCATTTAATGTTGATATATGATTGTATGCTTGTGTGCTAGCTTCTTTCCTGGTTAGGTTAGTTTGCTTATGCAAGTAGGATAGAAACCTGAACTTAGGGCGACTTTGCATGACAACATTAGGCTCGAGTCTCAGCTCCCTAGTGTCGTGTTTTCCCCTCTGTCTCTGGTTAGGAGAGTTTCACCCCTGTTAAGGGGAACTACATCGCCCTGATCCTTGTTCTAGACAAGGTATGTAGGCAGGTGGTCGTGCGAGACCACTCCGGGCAACCTTTTTCTTTTTTGCGTGTGTTTACTTGTTATCTGATTATGTATGTTTGGGTTCGGATGCCGACGTAAGTCCAGGATTGGCTGTCGGGCTCCACGTTTGCCCTTTTGAGTGTGTTTTGGTTCGGATGCTGACGTAATTCCATCCAGTGGTTGTCGGGCTCCATGTTTGCCACTCTTGTTTGTTTGTTTTGTTTTGTGTTGTTTGGCGTGCGTAAGCCGAACTACAGTGGCTCTGATTCTTGTTCCAGACAAGATATGTAGGCATAAGGTGCGATACCTTATCGAGCTCGTTCCTCTTAACCCCACCTGCGTTCCCCGCGTGTGTGTGTGATGTATGTTTAGCAACCTATTCTGTATTCTAGGACGTGGATCCCTAGGAGTACCTAGGACGTGAGGGGTGCTAATACCTTCCCCTCGCGTAACCGACTCCCGAACCTTTTCTCTCTGGTCGCGAGACCATGTCTTTCCAGGTTTCTCTGAGCGTTTCCTTTCCCTATCTTGGGATAAATAACGCGCAGTGGCGGCTCTGTGTGTTTTTATTTTTAGGCTCGCCGGTTGTTTTTTCACAGGATGCGACAGCTGGCGACTCTGCTGGGGACCCTGGATGTAGACCTATGCTGGTCCATCGTCCCTAAGCGAGTCCTTCCTAGCGTTCTAGGATTGGTTTTGGTTGCTTGTATTGTGTTATTTATTGCATTTATTATTCTAACCATTATCTATATTTGCATTAATGTCTGCATGCATCATACTATCATGTTGTTGCCATCTTCCTCTGCAGGTGGTTCTGTTACTTTGGGGTGGGTGTTCTGAGTGGGGCTAAAACCCAGGCCCGAGTATACACCTAGGATTAGCGTGGTCTCACGTCGCTCATGTGTCGGTTGGGCATATTGTTGCGACGTGACATACCACAAGTCGGACGAGGTTCATCTGAGAAGTGCTCTTCCAGTGGGGTTCTCCACTTTGGTTGGGTTATCTCTTTTGGGCTGTTGACTCTGATGACCGATCATTTCCCGGATCTTTGGTTTAGACGATCTTAAGGGAGCTACAATGGCACACCCGCAAGGGCAAACCCATTGAGTATCTCCGCCCGATCGTTGAGACTATTATCCGCCTTAGGGTGACCTGTTTAGAATTTACCTGTGAGGGGAGGGTTGATTATTTCAGATGCATAATCCGATGGTGACTTTTGGTTCTGTGGTTCAGAGACATATTTATAAGTCGGATTTATGGTCATTTATTGCCGTGACGCCGGAGTGCTGTCCGTGATTTATCAGTGGGGATCCGTTTATTTCAGGATTCCCCGGGCCGAGATATTTATCAGTGGGGATCCGTTTATTTCGGATTCCCTGGGCCGATTCAGATAAGGGTGATGTGTCTGCTCGGATACGGTTTGATGATGATGATGTATTTGTCTTCCGTTTATTTCGGAACCCGTGGGTCAGATTGACGATGGTACGCTCCTCAGATGGTTATGATCAGTTCAGATACCAGATTCAGTGCAGATGATCAGATGGCTTGGAGGATGGCAACGCATTGCATTCATTCATCAGCATCATTGCATCTTGCATTAATTACATCTAACACATGTTTACCCATATGCAGGGACCCTTTGATCGAGATCTTGGCTGAGAGACTTTCTATTCAGAGATGAGAAGACCCGGCTTGAAGGACGATGTTGCTTACAGTTTCTTTGACCCGGATATCAGTGTGTTGAAGGATATGATAGCATTGATCACTCCTGACCATGTGGGGTTGTTTCGTGCGGTGTATGGGGGTATTCTGAAGACAGTTTTCAGGCTCATGGACAGAGACAGGAGTGCCATCCATACTCTACTTCAGTTTTACGATCCCGAGCTGAGGTGTTTCGTCTTCCCAGATTATGTGCTAGGGCCCATGTTGGAGGATTATGCTGATATTTTGAGTATCCAGATCAGGGACCAGGTTCCTTTCCGTGTTACTAAGGAAGAACCTGATATTGGTGGGATTTCCCGTGCTTTCTATTTGAGTCCAGAGGTTGTGAAGAGTAATCTGAAGGAGAAGGGTAAGCTGCCTGGTTTTCATCTGAGTTTCCTAGAGGCTAAGGCTAAAGAGCAGTCAGAATTGGGGAATTGGGAAGCTGTCTGTGCTCTGGTTGCGGCAAGCATTTATGGGATCATTTTGTTTCCGAACCAGAAGAACTTTGTGGATATCAATGCCATCCGCTTGTTTATTCGAAGGAATCCTATCCCTACATTGATTGGAGATGTCTATTATTCGGTTCATAACCGGAATGAGAAGAGGCGTGGGGGTCTGATTCGATGCTGTGCGCAGTTATTGGTCAAGTGGTTTATGGGTTACTTGCCATCCAAGGGTGCTTTTGTTCTTCTGGGTCAGAATGTTAATTGGGCGACCAAACTGATGGGTTTGAGGGCTAAGGACATAGATTGGACTCACAGTAGTGGAGTTGGACAGGACTTTATCTGCAGTTGCAGGGGTTTTCCTAATGTGCCGCTTATAGGGGTTCAGGGTTGCATCAATTACAACCCGACACTTCTTAAGAGGCAAATGGGATTCGCTATGGAGCTTCCACCGTACAAGAGTGAGATTCAGGAATCTGTGTACTGCCCGGTTGAGGGTAACCAGGATAGGGTAAAGCAGGTATCCGATGCATGGCGCAGCATTCAGAGGAAGGGCAAGGCTTCCTGGGGTAGAGCTAACAACAGATCTTTTCCTCCGTTCGATGATTGGCTCAGAAAGAGAGTGGAGCTTACTTGTCTACCATTTCCTATGGTTGATCCGTGGTATCCGTTGGTTGAGGAGACTCCTTCTACTGTCAGTATGGATGAGTTCTTAGAGATGAAGCGGGAACGAGATCAGCTGCTTGCAGAGAAGACGGAATTGGAGATGAATGTTGCTCGGGTTCAGAGAGCCAATCAGGAGCTCAAAGCAAAGATGGAAGATCAAGACAAGCGGCATGTGTAACACCCCAAATAAAGAAAAAGAATTATTTAATTAAGTTGATAATATATTTATTAATTTAATTAAATAAAATTGAATTATTGGATTATTATTATTATTAATAATAATTATTGGAAAAAATATATAAGTTGGAATAAGGAAAGGGTTTCATTTTTTGGAAAAGGTTTCACGTGAGAAACAGAGAAGCTGCAGAGAAGAGGAAGAAGGGCAAAGAACCGAAAAGCACGGTTGAGGAACGGAGAAGCTAAAGCTTAGAGAATTGCCGGATTATCTCAGGTAAGGGGGGTTTATCGTCGTTTAACGGGTATTATCGATTAACATGTAATGGGTAGTGATAAGCTGTTAATTTGACCGAATTGAGATTATGGATGCTGAAATATTATGATGAATAAGTTGAATTTAAGCTGAAATTAGATCGGTAGCTGTGTGAGTTGTGAGATTCTGAACGTATCGCTTTTTACGGATTTGGAATCGGAGGTCCGGAAGTCCTCCAACGGCGGAAAATGCGGAAACTCTGCATTCTGCCTTGTGTTAGCGCAGGAACTGCTGTTTCGCCTGCGTTAACCGGTTAACCCAGGGTGTTAACCGGTTAACACTGTTAGAAATTGAGAAAATGTGGAGTTTTGCCTGCGTTAACCGGTTAACCTATAGCGTTAACCGGTTAACACTGTTGCGTTTTTCCAGAAATGGTATTTTTGTCCTGCGTTAACCGGTTAACCTATAGCGTTAACCGGTTAACACTGTTGCAGTGTGGAAAAATAGTTGATTTTTATGTTGTAAATGCAATTGGTAGTTGGCCTATTGCAGTTAATTGTGATGAATAAAATTGTTGAGTTTATGTTGTGAAATGCCGATGCAAATATGTTGAAAAGTTGATTATAAGTTGTTTTGTTGAAAATATTAAGTTGTAGGCTGATGAGCCAAAGTTGATTTTAAGTTGCTTTGTTGAAAATTACTGAGTTGTAGGCTGATGAGCCAAAGTTGATTATAAGTTGTTTTGTTGAAAGAAAAACTGTTATGTTGCTGTTATTCTTATGTTGTTGAGTTCAAGTCGTGCATGCCATAGACATTCATATGCATTAAGTCGGGGCTTTTGCTCACACCACGTTGGCCTGGATTGGCAAAAATTATGGGGCTTTTGCTCACACCACGTTGGCCTGGATTGGCAAAATTTTAAGTTGAAAGTTGAAGGCTTATGCCTTGATGCCCACTAAACTGGCAATGATTTTAAGTTGGGAGTTTACTCCAAATGGTACCACATGCATAAAGAGTCGAGTCTCATTGAGTTGCATTTTATGCTGTTATTGAGTTGTATTTACGTTGTATTTGCGTATGATAATTGAGTTGAATGTGCCGTTACCGCATGCATGATATGATTTGGGTGATTAACGTGTAGAATTACTTAACATAACATGATGATTTATAATATTTGTTATATCGATTGAGAAACTCACCCTTACAATATTTTTCAGGTAACGAGCAGTGAGTTGAGTAGGAGCTAGTGCTTGAAGTCTAGTGTGGTTAGAGGGTCATGCTCTGATAGATGTAACATCGGGACGGGATGTTTGAATTGTCGAATAAATGTTAATTTTGATGAATTACAGATGTTGAAATATTTTATCCGCTGCGTATTGTTAAAGAAGTTTTTATGTCGAATAAAATTGAGTATGACTGCTTTTATGTTGAATTATGTGCAGAAGTTGTTATGTGACACCCTTGAGTGACAATATTTACTCTGATATGTATGATTTAATTGTTGTTGTTTTAATTAAATATTTGGGGTATTTAGAAGGGTGTTACATTAGTGGTATCAGAGCAGGTCGGTCCGTCCGGCCAGTTGTCGTGTCGTTTTGTCTAACAATTGTGTATTGTTACCAATCTAACTTTGAGTTGTGTTGCATTGATAAGTTGAAATGGCTGGAAGGAATGACGCTGCAATGGCTGCCGCAATGCAAGCAATGGCACAAGCTGTGCAGAACTTGCCAAATGCTGGTGGAGATGCTGGATCACGTAGCTTGGCGACTTTTCAGAGAGAGAATCCGCCGGTGTTTAAAGGGAAGCATGATCCAGATGCAGCTTTAGGATGGTTGAAAGAGATTGAGAGAATCTTTCGTGTTATGGATTGCACTCCAGCTCAGAAGGTTCGGTATGGTACTCACATGCTAGCAGTCGAAGCTGATGACTGGTGGCTAGAGACTCACGAGAGGTTGACTGTGGCGGGTGAAGACGTTACTTGGGATGTATTCCGTAGGGAATTCCTGAGAAAGTATTATCCGGAAGATGTCCGTGGTAAGAAGGAAATTGAATTCCTTGAGCTGAAGCAAGGAAACATGTCTGTCACTGATTATGCTGCGAAATTTGTGGAGCTGTCCAAATTTTATCCTCATTACACTGGTGCGGGTGCTGAATTTTCAAAGTGCATCAAGTTTGAAAACGGATTGCGCTCGGAAATTAAGAAAGCTGTTGGGTATCAGAAGATACGCATTTTTACTGAATTGGTTGATAGCTGCAGGATATTTGAAGAGGACAATAATGCTCATTACAAGATTGTCAGTGATCGCAGAGGCAAGCAACATCAAAACCGTGGCAAGCCGTATGATGTTCCAGCTGGGAAAGGGAAACAAAGAGCTGCTCCGACTCAGAGAGCTAGTGGGGGAGGTGCTCCTACTGGTATAGTTTGCTTCAGATGTGGTCAGGCTGGTCATAAGAGTAATGTATGCACTGCTGAAGTAAAGAGGTGTTTTCGCTGTGGTAAGACTGGGCATGCAATAGCTGATTGCAAGCACAAGGAAGTGATTTGTTTTAATTGTGGTGAAGAAGGGCATATTGGAAGTCAGTGTCAGAAGCCGAAGAAAGGGAATCAGTCTGGAGGCAAGGTCTTTGCTTTATCGGGTTCCGAGACTTCTGCTGATGATCGTTTGATCCGAGGTACGTGTTATATTAATGGCTTTCCTCTTGTAGCTATTATTGACACAGGTGCGACTCATTCCTTTATATCTTTGGATTGTGCTGTGAAACTTAAGTTAGAGATATCTGAGCTGTTTGGTGGTATGGTAATTGATACTCCTGCGAAGGGTTCAGTGACTACTACTTCGGTTTGTTTAAATTGTCCTTTGAGTATTTTTGGTAGAGACTTTGGGATGGACCTAGTGTGTCTTCCACTAGTGCAGATTGATGTTATTCTGGGTATGAACTGGTTGGTGTTCAACCGAGTTTCTATCAATTGTTTTGATAAGACGGTGATCTTTCCTGAGATTGAAGAAGGAAAGAGTTTGTTCCTATCAGCAAGGCAAGTGGATGAGGCAGTAGCTGAGGGAGCAGAGTTGTTCATGCTGTTGGCAACTTTGGAGGCCAAGGATAAGATGGTGATTTGTGATCTAGCCGTGGTGTGTGATTTTCCTGATGTGTTTCCTGAAGAGGTGAACGAATTACCACCAGAACGCGAAGTTGAGTTCTCGATTGATTTGGTACCTGGTACTAGGCCGATATCGATGGCTCCGTACCGTATGTCTGCTGTTGAGTTAACTGAATTGAAGAGTCAGTTGGAAGATCTGTTGGATAAGAAATTTATTCGTCCGAGTGTGTCACCGTGGGGTGCACCAGTGTTGTTGGTTAAGAAGAAAGAAGGTACTATGAGGTTGTGTGTGGACTACAGACAACTGAATAAAGTGACGATCAAGAATCGGTATCCTTTGCCGAGGATTGATGATTTGATGGATCAGTTGGTTGGTGCAAGTGTGTTCAGCAAGATAGATTTGAGATCTGGGTATCATCAGATTCGTGTGAAAACCGAGGATATTCAGAAGACTGCTTTCAGAACAAGGTATGGACATTATGAGTATTCTGTAATGCCTTTTGGTGTGACTAATGCGCCTGGAGTATTTATGGAGTATATGAATAGGATTTTCCATCCGTACCTAGATAAGTTTGTTGTGGTGTTTATTGATGACATTTTGGTGTATTCGAAGTCTGAAGAAGAGCATGCTGAGCATTTGAGAGTGGTTTTAGAAGTTCTACGAGAAAAGAAGTTATTTGCTAAATTGTCCAAGTGCGAATTTTGGTTAGAAGAGGTAAGTTTTCTTGGCCATGTGATTTCAAGAAGTGGTGTTGCTGTGGATCCTTCTAAGATAGAAGCGGTATCTAAGTGGGAAGCTCCGAAGTCTGTTGCTGAGATTCGAAGTTTCCTTGGTTTGGCTGGTTATTATAGGAAGTTCATTGAAGGGTTTTCTAAGTTGGCGTTACCGTTGACGATGTTGACTAGAAAGGGGCAAGCATTTGTTTGGGACTCAAAATGTGAAGAAGGGTTCCAAGAGTTAAAGAGAAGGTTAACTAGTGCTCCTATTCTGATATTACCGAGTTCATCGGAACCATTTGAAGTTTACTGTGATGCTTCATTGTTGGGTTTGGGTGGCGTGTTGATGCAGAATAAGCAGGTTATAGCTTATGCTTCAAGACAGCTGAGGGTTCATGAGAGGAACTATCCGACGCACGATTTAGAGTTGGCGGCTGTAGTGTTTGTTCTGAAGTTGTGGAGGCATTACTTGTACGGGTCAAGATTTGAGGTTTTCAGTGACCATAAAAGTTTAAAGTATTTGTTTGATCAGAAAGAGCTGAATATGAGACAGAGGAGATGGTTGGAGTTTCTGAAGGATTATGACTTTGGTTTGAATTACCATCCGGGTAAAGCAAACGTAGTGGCTGATGCATTGAGTCGGAAATCATTACATATGTCTATGTTAATGGTTAAGGAATTGGATTTAATTGAACAGTTTAGAGACTTGAGTTTGGTGTGTGAGAGTACTCACAATAGTGTTAAATTAGGAATGTTGAAGTTGACGAGTGGTATTCTGGATGAGATCAGAGAGGGTCAGAAATCTGATATGCTTTTGGTTGATAAGTTGACTCTAGTGAATCAAGGTCAAGGTGGCGAATTCAGAATTGATGAGAATGGTATTTTGAAATTTGGTAGTCGGGTGTGTGTTCCGGATGTTACTGAACTTAAGAAGAGTATTCTTGAAGAAGGACATCGTAGTGGGTTGAGTATTCATCCTGGAGCTACGAAGATGTATCATGATTTAAAGAAGTTATTTTGGTGGCCGGGAATGAAAAGAGATATCGCGAGTTTCGTTTATTCTTGTTTGACTTGTCAGAAGTCAAAGATTGAGCATCAGAAGCCGTCTGGGCTAATGCAACCGTTGGCGATTCCAGAGTGGAAATGGGATAGTATCAGTATGGATTTTGTTTCTGGGTTACCGAGGACAAGTAAGAATTTTGAAGCCATTTGGGTGATTGTTGATAGATTGACGAAATCGGCTCATTTTATTCCGATCAGAATGGATTATCCGTTAGAGAAATTGGCTGAGTTGTATATTGAGAAGATTGTAAGTCTGCATGGTATTCCGTCGAGTATTGTTTCGGACAGAGATCCTAGATTTACATCGAAGTTCTGGGAAGGTTTGCAGAAGGCTTTGGGAACTAAGCTGAGATTGAGTTCTGCATATCATCCGCAGACTGATGGTCAGACTGAGAGGACGATTCAGTCATTGGAGGATCTTTTGAGAGCTTGTGTTTTGGAGAAGGGAGGTACTTGGGATTGTTATTTACCTTTGATTGAGTTTACCTACAACAATAGTTTTCATTCGAGCATTGGTATGGCGCCGTTTGAAGCTTTGTATGGTAGGAGATGTCGGACACCGTTATGTTGGTATGAGTCCGGTGAGAGGGCTGTGGTTGGACCGGAGATTGTTCAACAAACTACAGAAAGGATTAAGATGATTCAGGAGAAGATGAGAATTGCTCAGAGTCGTCAGAAGAGTTATCATGATAAGAGGAGGAAATCACTTGAGTTTCAAGAGGGAGATCACGTGTTTCTTCGTGTTACTCCGATAACTGGTGTTGGTCGAGCCTTGAAGTCGAAGAAGTTGACACCGCGATTTATTGGTCCTTATCAGATTTTGGAGAGAATAGGAGAAGTAGCCTATCGTATCGCTTTACCGCCGTCACTTGCGAATTTGCATGAAGTTTTTCATGTGTCTCAGTTGAGGAGGTACGTTCATGATCCGTCGCATGTTGTCCAAGTAGATGATGTACAGGTGAGAGATAACCTGACTGTTGAAACATCACCTATGAGGATTGAGGATCGAGAGTTGAAGCAGTTGCGGGGTAAAGAGATTGCCTTAGTGAAGGTAGCTTGGGGAGGACCAGCAGGTGGCAATGTGACTTGGGAACTGGAGAGTCAGATGAAAGAGTCCTATCCAGAGTTATTTGCTTGAGGTATGTTTTCGAGGACGAAAACTCTTTTAGTGGGGGAGAGTTGTAACACCCCAAATAAAGAAAAAGAATTATTTAATTAAGTTGATAATATATTTATTAATTTAATTAAATAAAATTGAATTATTGGATTATTATTATTATTAATAATAATTATTGGAAAAAATATATAAGTTGGAATAAGGAAAGGGTTTCATTTTTTGGAAAAGGTTTCACGTGAGAAACAGAGAAGCTGCAGAGAAGAGGAAGAAGGGCAAAGAACCGAAAAGCACGGTTGAGGAACGGAGAAGCTAAAGCTTAGAGAATTGCCGGATTATCTCAGGTAAGGGGGGTTTATCGTCGTTTAACGGGTATTATCGATTAACATGTAATGGGTAGTGATAAGCTGTTAATTTGACCGAATTGAGATTATGGATGCTGAAATATTATGATGAATAAGTTGAATTTAAGCTGAAATTAGATCGGTAGCTGTGTGAGTTGTGAGATTCTGAACGTATCGCTTTTTACGGATTTGGAATCGGAGGTCCGGAAGTCCTCCAACGGCGGAAAATGCGGAAACTCTGCATTCTGCCTTGTGTTAGCGCAGGAACTGCTGTTTCGCCTGCGTTAACCGGTTAACCCAGGGTGTTAACCGGTTAACACTGTTAGAAATTGAGAAAATGTGGAGTTTTGCCTGCGTTAACCGGTTAACCTATAGCGTTAACCGGTTAACACTGTTGCGTTTTGCCAGAAATGGTATTTTTGTCCTGCGTTAACCGGTTAACCTATAGCGTTAACCGGTTAACACTGTTGCAGTGTGGAAAAATAGTTGATTTTTATGTTGTAAATGCAATTGGTAGTTGGCCTATTGCAGTTAATTGTGATGAATAAAATTGTTGAGTTTATGTTGTGAAATGCCGATGCAAATATGTTGAAAAGTTGATTATAAGTTGTTTTGTTGAAAATATTAAGTTGTAGGCTGATGAGCCAAAGTTGATTTTAAGTTGCTTTGTTGAAAATTACTGAGTTGTAGGCTGATGAGCCAAAGTTGATTATAAGTTGTTTTGTTGAAAGAAAAACTGTTATGTTGCTGTTATTCTTATGTTGTTGAGTTCAAGTCGTGCATGCCATAGACATTCATATGCATTAAGTCGGGGCTTTTGCTCACACCACGTTGGCCTGGATTGGCAAAAATTATGGGGCTTTTGCTCACACCACGTTGGCCTGGATTGGCAAAATTTTAAGTTGAAAGTTGAAGGCTTATGCCTTGATGCCCACTAAACTGGCAATGATTTTAAGTTGGGAGTTTACTCCAAATGGTACCACATGCATAAAGAGTCGAGTCTCATTGAGTTGCATTTTATGCTGTTATTGAGTTGTATTTACGTTGTATTTGCGTATGATAATTGAGTTGAATGTGCCGTTACCGCATGCATGATATGATTTGGGTGATTAACGTGTAGAATTACTTAACATAACATGATGATTTATAATATTTGTTATATCGATTGAGAAACTCACCCTTACAATATTTTTCAGGTAACGAGCAGTGAGTTGAGTAGGAGCTAGTGCTTGAAGTCTAGTGTGGTTAGAGGGTCATGCTCTGATAGATGTAACATCGGGACGGGATGTTTGAATTGTCGAATAAATGTTAATTTTGATGAATTACAGATGTTGAAATATTTTATCCGCTGCGTATTGTTAAAGAAGTTTTTATGTCGAATAAAATTGAGTATGACTGCTTTTATGTTGAATTATGTGCAGAAGTTGTTATGTGACACCCTTGAGTGACAATATTTACTCTGATATGTATGATTTAATTGTTGTTGTTTTAATTAAATATTTGGGGTATTTAGAAGGGTGTTACAGCATGCCCTGAATGCAAAGCGCTTCGAGATGGATACCGCCTACTATGGGAAGGTTAGTCAGGCTTTGGCATCTTCAGCAAAGGAGCATGATATCACTAAGGAGAAGCTGTTCAGAGCATCAAAGGTGATAGAAGATGAGAAGAGGAGGCAGATCCTTGTCAGAGAACAGAGGGATGAGAGAGCCAGAGTACTTGCTGCAGAGTGGGAAGCAGAGAAAGCAAAGATCAGGGCTGAGAGAGATCATTACCTAGCTGAGAGAGATCATTACTTCAGGCAGATGAAGATTCATCAGAAGGAAGTTGGAAGACTACAGCAGGAGAATACCAAGCTCAGGTTCGCCGCAGAGTTCGCAAGGATGGAAGGCGAGATAGGGCCATCTGCGGGACCCTCATCCAGTTAGATCTTTCATTTGTGTTGGATTACCGTCAGGCTTGTTGACGGAATTCACTTGTCTGTATTTCTTTCCTATTCTGGAGGATTGTATTTGATTTTATCTGGTTGATGTATGACTATTGCACTGATTGTGCACTTTTGCTATGTGATGGTGATTTTTCATTCAGTGATTGGTTTTCAAGCTTTATTTGCTTTGCTGTATGCACTCTCACGAGCACACACATGGTTGGGGGTATCATGCTAAATCACATATCTCCGAT
Organism: Lathyrus oleraceus; assembly: GCF_024323335.1. NCBI lineage: Eukaryota > Viridiplantae > Streptophyta > Magnoliopsida > Fabales > Fabaceae > Lathyrus > Lathyrus oleraceus. The sequence continues at coordinate 260,026,185 of NC_066581.1, read as the reverse complement.
CTGCACGACAAAATCAAACACTGCTAATCAGAATATTGATGCCGGATTATTATTTGTCTCGATGATGCCAGGGTCGAGAGACAGAGTGTCCTTCATGTGGATAGACACTGCATACATGCATAATCATGATAACTTGTGTTTTATTTTGCAGGTGACTATTACTAACGTGTTTGTTTGTAACCAGGAATCATTGCTCGCGCTCGAAGAGTAGTACCCCTGCACTCAACTCGCCCTCACAGATATTACACAAGAAGAAACACTCCCAGACTCATGGAGCTTCCCAGTGCTGATATGCTGGAATTGAAGGAGAAAATGACCGAACTGATCAATATAATGCAAGGTTTTGCCATTGGTCAGAAGGCTCTCGCAGATAAAGTTGAGAAACTCGAGCGGGTTTCTGCTCAGAACAGTGGGGTCAACCTGGATGGAGTCTCCAACCAGGGGCAGGGATCTCGTGATGGTGGAAAGAGGACAACAGTTGGTCTGGTGAATAATGCTGGTGCTGCTGGTCAACCTGGGCCTAGTCAGAATATGAAAGACAACTTTGTGCCTCCGTTTTATGGGTTTGACGAAGATCAGGAGGAAGATAGAGAGGCTGACCAGTTCTCTATGCGAAATGAGCCTTTTGTGCCTTACGACATTCCTCCTCAGAATAAGGAAATCCAGCTGCTGGCTGAAAAAATCAAAGTGCTGGAGAGCTATGCCACGCCTGGGGTGGTAAATATGTCCAACATGGGGCTGGTGGAGGGGATTGTAATCCCTCAGAAATTCAAGGCGCCCGCATTCGACAAATACAATGGCAGTTCTTGCCCGGAAACTCATCTCCAGGCATTTGTCCGCAAAATCTCAGCATACACCGCGGATCAAAAACTGTGGATGTACTTTTTCCAGGACAGCCTGTCTGGAGGCTCCTTGGAATGGTACACCAAGTTGAGATCGTCTGATATCAAAAGCTGGCAAGATTTGGGAGATGCTTCCTTTAAGCAGTACCAGTTTAATGCAGATATGGCTCCGAGTCGTACCCAGCTGCAGGGTATGTCTCAGAAACATAATGAGGGCTTTAAAGAGTATGCGCAAAGGTGGAGAGAGTTGGCTGCCAGAGTTCAACCTCCGTTGGTAGATCGGGAGATGTCTGATTTGTTTATGGGGACCCTGCAGGGGCCATTTGCTGAGAGGATGGTAGGTTGTCCTGTCACCAACTTCTCCGACATTGTGGTGGCGGGGGAAAGGATAGAGAGTTGGTTAAAGCTGGGCAAAATTCAGGGTGCGTCTTCTTCTTCTTCTGGTACGAAGAAACCATTCGGCAATAATGGTGGGCAGAGAAAGAAGGAAGGAGACACCAGCGCAGTGTACACGCAGCGCGGACCCGGTAGGGAACGTTACTTCCAGCATACCGCTGCGGTAACAATTCCTGCTGAGTCTCATTCAGCACAACCGCAACAGCAACAGCAACAGAGACAACAACCCTTTCAACAGAGACCACAAAGGGCTGGTTATCAAGTCCGGGGCAGAGCGCAGGACAGACAATTCGATAGGCCTCCGGTGACCTATGCCTTTTTGTTCAAAAAGTTGATGGATTTGGGCCTTGTGCAAACTAGAACTCTGGCACCTTTGAGACCTGATCAGAGGCCAGCCAGTTATGATGAGACTGCGAAATGTGAATTCCACTCAGGTGCGCCTGGGCATAATATTGAGAACTGTAAAGCTTTTAAGCACACAGTTCAAGATTTAGTGGATTCCAAGGCTATTAATTTTGCTCCATCCCCCAATGTCAATGCAAATCCCATGCCTGCGCATGGTCAGAGGGGGGTGAATGCCATCTTTGAGGAGAGCAGAGTGGGGCTGTTTGAGGTTGGTCAGCTGAAGACGCCTTTGATTGAGGTCAAAAGGCAGTTGTTGAGGAATGGGGTCTATCCGGGTTGCGGATCTGATTGTGCTGAGTGCACTATTTCTGCAAATGGTTGTGAGCTTCTGAGGAAGCATGTCCAGGGTCTGATGGACGCAGGGAATATTGTGATTGAGAAGGCTGAAGGAAAGAGTGAGGAGGTCTCCACCATAACCATTTTCTATGACCCGGTTGATTTGTCAAATCTGGTGGAGGAGGCCCCAGTTACCATCACGGTACCTGGGCCAATTCCATATGACAAAGATGATGCCGTACCTTGGCATTATGGTGGGGAGGTATATTGTAATGGTGAGAGGTTGGAGGAACCATCTGCTAGTGAAACCACCGTGCTAAAGGTAGATAATGCCGGTCCCAGCGGTTTCACTCGCAGCGGTAGGTTGTTTGCTCCCGACGCATTGAGGAGGGGGGAGGAAGAAAAAGAGAAAAAAGAAAAGGCCGAGGCTTTAGCCAGGGCAAAGGGAAAGGCTGTGGTGGATAATGGTAGTACTCCTGTGATGACACCGGCGCCTGCGGGGTCGGATAATAAATTTGATGATGAAGCTGAGGAATTTCTGAGGATCATCAAGAAGTCAGAGTACAAGTTGGTTGATCACTTGCAGCAGACTCCTTCAAAAATCTCAATTCTGTCACTGCTGTTGAGTTCTGAGGGTCATAGGGAGGCTTTGTTGAAAATATTGAAGAAAGCTTATGTTCCTCAGGAGATCACAATCAACCAATTGGAGACGGTCGTATCCAACGTGCATGCTAGCCATGGGCTGGGCTTTACGGATATGGACCTGACAGTGGACGGCAGGAATCATAATCGAGCTTTACACATTGCAATGGAGTGTAAAGGAGCCGTGCTTTCGCATGTGCTGGTTGATACCGGCTCCTCTTTGAATGTGTTGCCTAAGAAGGCTCTGGCAAAGCTAAACTGTGATGGGCTGATTTTGACCCCGACTGATCTGATTGTGCGGGCATTTGATGGGTCAAAGCGAGCCGTATTCGGGGAGGTGGAGTTACCAGTAAAGATTGGCCCGGAAGTGTTTAAGTCGACCTTTTATGTTATGGACATCCAGCCAGCCTACAGTTTCTTGTTGGGTCGCCCATGGATTCATGCTGCGGGAGCAGTTACGTCGACTTTGCACCAAAAGCTGAAATATGTTTGGGGAGGCCAGGTCGTTACTGTTTGTGGAGAGGAGGACATCTTTGTCAGCCACCTGTCTTCTTTCAAATATGTTGAGATGGACGGCGAAATATGGGAGACGCCTAGCCAGTCATTTGAAACTGTTAAGGTGGAGAATGCCCTGTTCGCCAAGCAAGAGGAAGAGAAACCGTCCATCGCTTCTTATAAGCAGGCTGCTGAGGTAGTCAAAAGTGGAGAGGCTCCAGGCTGGGGCAGAATAATGGAGGTCCCTGAGAAAAAAGACCGTTTTGGGGTTGGATATCAACCGGGCCGAGGCTTGGGACGAGGAAGAGGGGGTCGTACGTCTGTAACTTTCACGAGTGCCGGAATGCTGGATCCGGACCACATCTGCATGATGGGTGAAGATACCGACAGCGACTGTGACATGGACCGGTGGATAACGCCGTGCGAACCAGGGATGGAAATCCACAACTGGAAGGCCGAAGAAATCATCCGGGTCACTCTCCTCGAAGAGTAATATTTTTCTTGTTTTCTTTCTTATTTGCATGCAAACCATGCGTGTTGCCCGACACGTAATGGTCCATTGTAAGTGCCACCTCATGTTTAAATTTGCAGAATTTTGCATCATTAATAAAAGGATGTTTTTCAGTTAAAAGCGGTGTTCCCTGTTTTTCATTTATTTTTGCAGTTTAAAAATTAAAAACAAATAAAAATGGCAATGTTTTCATTTTTCCTTTTCAATTTTTCACACCGGTTCTAAAGCAATGCATGAATCAACATTCATGCAGATGCGATTCCTCTCCGGATCTCATTGATAACAATCCTGTTACACCCTCATATGACTTCGACAATCCGAGCAATCAGGCTGAAGAAGAAGGCAAAGAAGATTGTGATCTACTGGAATTAACCAGGTTGTTGAGACAAGAGGAGAAGGTGATTCAGCCGCCCGAGGAGCGGGTTGAGATTGTTATTCCACGCACCGCCGAGGTCAGGAAGGAGATGAAAATTAGAGCCGCTTCAGAGGCGAATCGAGAGCAGAATGGTAGCCTTGTTGAAGGAGCAGGTGGACGCATTCACTTGGTCATGTCAGGATATGCCAAGGTCGAATACCGGTGTCGTTGTGCACAAGCTCCCATAGAAAGGAGACTGTCCTCTAGAGAAGCGAAACGCCAGTGCCTGTATCAGAGAGCCATGGTGACTTTGTTTCATGATATGATTCATCATGAAATCGAATGCTATGACATGATAGCAAAGTCCCAAACAGGAGTGGGGCATCTGGTGGAGACAATTCAAACTGAGGTTGAATTCGGATAAGTGCACTATCAGAGTGCGAGCCGGTAAGCTGCTGGGGTTCATTGTAGGAGAGGAATCGAGGTTGATCCTGCTTTAAAAAAAAAAAAAAAAAAAAAAAAAAAAAAATGCCTGAACCGAGAGAAAAAAAAAGAGAGGTTCGTGGTTCCTTCGAAAGAGTGAACTATCTGTCATGGTTCACATCTCATCTAACAGCCACGTGCGAACCTATATTCAAGATGTTGAAAAAAAAATCAAACGGTCAGGTGAAATAATGATTGCCAAGGGGCATTGAAAAATAAAAGAAAAGTTGCAGGAACCTCTGATTCTGATACCTCCTGTGGAAGGAGCAATTGTTAATCTGGTACTTGACAGCCTTCGAAGGGTCTACGAGGTGTATTGGGTCGGCATGACGAGTCTTGTCGAAAAGAGCATGCAATTTACCTTAGCAAAAAGTTTACCGACTGTGAAACAATACATTCACTGTTCGAGAAAACTTGCCGTACTTTGGCATAGGCTGCTCGCCGACTGAGACAGTATATGCTGGTTCATACCACTTTGTGGATTTCGAGATGGATCTGATCAGGTAGATGTTTGAAAGAGCCAGCATTGACCGGATGGGTTGTGAGAGTGCAAAAGAATATTGACTGATCAGTATACTCTCAGAAAGCCATCAAAGGGGTATTGTCTGATTACATAGTCTCTGCAACCCGTTGAGGATTATCAACCGATGAAGTTTGAGTTCCCTGATGAGGACATCTTGAGGTACTCAAATCGAAAGATTGAGAGTGACCGATCCCGGAGGAGGGGCTTGACCCCAAATCCGAACGGATTCTGATGTCTGATGGGGAGGTTAAGGAGAATAAGATTTTGTTGCCCGGATAACGTTTGAATACACCAACGACGGTGTGATTGAGTAGGAAACTGGTATCCTGGGTATTGATCTTCGGTGTGTCTACTGGGGCAACTCCTCACTCATTGGTATATGGAATGGAGGTTGTATTACCTGTTGAGGTTCAGATTCCCTCTTTAAGAGTCCTGATGGACGTGAAATTGCAAGAGGCTGAATGGGTAAGGACCCGGTATGAAGAGTTGAGCCTGATGGAGGAAAAGAGGCTTGCAGCCATCTGTCATGGGCAGTTGTACCAGCAACGGATGAAGCGTGCTTTTGACAAGAAAGTGCGACCTCGGATGTATCACGTGGGTGATATGGTGTTGAAAAGGATCCTTCCTCCTCAGAACGATCGAAGGGGCAAATGGACACCAAATTATGAAGGTCCATTCGTGGTCAAGAAGGTTTTCTCTGGCGGAGCCTTGTTGTTAACGACCATGGATGGCGAGGATTTTCCATCCCCTGTGAATGCGGACGCAGTTAAAAAATACTTCGTATGAAAAAGACCCGCTGGACGAAAAGAATAAAATAGTCCAGGCAAAAATGGGCATCCCGGCGAACCAAAAACAGAAAAAAGGTTCGGGCAAAAGTTAGGGATATAAATGAAGAAATTGTACACCCGGCAAGTCGAAAACCTGAAAAGGCGACTTGGGCAAAAAGGGGTATCCCGGTGGACTGAAAACCCGAAAGGGCGGTCCAGGCAAAAGAGGGATTGAAACGAACAACTGCGTCTAGCATGATCGTTTGTACTTTGGTTAAAGCATCATGGATAATACCCGGTAGGGATCAGTCGGAAACGTCTTGTTCAGAAGGCAGAAAGCATGGAGAGTCTGAGGACATATGGGGTGTAACCGAGTTGGAACTCGATGAGATCACGGGTTTCACGTTGCCATTAGGATAGATTTTTCCTTTTGTGCGCAATTACCTCTTTTCAGGAATTGCTTCCTTTTGTATTGCTCATTTGAGCCACATTTTTTCAATCAATAAAATGCACATTCAGTCAAATAATTTTTGTTTTTGTTTTTCATTACCGCTTTGATTGCAAAAACATCCAGATATTTTTGATAAAGAATCTTGCATTTTAAGACATACAGGTTCCTTCCAATGCATGTTTATAAGATTGAAGCTTGAAATCTTATTTGGAAGGTTGAGTGACCCAAGTGTTGAAATCTTGACACGCCTGGGGCACGGTTTTATCTGACGGTCTGTTTTGCAGGTACTGTTAGGTATTTCATTCACTTGCGGGTTGCGATGTGGAAGCTTTGTAACAGATCCCCAGAGAGTTCGCTCAGGAACTAATGAATGAAAGTATGACGAGGACGTTGCGGCATACGACGATCCTTGATGGTGATCAAGAAGACTCTTCAAAGTCGAAAGATTTGGAAGTCTATAGAAATTCCCCGCAGAGTTTGACCAGAAACGAATGGATGGGTAGAGAAGCGGTAAAGGACGACGAGAGGCGTCCGACGACCTTTGGAATTAACCAAGAAGACTCTTCAAAGTCGGAAAATTGAAAAGTATGTATAATCCCAGGAGTACGTTTCTCGTCGAGCGCGGGGCGACTTGGAATATAAGATGATGGAGCAGAAAAGGTCCAGACGAGTCTGGAAATTCTCAAAATGTGGAAAGCTGATACGAGATTGGGAGGTGGATACCGTGGTTTGATGAGTCGACGGGTGTTCTGTACCAACTTTTCTCATTTCCTCAGCTAGGTCCCCGAGCAGGATCATAGGGCTAGCTCCCCAGCAGATACAAGGTCTGTGATTTCTCCAGCCGAGTCAGGATGGTTATCCCGGGCAGGTTTACAACGGTGTTTCCTCAGCAGCCAGGTCTGAAGGTTGTTATTCCCCGAGTGGAGCGGGTTTTTTCAATGACATATCTCTCCAACAGTGTTCATTCTACCAGTGGATTGAACGAGTTTCCGTAGCAGACGAATATCTGCATCCCCAGCCGAGGGTATCCTACATGTGGATTGATTGGGTCCTCCCCAGCGGAGTAGTTGTCGTTCCCCTAGCAGGGTCTGGATGGTATTCCCCCAGCAGGTTGAAGATTGCTCATTTCCCCAGCGGGAGTATCTGTGAGGGTTCCCAAAGCAGAGTTGGGATCTATATCCTCAGTAAGTCAAAGACTGTGGTATTCCCACAGAGTGCAGTGAAGGATCTGTATCCCCAGCATGTCCTCGAGAGGGTTGGGTGCAAAGGATCTGTATCCCCAGCAAGGGTTGTCTATTTCCTAGCAGCAGTGCTATCCCCGGCAGGGTGGAAATCGGAGCAGTGGCGAGTTCCTCAGCAGAGAGTCTCGTTTTCCCCAGAAAATTCCCTTGAGGGGGATATTTTTATGCATTCATCATGTAGAATAAGCATTGCATATTGCATAGAAAAATAAATAATCGCGTAGCATTTCCATAATTATGGAGCATTACGCAGAAGAAAAGATCATGCATCATATTGCACGCATAAGCTAGTCTCAAGCCGTGGTTACCGTTTGAGAAGTGGTTTTTGCCAGACATCGAAGGTGTTATTCCGAGGAGTTTAGCCTCAGGATTCGATCAAAGATTCCCCAGTAGTGCGATACTGGAGGGTACTTTTTCCGTCGGGCAGAGATGGAAAGGTTACGCGATCAGCGCGATTCAAGCCGTGATTACCGCTTGAGGTTTGGTTTTGTCTGACAGCGAAGACGATGCTCCGAGGAGTTCAGCATTGTGAGTTTGGAACCACCGTTTCTTCCCAGACATCAGTAAGTGTTTGGTCGATCATTGTTTGATGTCTGTCTGCATCATTGTTTGATGTCTGTCCGCATCATTGTTTGATGTCTGTCCGCATCATTGTTTGATGTCTGTCCGCATCATTGTTTGATGTCTGTCCGCATCATTGTTTGATGTCTGTCCGCATCATTGTTTGATGTCTGTCCGCATCATTGTTTGATGTCCTGTCAACATCATTGTTTGATGTCCTGTCAACATCATTGTTTGATGTCCTGTCAACATCATTGTTTGATGTCCTGTCAACATCATTGTTTGATGTCCTGTCAACATCATTGTTTGATGTCCTGTCAACATCCTTGTTTGATGTCCTGTCAACATCATTGTTTGATGTCCTGTCAACATCATTGTTTGATGTCCTGTCAACATCATTGTTTGATGTCCTGTCAACATCCTTGTTTGATGTCCTGTCAACATCCTTGTTCGATGTCCTGTCAACATCATTGTTCGATGTCCAGTAAACGTCGAGTTTCTTCCCAGTCATCAGTCAGTGTCTGGCTGAAAATGTTACTCTGAGGAGTGTGGTACCATGACGTCAGATCAGCAGTGTTCCCCAGTAGTGCGATATTGGAGGAAATGTTTCCGTCGGACAGAGATGGAAATGATATCAGAAGACGTTACGCGAGCAGCGCGTATTCCGGGGTTCAAATGGAGAAAAGGAGATGTTGCGACATTTTCTGGAGACCGGGGTTCAATCAGAGAAGAGTATATGCTGAGGCATTTTCCGGGGTTCAATCGGAGAAAAGAAATGCTGAGGTATTTTCTGGGGTTCAAATGGAGATTGGAGTTGAAGATTGTATCCGGGATGCGGTCCGCAGGATTATCTTCTGTTCATGTGTCGCCTTAGACTCTGGCGGAGGCCAATGGAGGTCGTTATAGGTGTCTTCTGAGGAAGAGATGCACATGCTACCTTCCTTTTGTGAAGGTTTACCCTCTGACATGTCGCCCTCAGAGTGGTTTGGTGTTATTTCCAGCGTTGCCAGCGGAATTATCACGAGAGATTGGAGAACGGGGTTCAAATGGAGAAAAGGAAATGTGGAGACATTTTCTGGAGATGGGGTTCAAATGGAGAAAAGGAGATGTTGCGGCATTTTCTGGAGAACGGGGTTCATATTGGCGATCGCGAGTCATCGTCAGGCGACTGGGGTTCAAACTGGAGAATGGGGTTCATTATTTGGCAAACAGGAGAATGGGGTTCAAATGCAGAGATCCGAGGGTCGTTTGCGCAGAGAAAATTTTCGGGGTTCAAGAAAAGCAAAAGAAAAAGAAGAGTTGAGAATCCCGCGTGGATGTGTGGTGTTCAGGCCATGGTTATCCCTATGTTACCATTTATTTTGGTATCCAGGTCGACGTTGTTCAGAGTTTGTTTCTTCGCCGATGATGACAGGCGTTGTTAATTATTATCCCATCAGAGTGCAAATTGTTCGTCTGTTCTTGGTATTCAATCACTCTTCATCCTGATCATCCGAAAGCCGAGGCTATTTCGTATCGACAGGTTCACAGTGGATTGAATAGGGGCAGCTGTAACACCTCAAAATTTGCCCTCCTCTATTGGGACTAGCATTAACATATTTGCATTTCATTTTAGGGCATTAGGCATGTCATATTGCATATCATGTGGTTACATTGTGCAAGCCATCTTCCCAAGTCTTAATCAGGAGATAGGAAGTCAGAAGGTGCAAGCCAGGGTTTTACTGACTGATCATGGCCATCTGAGGATTGGGCTGAGATTAGGGTTGCATGATTCCCAAGGGTATTGGTCTTCATCTTGTTTGAATTGATACATCATCATCATGTTTGGGTGTCATCAGAAGATTGGAGAAGATTCCTTGAGATTAGGGTTTTGACCACTGGTCAACCCTAATCAGTTGTATTGGGCCAATCAGGGCTGGATCAGGAGATGGGGTTTATGAAGGAGATGAGGATCATTTTGTGACTATATGGTGCTTATGGAGGCTAGGGTATCACCCTTGAGCCATTTCAGTTGGAAATTGGGGCTCAGATTGATCTATGCATTGCCAGATTCATCTGTCAGATGAAAAGTCAACTGTGGTCAACTGTACATGATCTGGTGAATTTGGAGGTGGAAATGAGTTAGACACACTTCATTCATGTTGGAACAAGTGTTAAATGACATCTCAAAGCTTAAGAAGGAAGAAAATCAAGTCAGGACAAAAACTGCCAAAAATAGAAAGTGACTTGTAGCTGAAGTTTCCAAAAATGGAAAGTTTTTGACCTCAAAAACAGAAGTCCAAGGAAGTTTCAAATGAAAAATTGTTCAACATGACAGATGTAGATCTTGTTCTCACCTTTCCAAAAAGTCCAAGAACTTGAAAATCCAATGTACGGTTTGCAAAATATGGCTCAGTGAATTTCAGAAAAGACCGTAATCAGGAGGCCATAACTACCACATACTTTGTCCAAATTGCAAGTTCTTTATATGCACAAACTCCATTTGACATGTACTTTGAGGGTGCATCATTGGATTTTCCCAAAAATGGCCAAGGCAAAAAGTCACTTTTCAACTGGACAGCTGAATTGGACCAGGGGCAAAATCGTCCAAATCTCAAAATAATTGGAATTTTTGAATGGGACTTTTTCCAACACCTCAGGAATGGCATTTAGAATGTGTTTGAATTTTCATTTCATGCATAAGGCTTTTAATTTGGATTTTGTCTTGAAAAATGGAAATGACAAAAATGGACCAAATGCATACACATGGTGAATTTGAGAATGGAGCAACCAATGAGCATGAGGCAAGTTTCTAAAGTTCACATATGCTATTTAGAAGGTGTATGTGCTGTCAAAACAGGTGGCACTAGCTGTCATGATGAAATTCCAATTTTACCCCTCCTTTGAAAATGACATTTTTCACTTAACAATGCATTTGGTTAATTAAGTGGATTAAGGGACAATTAAGCATTGATATATAAGCTTGATCACTTGCTAATCATAACAGAAAATCACTTTTACCAAGATTGGATCTCAAACTTTCCAAATTCCCAAGTTTTCTCTCAAAATCTCAAGAACACCATAAACACAAAACTTCATCAAACTTCATCAAATCTCAACCAATTTTCGAGATTCTTTTTGCATTCATCTCCTCTCATCAATATCTCAATCTGTTTTGGAAGTTTGGAAGGAAAAGGTTTGTAATCGCGGCTGTCCAAAAGTGCATCATCAATGGTGAAACTCGAATTCGGACGCTAGAAGCTACCTGGACTTGAAGTAAGCGCATCAAACATCTTCATTATCATCCTTGTTCATCTGTTTGTGGAAATAGAGTCTCAAGAACAACAATTTCGGCGCTGCAATTTCCAGGTGAGTGAAATTCGATCGTCACGATTCTCTTAATGCTTATGTGCGTTAGAAAGAGCATGAGATGTAGGTTTTGATGATGCTTGTGGTTTTGAAAATGATGACCTGTAGTGTGAGAAATCGTGAATTGAAAGTATGAGTGCAAACCCTAGGTTGTTCGATTCTTTTGATTTAGGAACTTTTAGGATGTAATAGTGTGATATTCGTGTTCCTCTTGAAGAGACGAGTTCAACGGTTATAAGCATGCCAATTTTCATTAACTTTCGATGTTCATCGTTTTTTCAATTTTCTGGAAATGCTTGTTGAAAACGAAGAAGACAAGGCCATTTGATCCAAATTTCCATTCAAATTTTTGAATCTCATGTTTCCCGCTCCCGCCAACTAATTACCATAATGCCACTGAAATTTCATTTTTATTAATTTAAGTTAATTCATTTTAATTCTTAAAAAATTACCATGACCTTAAAAAATTCATAAAAAATAGTAAAAAATTCCTAAAAATATGGAGATTTTTTCCTTGACTTTGTTGACTTGTGTAGGATTTTTTTGACCTATTGGTCAAAGTTGTGCTTGGCAAATATTTTATTTGGCATAGGCTTTTCTAATGTATGTCACATTTTGATACATTTTGGCAATTTGGTCATGAAATACTCATATCATAAAATAAATGGCTGAAAATTTTTGTGGTGGTTCTTGACTCATTGAGGATTATTTATATGTAAATTTCATGAATTTTTGATACCTGGTTAGAGAGCAGCAAATTCTGGAACATAGGTGTGACAATTTGTGTCACACCTCTTGATGTCAACTTGTTGAATTTAATTGGATAACCTATGCATGTTAGAATTGAATGAAATTTGGCATGGTGAATTGTTGATATGTTAGGATGTTGTATGAATTTTTGTAGAATTTTTCACTGCCTTTTCTAATTGATCATGATTTTTCATTTCTGGTTGTTGAAATTGCAAGCTCATGTGATACATGTTGGTAGATTGATTGGGAAATCCTCATATTGTATTGTATGGCCATGAAATTTGATATGCATGAACTAGACACGTTGTGTGACCTCCCTGTTTTGGTCTCATCCATTTCTTTTTTGTTTTCAATGAGATATGAATTTTTGAAGTGGATGTATGCATTGATGGTGTGAATTGAAGCATGAAATTGTGTCTGTTTTTGTTGATTTTCATTGACATGGTTCCATTTGCCCAATTGAGCTCAAATTTGACATGGTAGACCTTGATTATCCCCTGTTTAGGTGTATTTAATTTGAGAATTTTTGGATGTGTTTTGGTATGGATTTGAATGCAGTACTTCTGTTTGTATGTTTGATGCTTCATTTGAACCAATATGGATTGTTTTGTGCATGAATTGAACATGATGGATGATATAAACATGAGACCAATGATGTTTGCTTGTGTTTGATGATAATTTGATGTTGGATGATGAATACCTTGCTGTTTTGAGTTTTTTCTTGCTTTTGGACCCTAGGCTTGGCCTAGTGGTCTAGTTACTAATATTTGCTTGGTTTTTCAGGATCAAAAGCATAATGTACATGGAGAATGATACAAGTTGATTTTAATTGATGTTGTGGATGTTTGTACACTAACATAACATTGTTTTGTAGGTGTTGAAGCTTGGGCTTGAGCCTTGAGCTTGCCTTGTGTTGTATTGTTTAAACTGTTTGTTTGCTGTATAGTTTGTCTGATTGAGTACTGACTGAGTTTGATTGTTTCCAGGTACTTTAGTTGCTCAGTTCCTTGTGAACTATTGCTTTGCTTTGCTTTGCATAAGCAACTTGCATTGAGGTAACTTCCTAACTTCATGTAGTCTGGAGACCCGGCTGTTACCGGGCCGGGCAAATTGTCTGAAGTCCTCCTTAAGAGGCAATGCTTGTGTATGTTTATTTTTCAAGCCCAAGCAGGAAAAGCCCTTCAAGTAAGGCAATTGGTGGAAGGTAGGGACAAGCAACCTGTCCCCCACTATTCAGTTGAGTCTTCTCCTTGCTCCCATTACATGGTTGTAGCATTGAGATCAAAAGCCCAAGATCTGTGCAGTGCACATTGAGTCAGAGTCATCGAGCATAGAAGGGTTCCCCCATTCTGGACCCATGCTCATTTGTCAGCTCTCCCTGGTTAGGGATAAGAGCTGTGAGGTCCTATCCTCACTTCATCCTTTCATCTGCTTCACCTTAGCCTCGTAATGGCAAGGTTAAGAGCAAAACCAGCCTGTACAGACGACTTGCTTAGGCAGTCAAACCTGATTGATTGAGCCCCCTTGTTTGGTTATAGTGGGTGCTATGTGGATATCTGATTGACATGTTTGTTTGAGATGCCTGTTCTCATTTAATGTTGATATATGATTGTATGCTTGTGTGCTAGCTTCTTTCCTGGTTAGGTTAGTTTGCTTATGCAAGTAGGATAGAAACCTGAACTTAGGGCGACTTTGCATGACAACATTAGGCTCGAGTCTCAGCTCCCTAGTGTCGTGTTTTCCCCTCTGTCTCTGGTTAGGAGAGTTTCACCCCTGTTAAGGGGAACTACATCGCCCTGATCCTTGTTCCAGACAAGGTATGTAGGCAGGTGGTCGTGCGAGACCACTCCGGGCAACCTTTTTCTTTTTTGCGTGTGTTTACTTGTTATCTGATTATGTATGTTTGGGTTCGGATGCCGACGTAAGTCCAGGATTGGCTGTCGGGCTCCACGTTTGCCCTTTTGAGTGTGTTTTGGTTCGGATGCTGACGTAATTCCATCCAGTGGTTGTCGGGCTCCATGTTTGCCACTCTTGTTTGTTTGTTTTGTTTTGTGTTGTTTGGCGTGCGTAAGCCGAACTACAGTGGCTCTGATTCTTGTTCCAGACAAGATATGTAGGCATAAGGTGCGATACCTTATCGAGCTCGTTCCTCTTAACCCCACCTGCGTTCCCCGCGTGTGTGTGTGATGTATGTTTAGCAACCTATTCTGTATTCTAGGACGTGGATCCCTAGGAGTACCTAGGACGTGAGGGGTGCTAATACCTTCCCCTCGCGTAACCGACTCCCGAACCTTTTCTCTCTGGTCGCGAGACCATGTCTTTCCAGGTTTCTCTGAGCGTTTCCTTTCCCTATCTTGGGATAAATAACGCGCAGTGGCGGCTCTGTGTGTTTTTATTTTTAGGCTCGCCGGTTGTTTTTTCGCAGGATGCGACAAGAAGGAAATTATGACACTCCCAAAAAGGTTTTAGAAAGAAATAAGGAGAGTAATGACAATAATCATTCTTCAATGACCAAGATCCTGTCATCACTCAACGGTCCTCTCAAACTCCTATATAAAGGACGGAATGCATCACAAGAAAAACACCCGAGACACACAGCAATACAAATTTCTCAATCATCCTCTTTTACTCTTTCACGAGCTGTTGCTCTTACGTGAAAATTGTTGCTATTATAATTCTGTAATATTTGCTTGTCATTAGAAGCACTGAGCATTACAAATCTTATCTAAGATACTTCCTCAAGTGACTTTGTGCAGTCTGAATACTTGAGAGGGCTAAGTGATTGTTCTCTTAGACATTTGTTTGTGTAATCTTTCAAGATTAGTGGATTAAGTCCTTTTTTAAGGTGAAATCACCTTGGTCGGGTGGACTGGAGTAGCTTTGAATTTCAAGCGAACCAGTATAAAATCCTGTGTCAATTTGTTTTTTAATTTGTGTGTGTCTAAACGATCAAAAAGTTTTATTTTCCAAAACAATTCAAACCCCCTTTCTTGTTTTTCTCTACCTTCACTAACTTCCCGACACTTTCATGTACATGGTGAATCACCTATCTTGAGGCATTTGATCAAGCTTGATCATGTCTTGATCATCAGGGTTTGCCACGCATTTAGTTAATCAGGTGTCCATATGGTTTTATACCTCATTTCATTCTTGGATCCACCTTCATTTAAGACCAGTCATTAGTTCTTGGCTACATGTTTCTTATCACATACATTCGCCATTCGATCCATTCAACCGTGGTGTAATCTGATTTACAAGTCTTGTCATTTGGGTTCATCATTCCATTGTATGTTGTCGTTACATTCATCGTTGTGTCATAATATTTTTTCAAATCTGATTTTAACTCCGAATTCATGTTTCTCTGAGTTGATTTAGTTTCGAGTTGATATGGACTTCAAACTAATTTTTGAAGTCTAAATCGATTTTTTGAGGTTAGATTTGACCTTTGAAATTTAAATTCAATTCTAGAAATCATTTCGTCCTTTTTTCAAATTAATTCTAGGAATTGCATTGTTTTAAAGTTCAATTTGATTTTTAATACAAAATTGATTTTTTGAAGTTAGAATTGATTTTTGAGATTTCTAAGTCTTTGCATCATGTTCAAGATTAAGCTTTCGGTTTCGACTTAATTTTAGGATTTTAATCATTTTAGAATTTTCTTTGTTGATGGGCCATGGTTATTGAATCTAAATAAGCCCATTTAACCATCCTCGAGAATCCAATATCTCCCTTCAGTTATCGTCACCGCGGTTCAACCATGGGATTCACTGTTCCACTCTTCATCTTCACCCTAATACGAGCATAGCAATTATGAACGCACGACAAAAATGATGAATCCGATGAGGCATTGAAGAACGAATACAATCACAAACAGAAGCGCATCGGAGAAGCGAAGGTGAATTGCTCGTTGAATCTCTCGATCACCCGCATATACCACCCAATCCGGTGCCGACGGTGAGTTCTTTTTCACTTGGACAGGAATAGTTTATTGTTGTCTTCAGCATTTCTTGCTCATTATGATTAAACCCGCATGAAGTCCGGTCTTGAGAGTAGTGTAGGGAAGACGACGGTGAAATAGGGTCGAAGGCGTTTGCGGGGCGTTATGTGACCTGATTTTGAATTCCTGGCTGAAGCTCATGAGCATCAAACCCGTTATTGGATATTCTGAAGATTTTGGGCTTTTTTTGTCCACAAGCTTCATGTCCCAATCGAGCCATGATTTCACACCCTTTCCAATTGAATCTTACCCATAGCCCAATTTTTATGTTTATGATTCTTAATTCTTGCTTAATCCCCTCATAATCTTCAATTAATTCATTTTAATTCTAGTTTTTTTCTTTGATTCATATAGATTATGTTTTGTTAATCTTGATAGGAGATTATTTCTTAGTGTTAGAAATATTAAGAATTAACATTTTTGTTGATTAAGTATATTAATTCTTAGTTAGAATTAATTAGGTAATTAGAATATGATTAGGTTTAATCAAAAATAAATTTAGTTAGATTTTGATTCTTGATTTTTATGGATCAGGATTAGATTTAGGCTAATTAGGTTCAATTAGGAATCGTGGTTTAATTAGACCGATTATATTTAATCATCTTTTTGTTTTCAATTTAATTTTGATCAGGTGGTGAGAAATTAGATTTTTTGGATGTAATCTAGCCATGATTTGACATAATTAGCCATGAGATCTTGGTTAATCCATTTTTTGTCGATTTAACTCATCATTAGATTAGGTAATATGGTTAAGTGTATATTTTTTCCATGATTCGTTTTCTAGGTTAATCTTGCTATGCTTGGATTGTAATTGACCATTAGATTTGTGAATTGACTGTTTTGCCCCTAAATTTAGAAATAGTCTAATCTTGCATGCTCCCCTAATTTTAGGCATTGTAGAAATAATTCCAATAAACATTAACCCTTTAGGTAGTTGTACACTCCATTCAACTATTTTTTCCCCACCGATTGAGTTGGTCAAAGTACGCTTTAATCGACTAAATCCTTTGATTGTGCTCAATTCCCCAAGCTTAGTCAAGTGATCAAAAGACCCTTTATCACTTGATAAAGCAAGTCCTTGTGATCAAGATCCTGGATACTGGATTTCCAAGTTCAATCAAGATTCAAAGATCAAGATCGAGAGTTCAAGCTATGCAAATCAGTACAAGACATGACTACTATTCAAGCACTACAAAGGTCAAATTCAACACTTGTTAATCATGAGCCAAGTTATGTGTCATGAGTCTTAAGTAATAGAGAAGGAATGAGACTGGAGAATTCTACCCCCATTCTGAATATCTTTGGGTGCGGGACGAATGACCTGTTTGCTCACTGTATTCACCCCTATTCATAGGCTTTAACACAATTTAATTCAAGTCGATTAACAAGCCTCTTCATCATTCAAAGACAACCCCTCATCATGGGAAGCTGCAAGGAAATTCAAATTCAACACTCATCAATTATGATGTAAATTGCACGTCATGAACCTTAAGTAGTAGAGAAGGAATGAGACTGGAGGATTCCTACCCCCATTTTGAATATCTTTGGGTATGGGACGAATGACCCAGTGCTCACTATATTCGTCTTTATTCATAGACTTTAGTGCAATTTAAATCGAATAATTGATAAGTCTTTCTACACAGATCGAAGCACAGACTAAAGATCAGATTGAAGACCATACTTCCGCTGTCCATGGCTTCTTTCTATCCTTTTGTTCTCCCAGAAAAACAAAAACCATTTTGTGAATAAAATCAAAAAACAATTAACCCTACAATTAGGATTGTACGACACGAGCCTTAAGCAATGGAGAAGGAATGGGATTGGAGAATTCCTACCCCCATTCTGAATATCTTTGGGTGCGGGAAGAATGACCCAGTTGCTCGCTGTATTCATCTCCATTCATAGACTTTAGTACAATTCAAATCATGACTCTCATTTCATAATAAAAGCAAACTCACCTCATCAAACTCATTTTTGCCTTTGGGCTTCATTTTCAGTTTAAAACCTTTTCAGAAAGGACGTGTTACTTCCGTTCTACCGTGAATGACGCTTAAGCCTCTATGAGCGAGCAAACAATGTCTAACTGCTAGAGTGCTATCCGAGTTCATCCATTCTACCGCAAACAATCATACGCTTAAAGCTCCCATGCTCGAGCATACAAGTCAGTCGACAGTAGAATGCGAATGTTAATATTGTCCGCTAAAATTAACTAACATATCCGTCCTAGCTCCACGAACTACGGAGTTCTGATTTCCTCATTGCACGAATGAGGATACGTAGGCACAAGGGCCCAAATCCTTGGCGAGCACAATTATATATAACCTCCTTTCCTCACAATTATCTATTCCTTTCATTTTTCACCCTTATCTATTAACCCCGTTTCCCTTTCCGCGAGTAACCTTCAAATAATAACACTTATTCTTGCAAAGAACATTCAAAACGGTTCCAATGGAGTACCATGGATGTTAGGGGTGCTAATACCTTCCCCTTGCATAACCGACTTCCTTACCCATTTCTCTTTCCCCGGGTTTTATCGATGTTTTCCCTTTCCTTCGGGAATAAATAAAGTTCGATGGCGACTCTGTTGTATCTTTGAGCGTGTGATGCGCTCGGGTATAATTCGCGTAGCTTCACCCATAAACTACATAACACAAGACATTGAATTGCCACCATGGTATAGTCCAATATTATATTCCTTGATCCCCGAGTATACTTGATAACAAGAAATAAATTCAATATCTCTATTAACTTATTTGAGCACGACATGCATTTTATAGTATATATATATATATATATATATATATATATATATATATATATATATATATATATATATATATATATATATATATATATATATATATATATATATATATATATATATATATATATATATATATATATATATATATGATTTGTAAAGTACCCATCAAACCATCTTTGTGGTAATCCTATTTCGAACAATGTTTGATTGACAATGAAGTACTTGAATCCACAGCTAGGGTCCATAGTGGTTTCAGGTCGAAGGGGGATATACACCACTATCACTGTTAGAATAACTTACGACACTTACATAATAAAATATGTAGTATTCTCATGGTGGGTTAATCAAGTATAAATATTACTCCTAATATTTATACCTATGTAAAAACTTGATATCTCATATCCATGATTTATGAGATACAGTCATCATAATGTTTATGCATCATTGTTGGCCTATGTGAAAGTAAAATTTGACTACAGATACTTTAAGAATGACATTCTTATGTTTAATGAGGTATCAAAATTAAGTCACACTTAATGTACCATTGAAGAGACTAATTATTCTAAGGATTTTATTATGTCATATACAAGTAACACCATAAATACAATGCCTAATATTAAGTGTGTGTGTGTGTATATATATATATATAATATATATATATATATATATATATATATATATATATATATATATATATATATATATATATATATATATATATATATATATATATATATATATATATATATATATATATATATATATATATATCAAGTTAATGATACAAAAGATAAAAACAACCACCAATATTGATTAGCTATTAGAGCTTACTTCAGCAATCTCCCACTAACACTAGAACCAATCATATATTAACTTAATATTTATCTGTACACTGTATGCATAAAACATCACATAAGCATGATACTTTATTATGGCATAAGGAACTCTTTCTCATCTTGGTACTATACACCTCTTTCAATTTCAACTTTCAATCTTCTATCGAAAAGAAATTGAAGTGCCAAAATAGACATATATGGATTGCTAGTGAGATCTAGTTTTTTGTACTTGCAAGATTACCCCACTATCACCGTGAACAAGATCAATCAGATATGCAATATAAGAAATGCAAATTTCTTTTCAAGAATGAGCAAAGCGATCAAAATCATATATTTGACCTTTGTACTAGAAACAAAAATTGTCTGAAGCCTTTTACAGCTTACACAATTGTCAACTAAGCATAACATTTATTTTATACTATGATATGAATATAGTGTTCATTCATTTACGAAAAACATCATTCTAACTCATTTACAATGATTATTCTCGCATCATCTCAAGAAAAGGAGGGCGAAGTCCTTTTAAGGTATCCATGGACCTTCTTGATAGTGATCAAGTGATAAACACTTTAATTAGTTTTGGTACTGAATGTTTATGATCATAACATATGGTGTATCTAGTGCAATATAGATAATGACGTACATGATTTGTCTAATCACCAAAGCATATATATGTTTTTTATGTGTCATTTTTCTCATCCATTGAGGTAAGGTATTGTCCATCATACAAAACATCATGTGATGCATGCTCTAATCTTAATGTGAGATTATGCATATTAAGTGTCTCAACACTTCATCAAAATATGTACCTATGCTAAGGTCGGGGTTCATCAACAATCAATCTCTATAAATTTCAGATTCCTAACCTTTTAGGAAACCTTACCTAAGAATTTGATCAAAACCATTTCCTTAATCACGTCCTACATTTGTGGTGTAGGGAATTTGTTTTGACAATTAGTATGCCGCCTACATACTATACTGGATTAATTCAAATACTCCCACTAACCTTCTTGTATGCACAAGATTTAAACTTGACATTTATTAATCTAAGTTTTTCACAAAACTTAATTAGTAAACGAATTCAACACCAAGAAGCTCACTCTAATCCATACTTGGATTTAGATAACTTATATACTTTTAAAATCAAAATCATTTATGTTCTTATCTAGATCACGTGCTACATGAACCAATGGTCCAATGATAACTCCCTTGTTGAATTTATTCATGTTCCATTCTCATAAACATATTTATTTTCTAGTGCATGAATTTTTAAAGTTCTACATCACTTCTTGATGATAAACGTCATTACATGATTTTTAGGAATAAATTCAGGTAAATTCGACGTAAAATGGTAAAAAAAAACATGTTAAAGTGTGAAGAATTGAGCAAAAATTCAATATAAGGAATATACAAAGAATTAGTGAAATTTGTGAATAAAAAGTAAGTTTCGCCTCTGGAATTCTCGCGCGTGCGATGCCTTTCCTTGCAGCGCAATGCTGACGGTCGCGGATGCGATGCACACTTTTCAGCTAACACACGTTTTTCCTATTAAAATCACTTTTTGGCCTCTTTTGAAGGATTATGAATCCTAAGACTGAAAGTGACGACAAAGGGAGATTTTAGGTGCTTTTAGACATATTACTATTATTCAATTATCACTTGTTGGACATATTACTTTGACATATTACTATTATTCAATTATCACTTGTGCTCATTGCCTATTGTATGCTACGACACACAATTTCATCTAGGTAAGTAGTGACATATTGGCGTAGGGTTGTTTATCAGAAGTAGGATAATTGTTTGGTTATCTAATTGACTAGGGATAGTCTAATTAGGAGTTACGACTTAGGGATTAACGTGCTCTAGTGACTAGTTTGACGTTCCAATTGGCCTGAGGGATCGGGAAATTAACGCTTAGACTAGTGAGTTGCACACAAGGGATTTGGTGCAGTGGTGGGGTTAATCGGTCATGTAACGCTTATGTCTTTGCATGTCTGTTAATGCACATTTCATCAATAAAATAGAAGTGGGGAATTCTAACAAAAAGACCTAATCGCCTTTATAATAATATCTTTTCCAAAGTCGACTATCTCTTATTTTCAGATCAAACCAACAATTTTCAAGCAAACCCCCTCCCCCTTTGGTTACTTTATCTCAGAGATACGTATCTTATTTTATTACTTTGATACATACTTTTTGTTTGCTAGTTTTGTCATCAAATTTTTAGCATCGTTGCCGGGGATTGTTGATTTTCAACAAAGCAATTTAATGCGACATTTTTTAGTTTTCTATTTGTTTGTTTTAATTTCTGCTTTCATTTTAAAATTTTCAATTTCTAATTTTAGTTATAATTTTTTATCCTTTGTTATTAATTTCAATTTTACTTTTTTCTCTACTTGTGTGTTATTTGGTGTGGTGCTACTAGGTATTTCTTATTTTGTTTATGTGAGGTACCAATACGACGCTGATATCGATCGATCCCGAAACTGAAAGAACATCACACACACTTTACAAAGCAAAAATAGAAGTACTTCAATCTATCGAAGAAGTAAAGGAAGAAAAACCAGAGATGGTCACTACACCACGTCAAACTTTGGGGGACTATTGCAGGATGACCGACTCCGACCAAATTTGTTTAGGATTTCAATTGGCTAATCTGGTAACCTTTAACATCAAAAATTCCATTCTGACAGGTTTAAAGGAAACTATGTTCGATGGACAAGTAATCAAATATCATTGGGATTGTCTTTCTAAATTTTACGAGACTTGCTCGATGTGTAAGTAGGTCGGTGACATCACTGATGATCAGATAAAATTACATTTGTTTGGTTTTTCCTTGATAGGTTGCACAAAGGGTTGATTCTAGTGCATCCCAAATGGTGCTATCCGAACTTGGAAAGAGCTTGAAGACAATTTTATCAAGAGATACTATTCTAATGCTCAGTTTGTGGAAAGAAAAACCACAATTAACAATTTTTCTTAAGAAGAGATAGAGTCATTATCTGATGCGTGGAAAGATTAAAGTTGTTACTCTGAAAATGTTTGAATCAGAACATGAGTTCTATAGAGCAGATCACATATTTCATCGATGATTTGAGAATAAAAACGAGAATGTTTCTCGATGCCTCAACTAGAGGTTCATTGAGATTAAAAACTGATGAAGTGTTAAAAACACTGATTGAGAACATGTGTCAGAATGAGTATCGCTCAAATGAGCGCGCAATGAAACAAAAAAGTAACACTTCTACGTCATTTGTGTCACATTATCCCATGATCCTATATGGCACCTCCCAAAACTCATTTTCACTTTTTAAAGGGTTAAAAATAATATTTATTCTCTATTGGATGTCACAAGTCCAAACTTTCGCAAAGACAAAAAAAATCTCATTTTAAACAAAATGGTCTAACGAGACCACAATTACTTCAATTATGTATATTCCACTAAATTTAAAATTTAAAATAGTGTGAATATAAACACTAAAATTAAAATCTTGTCTATGTTCATTTATAATAGTAACCATGAAGAGTATAATAAAAACAATGATATAATGTCTAAAAAATATTCATATTTCAACTAATATTAATGACAAAATCACATAAATTTCTTACAATCCATTAATAAAAATTATTCACAACAAATTATTCTAATACAAATTTAATAGTCATATTATATTAATTTACAACTGCACATCGCGCGAATCTTAATCTAATACTTTTATATTTTGTAAACAAATAAAACATAAAACATGCTCCAAACAATATTTAAATTTAGGACATCAATATTGTATCTAACCAATTCAACTACTATGTCATTGTTTCCTCATCAACTCATATATATATATATATATATATATATATATATATATATATATATATATATATATATATATATATATAATTTTCGTTCTTTTCAAAAAAAAGAAAGAGATGGAGTATTCAATACTTTTCACAAGGTACATACAGTATAAATAGTTATTTGTTACTGAATTGACCATAGACCAATTCCCTTATTGATTGGGGAGTATTCAATACACCCATGAATTCTGAGCTTCATGTTACTCATCCCAATGTCGCAACGCGAAAAACAACCGGCGGAAAAAAATCAAGTTCACAGAGCCGCCACCGTGCGTTATTTATCCCAAAGGAGGGAAAGGAAACGCTCGAAGTAAACCTGAAAAAGGGGAAAGGAACGGTCTTACGACCAGAGATTGCAAGGTACGGGAGTCGGTTACGCAAGGGGAAGGTATTAGCACCCCTCACGTCCGCCGTACTCGACGGGATCCACGCTCAAAAGAATAGGAAAAGGTTGCTGATAAACTGCTAAAAGAAAGCACACACTGGAATAAACAGGTGAAAGAAAATGGAGGAAGCGGACTCGGCAGGATGTCGCATCCTGGGCCTACGTAGTTTGTCAGAAACAAACATCAGAGTCAACGTAGTTCGGGGAAGTGGGAAACGGGAGGCGTGCTCGCTAGGATATCGCATCCTATGCATACGTATCTCATCTGGAATGAGAATCAGAGCTACCGTAGTTCGGCTAACACACGCCGAAACAAAACATAACACAAAGACGCTGAGACGTCAGAAGAAACTTAACAAGGAAACGGAATGCCAATAGCTGGACTTATGTCCGACTCCAAACAAAGGCAAACAAGGAAACGGAATGCTAATCAATGGGCTTACACCCGATTCCAAACAAACAGCACAAGGAAACTGAATGCCAATCAATGGGCTTACATCCGACTCCAAACAAGTAAACAAACAGTCGCTAACCAGCGAACACCAAAGGCTCTCCAATTGACAAACTAAAAGGGAGTCTGGAACTCGAGCCTAGTAGTTGTCAAGCAAAACACACGCAAAAAGAAAAAGGGTGCCCGGAGAGATCTCGCACGATCTCCTGCCTACATACCTCATCTGGTATGAGGATCAGGGCGACGTAGTTCCCCTTAACAGGGGAAAAACTCTCCTAACCAAAGACCAAGGGAATAACGAACTAAAAGGGAGACTGACTCGAGCCTAATAGTTGTCATGCAATCCACAATAGCCCTAGGTTGAGGTATCCAATCAGAACCTAACTCGCACAGGCAGCAAGTCAAAACGAACAACAAAACAACATGCCAAAAGTAAACACACAAGCAATCATCACACTCTATATGCAAACAAGAGGCTCAGACACGGTTGGGCTTTAGTCAAGGGGTCATATCAACCTCGACAAACAAGCCATAACTGTAGGGGTTCTGAAGCTCTTAACCACTGATATTGACCGTCAGGGTGAGCAGATGAAAGGTAATGAGGGTTAGACCTCATGGCTCTTAACCCTGGCCTGGGTGAGCTCTGATCAAAGAAAGTGTGAGGGTCCAGAATGAGGGACCCTATTCCACTTGACCGACTCTATACAAGGATCTTGGGTTAGGTTTAAGAGCATCAGCACGTAGTGCGAGCATAATGAACGACTCAATGATTAACAGGGGACTGGCTACTAGTCCCTTCTATCTGTCAATTGCCTCTTCACTTAGGAGGACTTAACAAGTAACATGCCTCGACAAGGAGGTCTTTAGCACAAATATAAACAATCACAGCCATTGCCTCTTAAGGAGGACTTCAGCCAAATGCCTGCCAAAAGAAACGACAGGGCTTCCAGACTACATGGAGTTAGAGAATGATTACCTAGGTGGTATACCAACCACAACCAAAGCAAAGCTCAAGCAAGATCTAAAAGCGACTAATGTACCTGTACAAAAGTCAAACAAGTCAATATTGTATTCAGACAAACCAAACAGACAATCACAGTGGTTCTCTTCCAATATGTACACAATACAAGTCCTATGTGTAAACAACTCAAGTGAGTTCATCACCAAGGGACCTACAACACAACAAAGGTTAGTGGACAAAGTAATTTGCATCTCAAGTAATGAGATCACATCAACCACTAGAGCTAGATGCTTGAACCTGAAATACAAAGCTCAAAAGGTGAGTACAAACCACTAGTACCAAGACTAGGGTCAAAGGCAAAGCAAATAGTCAAAACAGAAGTTGACATTCCACATGAAGCACATTTAATCAAGCAAGAACATGTCCTAAAAAGGATCAAAGCCAAATCAAAGGACAAAGCCATCATATGAACAAGATAAGGCAAAGGCAAGCAAGGTGGTCACAATTGGACATCAAACATAGAAAATCCACATTAAATCAGAAATGAATCCAATGATCATGAATTTTTTTATCCAAGCTTATCATGTTAAGAATGAACATCATACAAAAATTCAACTCCAGAAGAGATCACATGACATGTAAATGAAAATGTACAAATGCACCATACAAATTATGACACAAATTGTCACACCAAATGTCCATGTATCCAAAACAGTGGTAGAACAAAATAAAAATGCCAAACCAATTCTCAAAAATCCAGTCACATGTTAGGAACAAGCATGTCAAATTTCAAGCCAATTGGACAAATCATGAGCATATTACAAAACAATGAATGAAGCATATCATCATGGCATCATGTGTAATCAACAAATCATCATTAAAAATCCAGAAGTGCAAAAATCCTGAAATAATCATCACAAAATACCAGACATTTAAACAAGAACATGAAAAAAAACTAGGATCAAATTGGATCATTTTGCTATTTTTTTGTGATTTTTGGAAATTGCATGAAATAATATGGATTAACATGAAAAGATATGGAAAATGGAATAAAATTGATTAAAATCAACATGTACACAACCAGGAATTGAACCCATGCCACACAGGGTTAGAATATGCGCTCAGAAATTAAATTGGCAAATCACACAACATCAGGAATCGAACACAGGAGTCTATGGTAACAAGAGGCGCTCAAATAATTAATTCACAAAACATGCAAAAACCTGGACTCGAACACAGGTTCACTCGGTCAAAGGAGCGCTCAATGGAAATTAAATGGAAACGCGCTAGCGGAGGATCGAACAGGTGCACGCATGGTTCAAGGCGCGCCATGGCCAAATTGACGTCGTTTAAGCTTGAAACCCTAAGCCATTTACAGGCGGTGGTGGACGGTGGTTTCCACCGTCTTCTCCGGCCAGCCAGGCGGAGCGCCACCATGATTTTTTGCAGAATTTCACAAAATTTATATCGTTGGAACCGTCTTTCCACGAGGATCACAGATATCATAATTACTAAGCCTAAAAGTCCATAAATCAAGCGGATCGATTGAAAACATTTCTCACATCCAAACTTTAAATTGACATAACTCATTCAATATCCAACCAAAATCAATAATATTCATATCAGAATCATCAGTGGAGCACACACTACAAGATCATGGCAATGAATTGGCAAATAATGAGATTCGAATTTTTACCAACCTGTTATGCAGTGTGATGAAACAGTGTGTTCAAGGCCTCAAATGCTCCAGATCTCCTCTATCAACCTCGTGGTGAAGCTTTATGCACGAAATATCAGCTGAAATGGTTTGGATCTTGCTAAATTTCAGAACACCATCTTCATCTTCAAGCTTTGTGTATGCACGTTTCTTGTCCAATTTCTTCAATCCAATGCTTGATTCCTACTCAATCATGCATGCTAAACCAGAATATGCAAGAAAATTCATGTGTTATGTGAAGGATTTTGAAGTTTGAATTGAGAGAATTTTTGGAGGGAAATGAGATTTTGAGATCTAGAATGTGTAATCTGATCCAATTTAGTTAGGATTATCTATTTATATCACATGTTAATTACCATGCTAATCACAATTAGGCTTGGCTAATGGAAATTTAATGAGAAATGAGGTGTATGACCAAAAATGCAAAATGAGGGTGCATGGAGATTTTACACGTGAACAGTGCACATGCATGGTTCAAAGTCACTTAAAATCATCCAAAGATCACAATGGCATTGGTATTTTTCATGTATGATCAATAGAATTTGAATTCTCCATTTTCCCTCCAAAATATACATGCATGGACAAATGATTATGTGAGTTAATTTCATGCAATGCAATGTTTGATTTGGAAAATATTGGTCATGATAAGCATAATGCAAAAAGAGTGGCTCAAATTGGAGTTTTGGATCAAAAGTTATGGCATGTTGAACTTCCATGTACACTTTATGATCATTTGAGCATAACTCCTCAACCATTCATCATATGATCATGATCTTGGACTCTTTGAAAAGAGGAGAGAAAGATATTCAACTTTCATGTTCACCAAAAATTCATTTGAAACTTCTTTGATGCTGGAAAGCCCAGTTGAATGTGGACCAAAAACTTGCCATTTTTGGAAACTTTCAATTACAGGTCACTTTCCATTTTTGGAAACTTTTGATTTGACTTCAAAATCTTCAAGATATATGTTTGAAATGATGAATGAACTTCTTTTGAACATGAATGAGATGTTGAAACTCATTTCCCCACCTCATAGCCCTCAGCTCTTGCACAGTTGACTGTATAGGTCCTCAGATGACCTTGACATGCTCTGATCAGCTTGAGCCTCAAACACTTGGGGAAATGGCTCAGAAATGAACCCCTAGATCATATAAGCTCTTCAACATAACCATGTGATCTTCATCCCAATAAAAATACCTCATCTCCTTGAGAAACCCTGGCTGAAAGAATGCCATTGATTAGGGTTGACCAGAGGTCAAAACCCTAATCCAGAGGAACTGGAGAATGCCATGAAACCCTTGATAATGATAGAACCATGATGATGGTGATATATCCTTGCAACCAAGATAATGCTCAACCCTTGAAGGATCAGGAAAACCCTAATTGAAGTGCAACCCTCAGATGGTTGACAACCAATCCATGAAAACCCTCAGGCTTGAATCATGTAACCTCTCATCTTTTGAAAAAGACTTTTGGAGGATGACTTCTTATTTTCAAATGCTATGTAAAATGCAAATGCCTAATGTCCTAAAACATGAAATGCAATATGCTAAACTAGTCCCAAGAAGAGGAGGGCAAATTTTGAGGTGTTACACCCAACAAACATGCCAGATATAGGACATTTCAATTTAATTGAATGGAATGACAGTTTATAATTTGAAATCTGTACAATAATAATTTTTATCAAATCACACATCACAGTATCCTAGATCCTCTAATTCTTTAAGAGGTTTATCTAAAAGGCTCGCGATATAACTAGGAACACATTTCAAATACCACACATGGGTTACAGGAAATGCTAATTTGATATATCCCATTTGATATCTACGTATTCGAGAATCAACAAATTCTACTCCGCATTGCTCACAAAATTTTGGTTGGTCTTTTTTATCTCCGATTACTCGATAATTTCCACAAGCACAACTTCCACTTTTTATAGGCCCAAAAATTCTTTCACAAAATAATCCATCTTTTTCAGGATTATTGGTTTTATAATGAAAAGTATAGGGTTTTGTTACCTCCTCAACTGTTTCTCCATTGGGTAGGACTTTTTTTGCCCAAGCACTTATTTGTTCAGGAGAAACTGATCCAATTCGAAGGTGTTAATGTTTATACTGATCAATCATAAAATAAAATTTCCGATTAAGTCCAATTAAACTTCCTTCCTTTGAATATGAAAGTCTTTCTCAGATACAAGGAAATGATTCAGTTCCAGAGCCAAAGATCGTAGTTCGCGAACGAGCAATCGAAAGGATTCTGGAGCATCCACAGGTTTCGATATTGTTCCTCCAATAATTGTAGTTCCAAGTACTTCTTGACGAGCTTTAATATGATCAGGTTTATAAGTAAGCATCTCTTATAAAATATGAGCAACATCGAATCCCTCGAGAGCCCAAACCTTCATTTCGCCTACCCGTTGTCCTCCTTGTTTGGCCCTTCCTTTAAGGGGTTGTTGTGTAACAAGTGTATAATGTCCACTGGAACGTCCATGTATTTTATCATCAACTTGATGAATTAATTTCAAGATATAAGGCTTTCCTATTATAACGGGCTGTTCAAA
The DNA here is from genome assembly GCF_024323335.1 of Lathyrus oleraceus. Lineage (NCBI taxonomy): Eukaryota > Viridiplantae > Streptophyta > Magnoliopsida > Fabales > Fabaceae > Lathyrus > Lathyrus oleraceus. Next base: position 259,996,610 of record NC_066581.1, on the reverse strand, counting down.
AGCATTCCCTATTCTTCCATCAAATATTCGGCTCTTTCCCGGATACTCGGGTTCAAATATCCATGGATTCGATGTTTGTTTACTAGCCTCATATAATTCAGAAAACACAAGTTTTCTGGAAGCCTCTTGTTCATATCTCTCATCAAAAGGTGTTATTCGATAATGTCTATTTAGCATACTCCATGCTAACCCGAGTGAACATTCCAATATATGTTCTACATTCATTCGAGAAGGGACCCCTAATGGATTGAAGACCATATCAACGGGTCTTCCATCTTGCAAATAAGGCATATCCTGTCTAGACAAAATCTATGAAACGATACCTTTATTTCCATGTCTCCCGGCCACTTTATCACCTACTTTGATTTCATGTTTCTGTGAAATATATATATGAATTGTTTCTGGATTATAGCTAGAACCCGCTTTTTTGTGGATCCATCTCACATCAATAACTCGGCCTCTACCACCTATAGGTAGTTTTAGACAAGTTTCCTTTGAGGTGGATACCTGAATCCCAAGTATAGCTCGTAATAATCTATCTTCCAGGGCATATGAGGATTCTTTTTCCATTTGAGGCATTAATTTACCCACTAAAATATCACCCGTTTCTACCCAAGATCCCAGAATTACAATTCCATTTTTGTCTAAATTTCGGAGTAAATGGGCTTCTAGATGTGGAATTTGATTAGTGATTCTTTCAGGAACATGGCTTGTCACATGAGTCTGAATTTCATATTTTCGTATGTGAAAAGAAGTATAAATATCTTCATAGACCAGACGCTCACGAATGAGTACAGCATCTTCAGAATTGTAACCTTCCCATGGAATATAAGCTACTAATACGTTTTTTCCCAAAGCAAGATCACCACCAACTGTAGCAGCACCATCTGTTAAAATTTGTCCCTTTTTTACGCATTTACCTTTCTGAACCTGGGATTTTTGATGCCTGCAAGTATTTTTGTTGGAACGTTGATATATAATTAATGGAATACTTAGAGCATTCCGACTTCCAAATAAAAGAATCTTATGAGTATCATTATAAACGATCTTTCCCTCGTGTTCGGGTCTTACACCCTTTTGTTCTGAAACCTTGGCACAATAAACCTAAGGTACGATCTACTGGAAAAAAAAAAGATACACTCCAAAAAGCGTACTTGAAACAACCACCTTTGAAAAAAAAACTTCTTGTTTTTAACAGGTTATGGAACACTAGTCGAAGCATACACTGATGAGCATGTCCCAAACCCATTTGCATTTTTGGGTCCTATTTTCAATCAAATAACAAAACAATTGAAAAAAGATTTGAAAAAGTCTTTTCGAAAATTTGATAATAAAAAAGAAAGAAAAAACAGGTCTCCAAAATTTTATTGCCCGAACTCAAATAGTTGTGACTTCTATATAAGTCCAATTACGATTGCTTAACATAAAGCTAAATTTGTGAGACAAAAGGCATACCATTCTAGTTAGTGATAATCAAAGTATAATTCCCTTTATGTCGACTATAGAGAAACCTTGGAATATGAATTCAGAGAATTCTTGTGATGTATCTTCTTTGTCACAAGCCTATGTATTGTTTAAATTATCTCAAAGCCAAGTTACTAATGGATATAAGTTAAGATCTATTTTTGAATCTCATGGAAGATCTTTTTTTATGAACAATGAAATAAAGGAGTATTTATTGAGAATACAAGGAGGAAGATTAAATTCAAAGTTAAGAGATAAGAACCGTCCCGATTCTATAATGAATCAATGGACAAATTGGTTAAAGGTTCATTATCAATATGCTTTACCTCAGAGGGCATGGTCGAGATTAGTACCACAAAAGTGGAGGAATAGAATCCATGAATAGCGGGTGGCTTAAAATAAGGATTTAGATGAATATGGTTCATCTCAAAAAACCCTATTAATTTTTTCCAAAAAAGAACAAGTGGACTTCATAGAATTAGAAAACGGAGCAGAAGTCGACTTAGTAAAAATGAAAAAAAATATGGATATGATCTTTTCTCCTATCAATATATAAATTATGTGGATAAGAAAAAATCCTATATTTATGGATATAAATCACAGTCTTATAACACACCTAAAAATATCAAAGAATTATTTGATATAATGGGTGATAGCTTTATCCAAAATTATATAGGAAAAGATGGTATAGATATGGAAAAAAATATGGATAGAAAGTATTTTCATTGGATGGGAAAAAGAAAAAAGAATTCCATAACGAATAAGAAAGTATTGACCCCAAGATTTGTTTTGTTTTTTTCAAAAGTTAAGTGCATATAAGAAGAATCCTTGGATCTTACCACTAGATTTCTTTTTTATGCCGTTTTATACAAACAGTAACATTACTGATAAAACACAGTTAGAGTTAGAAAAGAAAGAATACAAGATTACAGAAAACCTAAATTTATATCTCGCAAAGTATTATACGATCTGCCCCCCTCGTCCCCATCGTCGCCGTCGTGGTTCTAAGATAATTACAGAAATGTCAACTCTATTTAAAGAACGTGATTATTTAATAAACAAATATTTGGGTTATTATGGGGACTGTGGGCGTGGCATCAAAGAGGATATGTTTCAGCATTTTAACATACAAGGTTACTTGCTTGAGTTGAAAAAGCTAAAAAAATTCACTATTGTGGCTATAAAAAGGGGGATATAAATATAGAAAATTGGGTGCGTATCACCAACACGGACTTTTGTTATGGAAACGCTAGGGACATAACAGAATTGAGGGACTACCTAATATTTTTTATTGAACCCAATCGTGTTTCTACAAAAAATTATGAACAAATCTTTATATATCAAATCATAAGCATAGCATTGAAGCACAAGCAAAAAAATTCGAAAAGAAACTCAAAAAATAGTCGTCTTGAGAATTATTATTTCCTTATTCCCGAAAATCTTTTATCCCCTAGACGCCGTAGAGAATTGAGAATTCTAATTTCTTTGAACTCTAGGAATAGAAAGAATGTGGATAGAAACACAACAAAGGAGAAAAAAATAAATAATTCTTCTGAAGTTTTGACTAAAAATAAGGATCTTGATAGCGATACAAAAAAACTAAAGAATTCAAAATTCTTTCTTTGGCCAAATTATCGATTCGAAAATTTGGCTTGTATGAACCGCAATTGGTTTGATACGCATAATGGAAGCTGTTTCAGTATATTAAGAATACATATGCATCCTTGATTGAAAATCTAGATTTTGGTTCTATTTATCATTATGATAATATTTCTTGTAACATATCCATCTGATATCTGATATGCGAATATCATTATATATATATATATATATATATATATATATATATATATATATATATATATATATATATATATATATATATATATATATATATATATATATATATATATATATATATATATATATATATATATATATATATATATATATATATATATATATATATATATATATATATATATATATATATATATATATATATATATATATATATATATATATATATATATATATAAAATAAACGCCCACACACATTGTGGGATTGATACGAATTCAATGATGTCTCCATTAGATAGAATAGATAGAAAGAAATCTTTAGAAAAATTCAAAAAAAAAGAAGTGTGATTACTATTACTGATCATTAAAAATATCTACCAAAAACGAGGGGGTGAAGTTTTTATTTTATGATAAAAAATTCTGTTATTTCAAAAAAAACAAAAAAAGAAGAAAACCCGGGATCCGTTGAATTTCAAGTATTCAACTTCACTAATAAGATACGAAGACTTACTTCACATTTTGAATTACACCCAAAAGACTATTTATCTCAAAGAGATTTACGTCTAATTTTGGGAAAACGGCAACGACTATTGTCGTATTTGTCAAAGAAAAACAAAATACGTTATAAAAATATAATAAATCAGTTGGGTATTCGGGATTCACAAATTAGGTAATTTCAAGAATCATTTTCAATTATTCGATTTATTAGATACTGAATTTTGATGAACTTTTTTTTTGAACGATTCATGGAAGAATGAATCGAGGAAAAACATATGAATATCCCAGCTACAAGAAAAGACCTCATGATAGTAAATATGGGGCCTCAACACCTATCGATGCATGGTGTTCTTCGACTTATTGTTACTCTTGATGGTGAAGATGTTATTGATTGTGAACCAATATTGGGTTATTTACACAGAGGTATGGAAAAAATAGCGGAAAACCAAACAATTATACAATATATGCCTTATGTAACACGTTGGGATTATTTAGCTACTATGTTCACAGAAGCAATAACTGTAAACGGACCGGAACAATTGGGAAATATTCAAGTACCTAAAAGAGCTAGCTATATACGAGTAATTATGTTGGAGTTAAGTCGTATAGTTTCTCATCTACTATGGCTGGGACCTTTTAGGGCAGATATTGGTGCACAAACCCCATTTTTCTATATTTTTAGAGAAAGAGGAACAAGGAAAAATGTATTCCGAAGAAAAAAACAAAAAGAAACTTTTTTTTCCGACGGAATTCGGACTACTCATACCAACGATACAATTTTCACTACAAGTTTATCGAGTGAAATAAATGAAATAAGTAAATAAGTTCCTCGATGGGAATACCAATTGATCGACGACATCGAGGTAGGGCTGGATCCTACCATACACACAAAGCATCCTCAGATTTGTTGCCGATTGCCGGGAGAGCAAATTGTTTTCAGTTGTGAGACACTGTTCTCTAAGACGGATGAGGCTTACAATCAGGATTTTTCGAGGAAGCATCCATCAATAGACCCAAGTACGGACTTTCGTATCCCGCATTTTCTACGGGAAATGGATTTCGACCGAGAGATTATCCGAGGATCCGTGCACGGTCAAAGGCGTAAAATAGCAATTTTGAAACTCTTTCAAGCAAATGTCCATTCCCTAATTTTTGTAGACAACTACCCGTTTGGTGGTCTTTTCGATGATATCGTCCAATATGTGAAAGAATATTTCAGGAAACCTGGTACTGATAATTCGGAATTTTTGCAGTTTCAGAAAATTCAAGAAGAGAGACAGAAAGAGAACCAGAAAGACGAGATTGAAAACAGACTTGAAAAAATCGAAGAGGCCTGGGAGAGCATTCTATATGGTCTAGTAATCAGAAATTTTGTAATATTATTCCAATCAATATTTAGAAAATATATTCTATTACCTTCATTGATAATCACTAAAAATATAATTCGTATCTTATTATTTCAAAATCCGGGATGGTCAGAAGATTTTAGGGATTGGAGAAAAGAAATCCATGTTAAATACACCTATCAAGGCGTTCCAACATGTAGCAACACGTTGCCAATCGACTGGTTCTGGGGCAGTCTTCAGATAAGGGTCTTAGACCCTTATGTTCTGAAACCTTGGCACAATAAACCTAAGGTACGATCTACTGAAAAAAAGATACACTCCAAAAAGCGTACTTGAAACAACCACCTTTGAAAAAAACTTCTTGTTTTTAACAGGTTATGGAACACTAGTCGAAGCGTACACTGATGAGCATGTCCCAAACCCATTTGCATTTTTGGGTCATATTTTCAATCAAATAACAAAATAATTGAAAAAAGATTTGAAAAAGTCTTTTCGAAAATTTGATAATCAAAAAGAAAGAAAAAACAGGTCTCCAATCCTGGGAGAAGAATTAAAACAAATAGAAAACGAATTGAGTGAAATCCAAAAAAAAATCACCAATTAATCCAATGATTGAGGAATCGCCCGATATAATTCAATCTATTAATCCAATGATTGAGGAACCGTTCGATATAATTCAATCTATTAATTGGACAAATTCAGAAAAAAGGATAAAAGATCTTAATGTTAAAACAAAGACGATCTTAAAACAAATAGAAAAAATGACAGAAGAAAAAAACGAGGGGGTTATAATTGATGCTAAAAGATTAAAATAAAAAAAATCGTTTCCAAATTCTACAAAGAAGAAACGTTCGATTAATCCGTAAATCCTATTGTTTTTTTCAATTTTTCATGGAAAGGCTATACATACATATCCTTACTACTAACTATGTAGAAGGTTTTCTTACTTCAAGCATTGTACAATGTTATCTTAGTTATATTAAATTTATTCGTTATTTATTTGAATTAACAAGTAAAATTGTAAAGAAATCCATTTACAATTACAATAAAAAAATGAACAAAAAGTTTATAAAATAAATCAAAGTATAATTCACTTTATGTCGACTATAGAGAAACCTTGGAATATGAATTCAGAGAATTCGTGTGATGCATCTTCTTTGTCACAAGCCTATGTATTGTTTAAATTATCTCAAAGCCACGTTAATAATGGATATAAGTTAAGATTTATTTTTGAATCTCATGGAAGATCTTTTTTTATGAACAATGAAATAAAGGAGTATTTATTGAGAATACAAGGAGGAAGAGTAAATTCAAAATTAAGAGATAAGAACCGTCCCGATTCTATAATGAATCAATAGATTTCTCTTTCATTTTTTATTTATTATATCCATATTCATGGAGATCAAATTTAAGAATTAAGAAACGAGTGTGTAATTATTTTTCGTCATTCAAAATCATGAGGATTATTGAGAATTATAAAAGAGTATTTTATTGAAGAATTCCTTAATTGGATCTTTTATTAAAATAGATTTCTCTTTCTTATTTCGTTATTCGTAGAACAGACAGAATTGAATTGGTCTAATTCAGAACCGTTCGATAGATTTTCATCTTCTATATCTTAGGGATATATCAAGAGATAAATAATCGACCCGGTCCTTAGATTCACTTAAGGCTTTCCAAGAGCCGTATGAGGTGAAAATCTCATGTACAGTTCTGTAATAGAGATGGGAACAGTAATTTTATCACCGACTAGGATTATCTAACAGTTTAAGTACAGTTGATATAGTTTATGCGCAATCAAAATATGGTTTTTGGGGTTGGAATTTGTGGCGTCAACCTATGGGTTTCATCGTTTTTCTAATTTCTTCGCTAGCAGAATGTGAAAGATTACCTTTTGATTCACCAGAAGCAGAAGAAGAATTGGTAGCTGGTTATCAAACAGAATATTCAGGTATTCGATTTGGTTTATTTTACGTTGCTTCCTATTTAAACCTTTTAATTTCTTCATTATTTGTAACAATTCTTTACTTGGGCGGTTCAAATATTTCTATTCCGTACATATTTGTTTATGAATTTTTTGAAATAAATAAAACATATGGAGTTTTTGGAACTACAAGTGATCTCTTTATTACATTAGCTAAAAGCTAGTTTTTCTTATTCGTTTCTATCATAACAAGATGGTCTTTGCCTAGGCTAAGAATGGATCAATTATTAAATCTTGGATGAAAATTTCTTTTACCGATTTCTATAGGTAATCTATTATTAACAACTTCGTCTCAATTGTTTTCGCTGTAAAACAAAGATGGATCTTTTATATTCATTACTTGTCTCAAATAAGAGAAAGAAATCAAACAAAACTATACTATTCATAGATATTTACGATATGTTCCTTATGGTAATTGGGTTCATGAATTATGGTCAACAAACACTACGAGTTGCAAGGTACATTGGTCAAAGTTTCATGATTATCTTATCTCACGCAAATCGTTTACCTGTAACTATTCAATATCCTTATGAAAAATTAATCGCATCAGAACGTTTCCGCGGTCGAATCCATTTTGAATTTGATAAATGCATTGCTTGTGAAGTATGTGTTCGTGTATGTCCTATAGATTTACCCGTTGTTGATTGGAAAATGGAAACGGATATTCGAAAGAAACGATTGCTAAATTACAGTATTGATTTCGGAATCTGTATTTTTTGTGGTAACTGTATTGAGTATTGTCCAACAAATTGTTTATCAATGACGGAAGAATATGAACTTTCAACTTATGACCGTCATGAATTGAATTATAATCAAATTGCTTTGGGCCGTTTACCAATGTCAATAATCGATGATTATACAATTCGAATAATTCAAATAAAAAAAGACAATTTTTTATAATTAAATACAATTCTTAAACATTGAAAATTAGATCATATATAACATTGAAAATCTTATTGATATTTGTTTATATTTCAAGACGCACTCTACAAAACCGCCTGTTCTTTTTATAAAATCGAAATCCATTAAAATAAAAAAAGAACATTACAAGATATTAGGAGGACATACTCAATAAAACTAAATATTAAAGCAAATCTGAATTAAAGACAGACATCCATACATAACGGGCACAATCTAAAAAACCACTTCCGACACAAAATCAAATTATAAAAATAATATAATAAATGAATTGACAACCATTAAACTCAGTTTTTAAAAATGGAGAATGAACTCACTGTCAATACAATAACAAATTCATTAACCAACCACTTACTCATAAATTGCAATGAGTAATCACAGTCATTTCTGACTAAACAGCTGAAATCAATCACAATGGACTGAGGCGGATTTTAAGACCTTAGAGATAGTAAACCCGAACGAGAGCTAGAATCCACGATCCACCGTCAGTCCAAACAATCCAAAATTCTTTGACGGAGTGAAGACAAACAAAATCTTGAAACTTGCAAATCTCAAATGATCTTGAACCAAACTGAGATTCAAGAATAAAAAATGTCAACACACTCACACCAGAGAAAATGAGGCTTAGATGCAGAAAAATCGGCACCAAAAAATCTCAAAACCACGTCAAACAGAAAATCCACAAACTTCATTAGAGCGAAGCTAAAATGAAGGGAGGACCTCAGTTCACCGTCGCAAACGAAGACCATCGAAGTTATACGACAACCGCCCAAAGACGTTGAGAAAGAACCACCAATTATGATCGACCCCATCCGCAAAGCTTCAAGCGTCCACCACCAACCGACAAAAGTCCAACCACCCAAAAGGGTTTGAAGGGTGGTGAAGCCGCTTAGAGACCAGCCATGCACCATAAACACAAACCTGCAAGTTTAGGAGACCCACCAGAGAAGAAGATGACACAATCGTAACCGAGTTACATCACACAACCACCGTCAGTGAACTCTTCCTCCACCCGTAAACCAAAATTGGATGAGGACTCAACCGAAAAAACGAACAGATGAAATGGAAAAACCAGCACAACTCTGAATATGAAGAAATCAATTGTCGATCCGCCTAGAGCGAGCATTAATCCACCAGACCAACCGTCGCCCAAAACCATCGAAGCAGAAAGAACCAAACCATCAGAACACAGAGGAGATTCTGAGGACCACCACGCTACCCGCCACCACAGCCGGGGCTACATATAGTCACCGGAAGTTTGGATTCAAAAGGAGAAAGGTGTTGGTGTGTTAGAGAGAAATCACACGAAAATAATATTTGAAAGAGAAATCAATAATTACTTTAATAAAATCGTGTAAGACTAGATTCCTTTTCACAAAAATCACCTATTGAATGAATGTAGTTGTGGTTTTAATTGTTTGTCATTTATTTATTTATTGAAAATAAACCGATCTAATTCATAGGTGCGGTTAAAGCCATTTTCAAAAAAACTTTATTCAGTTGACCAAATTTCATAAAAGCAAATGTCTTCATAGACATAAAAATTGTAAAAAGTCAACCAATTGTACCATACATGGTACTACATGCATGGACTGTTCACAATCTCCTCACATTGAATCCTTAAGCAATGTCTTTGGTAACTCAAGTATTTAATCATGTGAACTCTTACTATAAACTAGTCCATAACCAAGAGGAAATAAGGGGTCATCATCACATGAATCCACTCCCTCAACAGTTTGATCAAGCTGCTCAACTCTTCTGAACCAAGTCATTGGTAGCTTACCTTTGAAGTCATGATCGCCAAATATAACATCGGTGATTCCATTTCCTTCGGTACCGGGTAACCACGCTGCAACAAGAGCTTCTATCTTTTCCAAAAATCTTTGTTCCAAGACCAAAGGTCTTCCAGATATCAAAATCACAAGTGTTGGAATTTTATCAGAAACTAAGTCCACAACTCCAGCTCCATTACTTGGGATTACAAGTTCTGAATTGTCACCGCCACACTCGGCGTAAGGAGCTTCGCCAATAGCAACAATAGCAAAAGAAAATTCATTACATTGTATGAATTCTGTTGATGGGAACTTTTCATATATAACTTCTGTTTCATGTCCCACAGCTTCCTTAACAGCATCCAAGATAGTTGTGCCTGAAATTGTAACAACACAATAATAAGAAAAAAAACCATTTCTTTATTCGATGTGAGACTCTTATGCACATTTGATATTATAAATGAAACAAAGCTACTCGAAAAACAAACAGAAAGAAAAAAAGGCATACCAATTGTGATCTGGCCACTAGATCCATACTTAGTACATGTCCACCCTCCACATTGATACCCTATATCATTAGCATGAGTTCCGGCAATGAGAATTTTCTTGGCGCTCTTGTTCAATGGAAGAAAAGGCTTACTAGGATCCTTTCCGTTTTTCAACAGAACCAAGGACTTTCGAACTGCTTCGCGTGCTAGATCTCGATGTATCTGTCAAATCAATTTGATGGATAAACAAAACTATCATTTACAGTGAGTACCAGATGATAAACAAACTTACCTTGCATCCTACGGTATCCAGCAAAGACCTGTCAGTTAGAGGAAATTCAAAAAGTTGAGCAATAAACTTCACTCTTAAAATCCGCTCAACGGCGTCATCAATCCTGGATATTGGTACTTCCCCTGATTGAACTAGAGACATCAACTCTTCCATGAATTTTTCATATCTTAAAGGAACCATCACCTGCAAGTGTTCACAAACTTACGAATTCAAAACGATATCAAGTAATCTATGTTAAAATACTACAGGATTTGAAGATCTGTACCATGTCAATTCCAGCATTAATGGCAGTGGAGATGCAATACCGATAGTCCGATCCATAAGGTTGACACAGTTCATCAATCCCCTCCCAGTCAGAAATTACAAAGCCCTACAATGGAGCATTGGTCTTAACAAATCAAACAAAATACAAAGCAGCTTCAACTATGTTCTGCAGTACCTTGAAGCCTAGTTTTTCTTTCAAAATTTCATTTATCAGAAAACGATGACCATGGAGTTTGACACCATTCCAGCTGGAATACGAGATCATAATGCTTGAAACTCCCTGATCTATGCAATCTACATAAGGACTCATGTGGATCCTCTCCAAGTCTTGATATGATAATATAGTATTCCCCTCATTTACGCCTTTTTCTGTGCCTCCATCTCCAACAAAATGCTTGGCACAAGCAATAACATTGTTCCTGAAGTACTTATTAGGTTGAAACGAAATTTCTAAAAACATCAAATTTGTAATGAATATGGAAGTTTTGTTGATACCTCCCAGCCACAAATGGGTATCCCCTTGAATGTGTTTGTGGAGGTTGGCCTTGCAAGCCTGAAACTAAACTAGTCATTTTTCTGACTATTTCAGTGTCTTCACTGTAACTTTCATAGCATCTTCCCCATCTTGGATCCTTGCAGACCTGTAGTATCCATTCAAACATGATACTAAGTTCTACATCTTCTTATCTATTTGCTAAGCAGAAGAGTTGGTTACATTATGATCTATGAAGCACGGACGCAGACACTAACACTAGACACGACACTAACACATTGACCCTATAATAATTTTTAAAAATGAATAAATTAAAAATAATCACAAATGTCGGTGTTAGTGTCTCTCTGTTTTCAGAGGTATGGTGCTAGAGAGGTTATGATGTCTTACAGCCACACAAGGAGCACAAGTAAAGTGAGTTCCACTTGCTCTAAGTTCAAGTGAAGTTGCAGCTCCTATTCTTTGAACTAAATCTGTATCTCTACAAGCAGCACAGTCCACCATGAATGAAGATCAAAGCTTTAAAGATACAACTGAAGGGAAATAGTCTTGTCTCTAGGATTTACACCAACAACAACAAAATATAGAAACACGGTTTAATTTACCTTGTAGCTCCTAGAGCAACATTGTGAGGAAAGATTGTAGAACCATAGACATTATTATTACCATGAACAGCATCAGTGCCATAAATGATTGGTATGCCTAACCGTGATTGAAGTGCCAGCTTCTGAAAACCGTCCACCATATCAGCCCAATCAGATGACACTTGTTTATCACAAGTTGCACTATTTGGTGGAGCACAGTACACACTCCCAATAGTGAAATGTTGAATGGCGGAAGGAGTAGTGACAGAACGTTCAATTTGAGTCATTTGACCAATCTTTTCTTTCAAACTCATTAGAGAAAGAAGGTTTTTGATGCGAGCTTCATTGGGTTCAGAGGGATTCATGTACGAGGAATCCATGTAACTAACTTGGATCTTGCTGTATTTACTTACTATGATGTTTGTTTCAAGTTTTGTTTCAACAAAGTTGAAGTCCAAACGGTGAAATGGAACAACCTTAATCTATGAACTTTGTTCTGCGGCAAACATTTTAATTAAACTTAAAAAAAATAAAAAATTCAGCAGCATGTAAGTATTTAATTACTAGAGTTGGTGGATTTTCTGGCGCAGCCACCACCTCAAAAGGATGAAAAATTGATATAAAACATAAGAGCATAATTATCTATAGTGCTTTCACATTTGACTATGGAAAGTGTTGTTACTTAATCAATTTTAGGTTGATTAGAGTTTAGTTAATACGGTGGTTATTACTAGGAATATACGTGGTTACTATTAACTACTCCCTCCCTTCTCTTTTACAAATAAAATTTATTTATTTTAATTTATAAAATAAATGATTTATATATAAACCAAATTTATTAATTATTAAATGAATTAAAAAATTAAAATTTATTTATAATAAAGAATGGTGTGCTTATTAATTAGAAATTAGTTAATTAGTAATATGATTTTTATATAAACGATGTAACAAATATTTGTATTGTCAAACATAATGTAATACAATCATCACTTTGATTCCTTTAAACTCTCTCTTTATTTTCTCTTTTCCTCATTTTTTTAGAGTAAGAAAGTTCTTGCTCTATCAAATTTGCTAACTTGAGTCTGGTTCTTGATTTTGCAATACACATATTCAAAAAAAATTCTGCAATTATCAACCAAGTAAAGATGATTGGTGGTAACGGTCTTTCTAACTCACTTTTTTCAGAGTCCATGATGATAAGAATCGAGAGAGATGACACAAACTAATGAAGATATTTTTTTGTTATCATGACACACTCGAATTAGTTACAAATGGTGTTCAAGAACCCATAGAAAATGCAGTTAAAACACATGAATATTCATAAGGAAAAGAAGAATAAATGTTACAAGGTTAAGTACTCAAGACAAGCAACATCAAATGCTGCAAATTTTGACAAGATTTCTCATACTGAGTATGCAAAGGAGACATATGATATCTTGATCAAATACTATAAAGGATGTGACAAAGTGAATGGTGTTAAGTTGCAATCTTTGATAAGACAATATGAATTACTACAAATGGAGATGAATGAAAATATTACAACCTATGCATCAAAGATTCAAGGCTTGGTTCACACGATGAAAAATCATGGTGAAGTGATGATTAAGAAAATGGTGATTGGAAAGGTGATGAGGACACTCAATCTTCATTTTGATCATATGATAGTTATTTATAGGGTATCTAGAAGCACATGAGTTAAGGATTCTTAAAAGAAAAAGAGTGCAAGAGTCAATTTAAGCTCAGTAGGCTCAAACTTTCAAGAAGAATGGTTCTTTAGAGTGGCACACAAGCAAGAAGATTTGAGATAAAATCAAGAAGTATGCATGTTTAAGCTCCCAAAATACCAAACTTTATGGTAAAACTAAATCCTTCAAAAAAGGATGAAGGGAATCAAATTTCAACCAACAAAAGACTCAAAGCAAGGACAAGAAGAACATTCAGTGCTATAACGTTGAAAATTGAATCATTATGCCTCAGATGGTATGTATAATAAAGGAAAGAAAAGGGATCAAGACAGTGATGATGTTGAAGTTAACATAGTCCAAGATGATTCAGATGATGGCACTAAAGTGTTCATGGCTACAATTTCTAAGGATCAACTTTAAATAGGATTATGGTTTCTAGATACAGGTTGCTTAAATCATATGACATACCATAAGAACTGGTTGGTCAATTTTGATAGCACAAGAAAGAGAATGGTGAAATTAGCATATAATAGAACCATATAGGCTGAAGGAACTGGGAACATGGTAATCATAATAAATGATGGTAGGTTTGCAACTTGAGGATGAGATGTTTCGATTTTTGAGAATGTGATGTTTCTACAAGGAATGGAGTGCAATCTACTAAGTTTTGGCTAGATTATATAGAAGTACTTCTTTGTAATCATAAAGGATGATGTATGTGAACTATATGATCCTACCAACATCCTTTTCCTAAGGTAACCACTTGCAAAGAATACGACCTTTAAGACATTGTAAACACCACAGAGATAGAGTGCTTGAAAGTTATGGTGGAAAATAAGAAAAGTTGGATATGCACTACTACGTAAAAGTCATTTCACCACTGTTGGAAAAGAGATACCACTATAGTTGACCAACCATGGTGAGGTAGGGGTGATTGTAAGTATGATGTTTTCCACAACAGTCGTGTGACCGTAATTATAGACTAGGTAGTGCACTAAGTATCACAACAGTTACATTAAACAACTGTAGAGAAATTCTTAACGCTTAACATTTAACAATGGGTGTGCTAAACAATCATTGTGATATATACACCTGAGTTTATTATAAATTATGTGGAATTCTTATTTCGCCAATGTTCATTAAACTTATAACCTTTCAATCTAATCTAGAAATTTATAATATTACAAATTAAGTTATATTAGAAGAACAAGTTACATTAATCAATGTTATATAAGATTTCTTCAACCCATTATCCGCATTTCGCTCTTTAATGGTTATATTTTGTTTCAATGCTCTGAGTTCTTCATCCCCCCCCCCCTTCCTTCCCCTCTAGTTCATTTTGAAAAATATTATTTACTTTTCAAACAAAGTTAGAGTCGGTTAAAGAACTAAAAGCATTAAATCAATTTCTAACCGTTAAAGAGCGAAATACAGACAATGGACTAAAGAAATCTTGTAAAACATTGATAAGTAAAAATTTGTTTTCTAATATAACGTAATATCTCATATTATAATTTTCTAATTCAATCTGAAAAGTAATATATTCGGTAAGGGGTTGGAAAAACACTCAAACAACATAAGATATAATAGACACATCTTTTAAACAAACATTAACAACAACATTCATCAACAACATATCTTAAACAACATACAAGATACAACAAACAACTCTTATTAACAACAATAAAATCATAAACAACATACCGTAAAGAACACACAACTTACAACTTTTATTACTAACAACAAATAACTTTTATCAACAACAACAACAACATATCAACTCAAAAAATGTTTCACGAACATACTTGTCCCATAATGGCATCCACAATGAAAGGAGGATGAAGCTGAATTGAGAGTTGCAAACTTGTGTTAAAATTTAATGGATGTCATATCGGGTCTTTCACACAAGTTTGCAACACTCACTTTAGCTTCATCCTGATTATATCTTTTTCATAACAACACAAACCATTTGTGAACAAAACCCTTAGTATGAGGTTTCTTGAGTTAATTATTTTCATTCACTTTCCCTACCTACAAGTCAAAATATTATACAAATGCAGAAAATTCACCTATATAATCCATACACTTCTATAATCCATAAACCAACAAAAATTTCACTCATCTTAAGTTATACGTGTCATATTATCCTATAAACATTTGAAAGAAGTTGTTGAAACATAAACAACATAGTTCACTTCTTAGGTTATACATTCACTCATACTAATTAGTTTAACTTCTAAACATATTTGGAAACATAAACTATTAAACCATGTAAGAATGTACAATATATATTGTGAAGTCTAACCTATATCATAACCATTTCCTAAGATTTGATAGAGTTAAAGCATATTCTGTAATGTTAAGTTCTTGTATTTTTTATTGGAAGTGATTTTGGTAAACCTAACTTAGCTGCAACATGTTGAACAAGATGTCCTAACATGTGAATTCGACATCTTGTCTGAAACAGGTTTTACTCTTGGTAACGGTTGATTGTTTAACTGATTTCAGAATATCCTAAGCATATTAAGTAATCCCTTGTGACATTCGCGATTGAGGAATCAGAGATTCTGATTGATTTCAATAGATTTAGTTTTCTAAATGTTGAGACATTTTAGGAAACTTTTGATTGATAGCCTTATGTTGTGTCGCTGGTTCACTTCGTGCACAAGGCCCAAATCTAGTTCATTCTCTGGCTATATATATATAATGTCTCAAAACCTAATTGAATCACGAAGAAAAGAAGATAGTTGATTGTATTAGGGTTTGAGTGTATGAGTTGTTTGTGAGCCTATCAAATATCATCTTGATATATAGGTAGGATTGTGTTAACTGGTTGTAAGGATTGTCAAGCACTCATAAGCTTTTAAGCATTGAGTGATTGTGTGTCTATGAAGTGTGACTTCAGAATTTCTTGTACTAGTTTTAATTGTCACTATTGTGATTAAAATGGAGGTGATAAGCGTCTCACACCTAGGAGTGTCTTAGGTAGAAGTTAAGCACGGGTAGTGATTAGGGTGTATTCTGTAAATTGGAGATAGTTTGCAGAAGGTCTACAAACTAATACTATTTAGTGAATTTCCTCCCTGGCTTGGTAGCCCCCAGATGTAGGTGTTGTTGTACACCGAACTCGGTTAACAACTTTGTGTGTTATGTTATGTTATGTTATATGTAAGTTATTTTGTTCTTGATCAGATATCAGTGTCTCAACATCTCTTAGGACATTTGATATCTGCATACCAGAATTTCAATAGGTATCAGAGCAGACATCCTGCTTTGTTTCTGGGTGAGATTCAGGGAAGATAATTTCAGGTACAATGGACAGGGAAGGTGGATTTGTGAACAGACCACGCAATCTTGATGGAACCAACTATGACTACTGGAAAGCACGAATGGTGGATTTTATCAAATCCATGGACAACAAGGCTTGGAAATCTGTGATCAAGGGATGAGATCCACCAATGATTAGAGATAAATATGACAAGATTACTGATGTGTTGAAGGTTGAGGAAGGCTGGGATGATGAAGATGACAAATTAGCTCTGGGAAACTCCAAAGCGTTGAATGTTATATTCAATGAAGTGGGCAAGAACATCTTCAGACTAATAAACAACTGCATTGTTGCTAAAGGTGCTTGAGAGATCTTAAAGACTGCTCATGAAGGAACCTCTAAGGTAAATATGTCAAGACTTTAACTTCTGACCATTAAGTTTGAGAACTTAAGAATGAAGGAGGATGAGAACACTCGTGACTTTCACATGAATATCGTTGAGATAGCCAATGCCTCAAGTGCTCTAGGGGAGAAGATGTCAGAAGCCAAGCTGGTCATAAAAATCCTCAGGTCTCTTCCTAAGATATCTAACATGAAGGTTACTTCCATTGAAGAAGTTCAAGATATCAACAACATGAAAGTTGATGAACTTATGGGATCTCTTCAAACCTTTGAGTTAGGGTTCAGTGAAAAGTCAGAAAAGAAGAAAAGCATAACCTTTGTTTCTAATATTGAAGACCTTGAAGATGAATGTGAATACAGATGAAGGGATATCTAATGATATTACTTTACTTGGGATACAATTCAACAAAGTGATGAAGAAGATGGACTGGAAGATAAGAGCTAATGTTAAGAACAAGTCATTCGACATCACCAAAAATCAGAATTTTGGCAGAAGGCCCAAAACTGAAGAAAATATTAACCAAGGAAAAGGAATACCATGCCATGGATGTGAAGGGTTTGGTCACATAAGGGCTAAGTGCCCCACATTTCTCAAGAAACAGAAGAAGGGTTTGTGTGTCTCTTGATCATAATATGATTCTGAAAGTGATCCTGAAGTGGAACCTACCAAACATGTTACTGCCCTGACTGGAATTTGTGACTCTGATGAAGACTCTGATTGTGAGGAACTAACCTTTGAAGAACTTGCTGAATCTTACAAGGAATTATGCCTCAGAATTGAAGAAGTCTGTAAACTGGGAGAAGATCAAAAGAAACCTATTGCTCAACTACAAGCATAGAAAGTGGAGCATATTTCTATCATATCTGATCTGAAGGAGGAAGTTGTACTGCTCAATTCAAAAATTGACAATATGACTAAATCTGTAAGAATGCTTAACAGTAGTTCTGATGTACTGGATGAAATTCTTCAAACTGGTAAGAATGCTGGAAATGTTTAAGGTCTAGGCTATGACAATCAAGGAGTAATGAACAAAGGAAAAGGGTTTATAATGAACTTTGTTCCACCTAAAAGACAACAGGAACGACATATGTCAAATCAAATGTCCCAACATCGGCAAGGGTATCAAGAGATTTACTCAGAAAGCAAGACCGAAAGATGGAAGTGTCATCATTATGGGAAGTTTGGTCATATAAAGCCTTATTGCTACAAATTGTATGGCTATCCTAAATCTGCTTCACAACTCAGAAGAAAGCAAACCATGGTGAAGCCAAAGAAAAGATGGATTCCCAAAAATGGTATGTCAGGACTCATAGCTCACACCTCCCTCAGAGCATCTGCTAGAGGGGACTGGTATTTTGATAGTGGATGCTCTAGACACATGATTGGTGTCAAGAGATTCTTGGTGAATATTAAGCCATATGCCACTAGCTATGTCACCTTTGGATATGGATCAAAAGGAGAAGTAAAGGGGATTGTTTGGACCTAAACTGAAGTTCTCTTCACATGCTCTGTGTGAGGCATGTCAGAAAGGAAATTTTTCAAAAACTTCTTTTAAAAAGAAAAATGTTGTTTCTACCTCTAAGCATCTAGAACTTCTTCACATTAACTTGTTTGGACCTGTTAAGACAGCTTCAGCCAATGGAAAGAAGTATGGACTGGTCATTGTTGATGATTTTAGTCATTAGACATGGGTTAAATTTCTAAAGCACAAGAATGAGTCACACTCTGTATTCACTAGCTTCTGTTCTAAAGTGCAAAACGAATTTGACTCCAAAATCATCAGAGTCAGAAGTGATCATGACGGCGAATTCGAAAATAAGTTTTTTGAGGAACTTTTTAATTCAAATGGAATATCCCATGATTTATTCTGTCCTAGAACTCCACAACAAAATGGGGTTGTAGAAAGGAAGAATATGATGCTCCAAGAAATGGCCAGAACCATGATTAACGAAACAAATGTGGCTAAACACTTTTGGGCTGAAGCAGTAAATACAGCATGCTATATTCAGAACATAATCTCTGTAAGACCTATTCTGGAGAAGACTCCTTATGAACTGTGTAAGGGAAGAAAACCCAACATTTCTTACTTTCATCCTTTTGGATGCTCTTGCTTTATTCTTAATATTAAAGAACATTTGAACAAGTTTGATTCAAAAGCACAAAAAGGTATTATGTTAGGATACTCAGAGCGCTCTAAGGGCTACAGAGTATACAATACAGAAAAGTCAAAGCTAGTTGAAAAACTTGCAGATCTGGAAATAACACTTGCAGGTTCTGACGAAAAGACTAAAGAATCTGAGGAAGCTGAAAAGCAAAGTCCAGAAACAATTGAAATCTCAACTATAAAGAAAAGATCAAGAAATCGTCCAAACATCTCTGAAGATTTGAATCTGGGAAACAAGGATAAACTTGTCCTAACAAGGTCTACATTCAAAGTATCTGAAGAAACCCCTATGGGATTAGTATCTCTGATAGAGCCTATTTCTTGTGATGGGGCACTTCAAGACAATGACTGGATTCTAGCAATGGAAGAAGAACTTGATCAATTTGCGAAGAATGACGTTTGGGATCTGGTACCAAGGCCAAAAGGAACCCATGTTATTGGAACAAGATGGGTATTCATAAACAAACTAAATGAAAAGGGAGAAGTGGTCATAAACAAAACATGAATGGTAGCACAAGGTTACAGTCAACAAGAAGGCATTGACTATAGTGAAACATTTGCTCCAGTCGCCAGGTTAGAATCCATTCACTTACTTGTATCATTCGCTGTGAATCATTCCATCAAATTGTATCAGATGGATGTCAAGAGCGCATTTCTAAATGGTTATATCTCAGAAGAAGTGTATGTTCACCAACCTCCAGGTTTTGAAAAACCCAAATGTCCAGAACACGTTTTTAACTGAAAAAATCTTTGTATGGTCTAAAACAAACTCCTAGAGCTTGGTATGAAAGACTAGGTACCTTTCTTCTGGAACATGATTTTATTAGAGGAAAGGTTCACTCTACAGTCTTTTGTAAAAACATTAAAAATGACCTCATGATATGTCAGATATACGTTGATGATATAATTTTTGGTTCAGCTAACCCCTTTGTTTGTCAAGAATTCTCTGAGTTAATGCAGGCAGAATTTGAAATGAGTTTGATGCAAGAACTAAAATTCTTTTTGGGAATTCAAATCAACCAAGCTTCAGAAGCCACATACATATACCAAAGTAAATACATAAAATACATTCTGAAGAAATTTGAAATGTCAGAATGCAAACCAACAAAGACACACATGCATCCAACCTGCATTCTAGAGAAAGAAGAAGTAGGTCAAAAGGTTTGTCAGAAGCTCTATCATGGTATGATAGGCTCTATTCTCTATCCGACGGCTACACGGCCAGATATTCTTTTCAGTGTATGTATCTGTGCCAGATTCCAATCGGATCAAAGGGAATCTCATTTAACAGTTGTTAAGAGAATCCTAAGGTATCTGAAAGGAACACCTAACCTTGGCCTAATGTATGAGAAAATGTCAGAGTATAGGCTCTCTGGATATTGTGATACAGATTATGTCAGAGACAGAGTGGAACGAAAAAGCACATCTGGAAACTGTCAGTTTTTGGGAAACAATCTTATATCTTGGGCCAACAAAAGACAGTCAACCATTGCACTCTCTACTGCAGAAGCAGGATATATCTCAGCTTTATTATGCATTACTCAGATGCTCTAGATGAAAAACTAACTAGAAGATCTTCAGATATATGAGAGTAACGCTCCTATCTTTTGTGATAATATTGTTGCCATATGTTTAAGTAAAAACCCTATCTTCAGATACATTCCAGAGCAAAGCACATAGAAATAAAACATCATTTTATCAGAGACTATGTTCAGAAAGGGGTAATTTCTTTAAAATTCATAGATACAGACCACCAATGGGCTGATATCTTCACAAAATCCCTTGTTGAAGATAGATTCTCATTCATTCTGAAACATTTAAAAATTAAAAATTTCCCAGAATGAAGCAAACTTGCGCTTCTCTGAAATGGCAAAATAGGCACTAAACTTAACACCTGGTGTCTGAATCTGACTCTGATATTTCTACCAATTAGAAGTCATCTGAATCAAAAATCCTCAGAATCCAATCCCTTGGTATTCATGAAGATCAGATAGATCAACATGCGCTCTCTCTTGCGTCTGACTTTGGATCTTCTAGACAATTGTCTAGCACAGAGCTCAAGAGACAGGCCTTTGAGATTTCCTCAAGCAGTGTGCTGATTTGTGGATTAGACATCCATCATTAGCTGTAATTAATTTATCCCCTAGCGTGTAAACTCATTTTTCTGTGCCATCATTTATTTATTGTTTCTTATTCCCATTTAACATTGTCGTTTTGCATGCCTAAACTTAGGTATCTATAGTTACCACACTTCACACTTCACACTTTCACACTCTTCACTCACATCCTACACAAACCCTTGTTCTCTCACATTCAAGCACTATCAACATCTTCATGCGTTCTTCAGCAAAACTTCATCTTCCTCATGGATTCCCAGCAACAATCAATTTATAACTATTCCCAACAAATGGAATCAACGGAACAACCTCCAAACTCTTCCCAGCAAACCACCACAATAACTATTGTTATTTCTACTCCCATCTACAAGGAACCCCACATTTTGGACCATGAACCCCACATCAATCTTCCCACTCCGTTTGACAAGCTAGAAGTGCTTTGTGAATCGTTGGTTGATTTTGAGAACATGAAGAGGAATGAGATCGACCTCACTGAAGAACTTAGAAAGCAAGGGTGGTAAAACTACTTTCAAAGGCTCTATGGTCCTATCTACACCTATCTGGTCAAGGAATTTTGGAGATTTGCATATTTAGACGACCACTACATTGTGTCTTATGTTCTGGGGGTGAAGATCGTCATCATCGAGAAATCCATCTCTATCCTTCTGAACATGGAGAAGACAGGGGGAAGAAGAATCTATAACATTAACACTAGGGCAAGATACATGTCCCAGGAGATTGTCCCAACCATCTTCAAACAAAAGGCTGAGGGAAACTCGTCCAAGAACAAGGAACTTCACCAGAACCTAAGAGTCTGGCTGAAGATCATTCTGGGGACTATTCATCACCGCCCAGCGTCTAACTCGTCAGATTATATCAACACTGACCAGAAGTGTATCCTTCACTGCCTCCATAAAGGGCTTAAGCCGAATCTGCCAGCTTTGCTATTCAAATACCTGAGGGACTCTATCAGAGACACCAGGAACAACATGAAGCCCAGAACCTACATACCTCTGGGAAGGCTGATCTCTGATGTCCTGATAGAGAGCGGCTTGGTGGATCATCTGATTCATCACAATCTGATGGAAGATGTGATAGTCGACATCGGAAGACCTCTGAACTCCAAAAACCTCAAGAGCATGGGAATAATAGAGAAGGTTTTGGTCAGGCCCTCCTTAGACACCTCCTACGAAGCCCTGAAAGATCAGAGGAAGATATCCAATGGCCTCTACCTCTTCTCCAAGATAGATCCCCCAAAGGTGGTTGCATACTATCTGTAGGATCTGGCAAACCAAGGGGTCGATATCTCAGACTTCTCTACGGACTGGCTACCAGAACATCCACCGAATTTCACGAAGAGAATGCGAGAACCATCTTAAAGGAAAACGAAGAAGAAAGCTCGGAAGCTGGGAGAAACTTCTATCTCTAGACCTCCTGTGCCTCTGGTCTCCTCCTCTCCAAGTAAGTCTCTGCCTTCTGACTCTCCCTCTATTCATTTAAGGCAATTGCCTTCTTCCCTACCTCTACCCTCTCCCATTTACACACCCTCTGAACCTACACCTTCCACCACTAAGCCCTCTAAAACACCTACTTTTAACCCACCATCACCGCCCCTTCAAAAATTTAACCTCACCACCACCATTCTGCCCATATCTGAGGCCCAAATGTTCAATGAACTCATATCACCACCTTCCTCAACACCTTCATCCCCACCTTACGATACCATTTCCTCTAACTTTGAGCCTTCTGACCTCAATCCTTCACTCTAACTCAACTTCAAGCACGTGCCCTCTCCACCCACAACCAACCTGAACCAGAAACAAATATTCCATCACCATCTGAACAACCACCAACACCTCCATCTGAACCAAACATCGAAACTCCCATTGAAAACTCCATCTCCCATCATTTTGAACCTCCCACTGAAACCATTCTCACACCACCAGAACCTACATCCCCAACCTCTGAACCAGAACCCACATTTCCCACCCTGGAAGAAGCAGTAACTTTATTTGCAGAGTCTTCAGTGGAAAAGATCATATCATTATCTGAAAACTCTAGTATCAGTGATGATCCCTCTGCAGTGAGGATTCACTAGAACAGAGTGATCAGATGGATGACTTCTGAGGCTTTCAAGCTGAAAGGCCTCTCTAAACAAGTCTGTAACGACTTCATCAGAGAAGTTAGAGAGAGGTTGCATGCACGTCTGGCCAGAGAGGCAGAAGAGAAGGCCAGAAGAGAAGCTGAAGAGAAGGCTCGTCTGGAAGAAGAACAAAGAGCAAGAGAAGCTGTAGAGAAGGTCGTTGTTGAGGTTGTTGTTGCTGCTACTGCTGAAGTTGAAGCCAAGGCAAAGGATGATGCTGAAGAAGCAGCATGCATAAGAAGCTACTAAGGCTAGGAATGATGCTCTGATAGGGGGAGTAATCTCATTCTGATTTTGCTTCTCTCATTTTGAAGACTCTGGAAGAGCTACCAAAGGAGCAGCAGATAGTGAGAGCAACATTGGACCAACAGGACTCCGTCAACACCAACATATAGAACCTGTTGAATTAGTTGCTTCAGAGGATGCCTCCGCCTCCGAACCCTTAGGAACTTAGGATTTGTTTGTTGCTTTCTATACTTGCTTATCTGAAGTGTATTCTCGAAGTGTCTTTCTACCTATTCTTCATAGCTTTTTCAACTTATCTATAATGCCTCTTCTTATATGAATCATATTTTGCCAACTCTAAATCTTTTTTTGCTAAGTCTTTTTGAGTCTGACAAAAAGGGGGAGAATAAAAATAGCTCTGATGAAATAATATCTAAGCCTCTTGCTGCACTGCGTACATTTAAAACTCTTATGAAACTCTAAGCTATGCGGGAAATAAACAGGCTACTACGTAAGGAGATCTGGTAAGAACATCTAAAATTGATTATGATCTATCTCAGGGGGAGTCGTCACTCATCTGACTCTGAGATAATTTTCTTAAAATCCTTGTTGAAGTATCATTGTTTCATCATCACTCTGAGGTTTTTGTCATCATCAAAAAGGGGGAGATTGTAAGAACAAGATTATGTGTCTACAATTCATCTATAAGGTTTTGATGATAACAAATGCTGAAACAAATTGGTACCCTAACACAATCTATCTAAGTGTGTAGGACTTTAATCAAAAAACGATCAGATAGACATACATCTTATAATCATGTAAGTCCAGAATGACTACTTAGAAGATATTCAAGCAAAGGTTCTGACTATGTACAAAAGAAAGCGCACAAAGTTCTATGTAGAGAGAAGAATCAGACGCTCTGAATCTGAACAGTACACTCAACGGATCTGATGACTTTACATTCTGGAAAAATCACTATCAAAAAGACATTAAAAACCTCTGAAGTCAATCAGCTTTCAGCAACTATCTGAAGATACACACGTTGAACAAGAACATCAGAGCTTCGTGTGCTCTGACTCAGAACAATTACAAAGACTTAGCTGCGAAGTCTTCCATTTTTTGTATGAATCTATTTTTGGAAGAGAGTTAACATGCTCCAAAATTGCTATGGAAATGACAAAGAGATTAATGACATTAAAAGTCCATCATTACCAAGATATCCATGATTACCTCAACTAACGGTCTCTTTATCAAATCTATATAAAGGACGGATCATCTTCATACAAGACAATGAAGTATACGAGAATACAGCAAACAATTCATAATCTCTTTCATTCTTGTTCATTGTTGTTCACACGAGTTGTTGCTCTAAGTGTGAAATATTTATGTTCTTATATTGTGTAACTACTGCTTGCCTAGAAGCACTAAGCACATTACTGTATTTTCATTATTTTTTGAATATTCCTCAAGTGACTTGTGAGGTCTGTAAACTTGAGGAGGCTAAGAGATTTTCATCTTCTTAGACGCTCTTCATTGTAATCTTTCAAGATTAGTGGATTAAGTCCTTGTTAAAGGTGAAATCACTTTAGCCGGGTGGACTGGAGTAACTTTGAATTTCAAGCGAACCAGGATAAACTTTTGTGTTTGATAGCCTTATTTTTCGTGTGTGTTTTATTTGCAAAAGTTTTTATCATCTGTGGAAACAATTCAACCCCCCCCCCCCTTTCTTGTTTTTCTCTACCTTCAATTTTCAGGGTTAAACGTTCTGATTTAGTTTCTTTGATCTCATAGGCGTTGTTTGAAAATACATGGGTGATTCAAAAGGGACATTCCCAGTTGGGTGACCATTTCCCAAGTAAAACCTAGGTCATTAACTAAAAAGGCCTTAGGTTTTACTTTCTTGTTGTAGGTTTTATCCACCCTTTCCTTTTGCCTTATAAGCATATCCAACGCAATCCATCTTTCCTCGTCCAAATCGACTAACTCATCTAACATCATATCCCAGAAATTTTTAGAAGGTATCTGATTTTACCTTTGAATTCTTGTTGACTACAAGTATATTTCAGCAGGCAACACAACATCGTGCCCAAACGTTAGTCGAAAGGGAGTTTAGTTTGTTGCTTCTTTGGGAGACGTCCGACAAGCCCACAATGCTTGATCTAATGTCTTGTGCCAATTCTTAGGTTTTTGGCCCACATGCTTTTTGATCAAATCAATTATTATTTTGTTGCCTGCCTCGACCTGTCCATTCGCCTGGGCATAGTAAGGTGTAGATGTGAGGAGTTTGATCCCCATTTATGAGAAGAATTTTACCATCTTTCGCCCAGTAAAGACAGAGCCTTGGTCGGTACTCAGAGTTTCAGGTAGTCCAAACCTGCAAATGATATAAATAAGTATGGAATTTATTACTACATCCTGGTCGATCTTTGCTAATGGGATCACTTTGTCCCATTTGGTAAAGTAATCAATACCCACCATTATGTATTTCTGACCTTTAGAAGATGATGTTTGAATCTCACAAACCAGGTTTAATGCCCATCTCCTGAAAGGTCGTGGTTTTACCACTGAATGTAATTTGCTTACAGGGACGTGCTGGATTCCGGCATGCTTTTATTCAACATGGTTGGCTAATTGACCCCCTATCGAAATAGAAGCCACTTCATTTTATGGCCTGCCTGATGTGCTTCACAAGATCCACTATGGACGTCAAAAATTGCCAAATTTTCCTCGTTTTCAGTAAGGCATTTCAAAAGTATTCCTTTTGTTGTCTTCTTGAACAATTTATTACCTATGATGGTGTAACTTAGTGCTCTATATTTGACTTTTCGATATGTTGTCCCAGTAGGGTTTTATAAATACATTACAATCGGTCTACGCCAATCACCATTTGCATGTTGTTGATGGCTAAAACATCGTATTCCTTGGCCTTCACGTACTTCATTGCCCTCAAGCATTCAGTCTTGTAAGTTTGAGCATTAGCGCCTTCAACGAAGAGATGTTAGTAGGGACCGATTTCCCTTTAACCTTAATTAGTTCCTCTAGTTTCTCCTTGGAAACTTTGTATCCATAAGCAATTTGAGCCATATCATTCACTTCTTGGTTTTTTAATTGGGGTATGTATCTGACTTCGACGAGTTGAACTTTTCCAACAAAGATCGAGCCAAGATGAAATATGATACTAAGCTCTCCTTGATACACTTGTACTCTTTGGTTAATTGTTTAACACCAACTCTGAGTCTCCTCTGATTAAACTCTTTCTTCCCCCAAGTCGAGTAGAATCTCAAGGTCGGCTATCAATGCTTCGTACTCAGCCTCATTGTTAGAACAATACTCCTTGATTCTAAATTTAAACTTGGTTGGGACTCCTTTGGATGAAACTATCAAGATTCTAATCTCAGTTCCTTCTCTATGACTTGAATCGTCAAAGTACAAGTCCCAAGGTTTCAAGCCTACGTAATTTTGCATTGTTTCAACAACTGTGTGATCGACTATAAAGTCGACCACGAATTTCCCTTTTATGACCTTCAGAGGCGCATATGTTAGGGAATATTCAGTAAGGCTAAGGCCCACTTCCCAATTCGATTATGTATAATGGGTTTAGAGAGCATATGTTTGATAATGTCAAAGCGAGAGTAAATGTAAACGTCAACTAGCTTTATATAATGTTTCAATTTTGTACAAGAGAAATACAAGCATAAACATAGTTTTTCTATTTCATTATATCTAGTTTCTGCGTTGTACAAGACTCTACTTAAATAGTAAATGCCACTTTCGACACCATTCACGTCCTCTTGAGCCAACATACTACCCATTGTCAACTCTGACGCAAAAATGTACATTTTCATTGGCTTCCCTTTTGCAGGAGGCATCAAGATCGAAGATTGTGTCAGGTAGGCTTTTCTCTCATCGAATGCCTTCCGATGCTCCAATTCCTATTTGAATCTTTCTTCTCCTTTTAGTCGAAGTAGTGGCGAGAATGCTTGAGGTTTTCCACTTAGGTTGGAAATAAATTTTCTTAGGAAGTTGATTTTCCCTAATAATGCCTACAGTTGCTTTTTGGCTGAGGGGGCCTCGTCTCCAATATTGTCTTAGTCTTGTTTTGATTTATTTTGATTCCTTTCTTATGGACCACAAATCCAAGAAAATCTCATGCACTTACAAAAAAAAAAATACACATTTCTATATAGGCCTACATAAAAGCCTCTCTGAAGTGATGAAAAATAAGATTCATTTCTCTCTATGAAGTGATGAAAATGAAGATTCATTTCTCTCTAGTAAGTTGGGCTAGCATTTTTTAATCCGAATGACATTACAACCAGTTTGTGGGTCCCTAAAGCGTCTAGGCACATAAATATTGTCTTGGGCATATCATTTTCCGCGATGAAAATCTAATTGTACCAAGATAGACATTAACATGCTTAGATATTCATGGCATGCTACCGAGTCAACAAGCATCTATTGGCATGGAATACTCGCCTTTAGGGATAACTTTGTTCAGATAGAAAGCTTGAGAGAGATTGAAAAATTGTCACTTTTTTAATTTAGAATAAGCTCCAATAGAAATGAAAAATGGGGAATATCTAACGCGACAATATCACTCAACGTTATGATAAAATGAAAGTGACTTACTTAGGAAGTATAGTGCTCTGTACATTTCCGTATTTAAACAATATTTTTTATTTCATTTAGATGTGTGAGTGAGCACCACTAAAGATGCTCGGGATGTACCCCTGATTCGGACTGAAGCAGTAGTGGTGGAAAAGAAAATGCAGCGCATGAGAAACAAAGTGACAAGTACATTAGAGTAGGAGACTCTGGATTCAAATAACTGAACTTATCATTTTGATTTACGTTTGTTTTAATAATACCCACTTTTGTTACACTACTTTTTTATTCTCCTATGTTTTCTTTAAAAAACTGATCTCGTCTCGAGGTACCATTCATAGAAACCATTTAGCAAGAAAGAATGATATAAATAAATCAATACCGAAGGAATTCCTCATTAAAACTAGAACCTATTATTATTTCTCTGATATTTATATATAATATACGTATACACGTACAAGGCCAATGCCATGGGATGAGAGGTTTCTGAGAAGGCACTCATCCTTCTTGAATGTCATCATCACCTGCCTTAACAAATCTCCCTCTCACTCTCTTTCTCGTATCAGCCCTAGCCTTCCTTGATTCATATCGAATGTGCTTGTCAAACCTATCCAAAGTAATAAAATGTGATATTTTGCAAATCGATAATGTAAAACTTTGTCGAATTAACAAGATGTACCTTCGAGTTTTCTTCTTCTCCTTATAGCGTAACATGGCATCCCCTCTATTCCTTACTTGTTCTTCCAAGCTAACCTTGCCATTTATGTTACTAACATTTTCACTCCCACTCAAAAGATACTCCATAACTGGTACATTGTCGGCGGCACCATTGTATGTTATGGATTCAACTAATTTGGACTCAGTTGGTAACCCATCTCTAGTTTTCTTGTTGCTATCTACTTTCTTCTTCACATGGCTTGATGATGACTGATCTGAATGATTCTGCGAATTTCACAACGACAAACAACTTATAAATCACGGGTTCCCTTTAGATAAATAAAACAAACATGATAGAAACATAGTAATAATGCATTAAATAAAAGCCAAATCATATGGAAATAGTGCTTATAATAATGTACTATAATATGTTATCCAACACTTAATGGTGCAGTTGTGTTGTAGTTAAAGTTGAAATATAGGTACAACTAAAGTTGAACTTTTTCTATGAATCTTAGGGCAATAAAATCTTGCCGACCTCAATTGTCCCTCCCCATGTGAACTCTGTACATTGAATCAAAGCAGTGTAGGCCCACAATTTGTCTGTATGTGTAGATATCATTTTCAAACTTACTAATCCACATCTGCTCAACTTTCTTTTTCAAAATTGGTTTTTCAAAAAAAGAAAAATTCAAGGTTTCATAATACAGTACACTAAACTCAAAGATGCACATAGTAAGAGATTGGATGTGCCAGAAAGTTTTCTACATGCTGTTAAATTGGCATGAATTGAAAAATAACTATTTACAATGAATATCTTACACTTCTTGATAGAAAATCATCACCAAGTGTTGAGTAATGCACATCCTGCAATGATTTTGGAACTACTTCTACACCATCATATGTCATATCTCTAGATTTCTGTAATTGAAAATCCCAGACCTGCACAACCACAGAGACTAATTATAGCATGTATGATAGATATTAGTTGAACCAGTACACCATAGAAAATTCAATTAATGCAGATTGAAAAAATCAATGGCTTTAAATGGCCCTAACTTAAGGACAGGTAAAAATATTTTAAAAACAGTTACTACAAGTACAAGGAAAACAGTAAAAACAAAAACATTTTCCAAGATCTCAACAGGGTTTTTACATTGAGAATGAAACTCTTCCTTCATATGTTGGTTTTCTTCAATCAAACAGTCACAGAGAAAGCTGCAAGTAAGATGGTTATCAAAATGATAATACAAGATCACAGTGCATTTAACTTAAGCTAAAAGTCCAAGGTCTCAAGAGCATTATGTTTTTCAAGATATTGAAGCAACCTTATCCTACATTACTCAATAACCAACCAATTACAATTAACAATCCTAAAAAAACTAAGCCTAAGTGCAACTATAATTGATTATGGTTTTCAAAGAATTGATTCTACTTGAAGCAATAATTTGTAGCTTTTGAGTTTAAACATGATTTTCACACGGAAATTTACTATTAACTCACTTTTGCAGGAATTTATCCAAACATAGTTCATCTTACTTTTCGGATAGAACATCATAGCGGAAGTTGATACATGTAGCCGACCATACTTAGTGGAATAAAACTTGGTTGTTGTTGTTGTTATATAGTTCATCTTACTTTTCCACACCCCTTTAGTCAGAATCAATTAACTCAAAATCAATTTTCTTCGCAGCAGATTCAAATACGCGCAAATTCAATCCATTATTTTATGTGGTGGCGCAGCAATTAGCTACTAGTTTACAGATTATTCACTACTTTTAGCAGACATAAATCTTGTAAAGTTACACTTGATTATCAAAACAATCAAAATTATAATATTAGTTTACATGATTAAAAAAGTTAATTTAAATTAGTTTACATAAAACAGAAATTAACAAACCTGAGGAGGCTGATAAGTAGGGTTACGATTCCAGAGAAGAACACCAGATTCATTTCCATAATCGTTATTAATTTTCTTAGCGCCGACATCGAATTCAGATGAAAAATTGAGCAAAGAAGTAAACGGAGTTTGCTGAAGCAACAACAAATCATCAACTTCATTGCTACAATCACTAAATCTACAATCATTTTCAGCTTCCAAATTCCTCTTTCTCTTTGCAACTTCCGCCACCTGTTCATAAATCTCATCCCTATTGTGAACAACCGGAACAACAGGACCTTCAAAATCCGCCACAAAAACCGCGTCGTTCGGCTTCAAATCAAGCCCTAACGCAATGACAATCTCGTGAACGGAAGGACATCCGGTGAGACCTTCCAGACGGCGGCGGTTGTGGTTATGGTGATGGGAAGAAGAAGAAGAAGAAGAATCACCGCCGTGAGCGTCCCAATCACAGCGGAGGCATTGAACTAGGTTATCGGTGAAGCAACGAACCGAAGCGGCGTCGTTTTTACAGTTTTGACAAATCTGATAACGCACGTGCTTGAGCGCGAGTGCGTTAGCAGAGTGCACGTGCTGGTCGCAAACTAAGCAGAGTTTCGCGGAGTCTGGTCTGCAGTATAGAACCGCGTTTCTTGTGTCGCAGTAGTCGCAGGGAAACGACATCGTTTAAGATAGTTTGATTGTGTTTGAAGTTTGAAGAAGTTGTGTATAATGAAGTGGATTTAAGGAGAATAGGATAGAATAGCATACCACATGATAATTGATAAGCATGAGGAAAGTGGATATGTAGTTAGGATGGAAGGTAGTACTAGTTAGTGTGTAGTGGGGTGGGGACTAGTAAAAAGATATTTTGGTCACTTTTTGGATATGATTGATTTTGAGGTGTAAATCTTGCTTGCATGTGCTTACTCTGTATGTGTTAATACCTTGCATCTTGCTTGCTTGTAGTTAGTATGTATGTATGTACAGATTACGTGCTGTCACTTTGTAGTTTTGTTTTGTTTGTTGGAGTGAGAGGCAGTGGGAAAGTTTTTGGACTTTGGGCTTTTTGGAGGTAGGTGCTTTTTGGTGTTTGGGCCGGTAGGACTGTTTGGACAGGTGGTTGAAGTTTGATGGATGCAAGTTGGTGATTCATTCACATGGTTAGGTTTTGATTATCCCGTCACATAAGGTGGAAAAATATCTTATGAAAAATAAAAAATATCCCTCAGATTTCAGAGATATATTTTCGGACGTACTTTGTTAAATTCAAAACGTTAACTAATCTAGAGATGTATCTCTTAAATATTTTAAAACATATACCTACATCTCACTCTGAAAGGTTTATTTTACATGTTTATTGTTCCGGAGATGCATCTTTGTACCCTATCAGAATAATGCATGTTATGTTTTGTTTATGGTTATTCAAATGAAAATGATGATTTATAAATGTTAAGGAATCTGTTATGTGATAAGCATTAAACCATATAACCGATATGCAAAAAATAACATATATAAAAATTCATATGGTTAAAGAATGACATATATAAAGGAAGTCGAAATACACGATAAAGTAGAGTGAGGTGAAAATGAAATACAATCCATAATGAATCCAAAGCACATCTATTATATACTACTGTGTATGTCAGACTACTGCTCTTCAGACTCCTCTACCCCCTGTCATCTGACGTTGTCTCTAGTACAACAGTGTCTTCCATGCCTCCGTCATAATGGCATCTAGGATCGGTCTCACATCAGATCCATCAGGGAAGATACCTTCGTCAATGTTTGCTTTTGCAATCTCCACTATGCGACGACATTTATGCAAGACATCATGAGCATGATCTAATTGTGATTGTTCATCATATAGTATCTCCTGAAGAGCTGACCTCGGTGGATCTCTTAGAGCATCATTCACCATATACAAATGTGACACTCTGGAGAATCACCTAATGTACTCGTTGACATAGTTATAGTCACTCTTAGTTATGGTACTTCGTGCCTCCTCTAGTACCATATGACTAAGATAATCATCAAACTTGGCATCCATATCTCTACATTTCATGGTAGGAGAAATAAAGATGGAAGGGTGTCTGGGAATAGTCAGAGCGTAGCCAAACTGCCGCATGATGCACTCATGCAGATGACGAAATGTGAGATGTGAACCATAAGCCAACCATCCTGAGTATAACATTATGTCATCAAATGATTATATCTTACGGTAATCGACATAGCTGTTAAAGTGCATATCCTCGGTAACCAAGCGATCAAGATACACTTTAAACGGCTTTATCGCCTGGTTCCTTCTGAGTGGGGAAAATGCAGAAACACGCGGAATATCCTCAGTATAAGACGGTACACACGACCAATCGGAGATGCATGGGAAATGCTGAAGGATCCAGGCCCCAAAAGTGTTGGAAAACACGAATCATCAGTAAGGACGTTGCAAAAATGTAATGAAAATGACACAGAAACATTAAAAGACCAATAAATATTACGATCGGTAGTGTGATGTTGCATGTGACCTGCTTCATCTTCCACCTACAACCATCTGATAACTTCGAGTATAAGTAGACCAAATAAGAGGCCTCACAATTGTACTCATGGATCCGTTCAAAGTCCTCAAAGTACCGTAGGTAGACGACATCCACATTAGTGGCACTCTTGTCCATAAAAATCATAGTGCCAACCAAATATAGCAGGTATGCTCTTATAGCATATGCTCTATGGAGACCCACCTGCTCGTCATCACCTTTATCCTACTCAGCTCTAAGGAGCTCATATGTATATACCTTTTTCAAGAATTCAAACCTAGCATGAGCCCCTCTGGTTTTTTCAAACTCCCTCATGGCATCCTATGGGTCAACTCTCAGATAGTCTACCATCATCTCGAGTGCCTCGTATTTGTTAATCTTCACATGATCTAGAAGGTTCCCCCTGAACAGATGATGACACAAACACGACACACCGTTGAGTGTGATAGACATATCACCAAACGGTAGATGAAATAACAAGGTTTCGATGTGTCATCTCTCCAAGAATGCATTAAGCATGTCGTGGTTAAATGTAACAGAAATGGTCTTGCATAAGTCATTAATCCCAAATAGGGACAAAACAGCCTAAAACCACTCCTCATTAGGCTTAGGCAAGCCAATAGTCTTCCGCTCATTGTTAATAAACTTCAGCGGATCACGACCATGCAGAAAAGTAAATATATGTTAGAAACTTATAATATAATAATAAACGTAATTTAAAAAGAATAAATCCAACTAATTTTACCTCTTTATCCCATATATGTCTAGAGGTATGGTCCGGGTATATAGGCAGCAATGACAACTATATGGGGCCTCCTTCAAATGCATGAGGTGGAACTGACTCATCATCCTCATCAACCTAAGATGACCCTATCTCAACATCCTCATCATTCGGAGGTGGCACTGGCTCATCAGCATGAGGTCCTTCTGGTACATGGGGTGGCATTGGTGCCTCAAGTACCACCGGTGACTCTGGTACCACCTGCCTCCTGTGGGAGAATGGAAGGAGTGAAGCATCAGAAGGTGAAATGTGTATCCTACGATAAGAAGAAGATGGAGAAGCATGAGTCCCATGAGTCGATGTCTCCGCGTGAACCAGGCTAGAGTGAACTAGAGCCTCCAAAACCTGACTATTCTCCCTCCAGATTGATGTATATTATGCAATCCTCTCATGCCTTAGTTTGTCGTCTCTATCATCCATAATGACTCTAAGTAAACCAGGCAATGAGTACAAGCAACCCTACGAGCAAGAAAAAAATAGACTCATAGTTTATGAAGATGCATATAGCGCGGCATGAAAAGTATCTGAGCGTATGGAACGCTCAAAATATAAATAAGATAGAGTCGCCACCGAACTTAATTTATTCCCAAAGAGCGGAAGGGAAAATATCGATAAAACCCACGAAAAACAAAAAGAAATGGTTTTCGCAACCAAATCGGGTTCGGGAGTCGGTTATACAAGGGAAATGTATTAACACCCCTCACATCCATCGTACTCGATGAGAGCTATTTAGTTAGTTTTGTGATCAAGTGTTAGCGTGAATTATTTGCAATCTTCTACTTCTCGAGTGATAAAAGAGAAAAGAAGAACATTTTTTACATAATGGGTGTTTTTCACATTAATATGCCTGACAAGATTTCTCAATCTCGCTCCTATGTATCTTTAGGTGCTATGGAGAACTCAAGGCTATATAGTTCTACTAAAAGAGAACTACTGGGTTGATTACTTTTAGAGAGTGATAATTATATCGCACTTGAGCGGTTAAACCTTTACTTGTTTCTCTCTCTTGGAGACTGAAGTCTTTGTTTGTTTCGCGTCGAAATGGATAAAGCATACTCTTTTCTAAAAAAATAGTTTTCGAAGTCACACAATGGCAGAAAACAAGTTTGATTGGTTGATTTTCTTTTATCAAGAAGATTTGATCTTTGCGGAAAATGAGTAAACATTTGAGCAGAAGTGTGAAACAGGTACGGGTTTACTAAAGGCATACGTGGATGTGGTCCCATTGTCCCCTTATTCCAAGTTTGTTTAATGTGTTGAAAGACTAATAATCATTTTGAATCTGGTGTGGTCCGAAAGCTCGACCATCAAGGGGTCTAAAGAGATGTGCATCT
Source organism: Lathyrus oleraceus (assembly GCF_024323335.1). Taxonomy (NCBI): domain Eukaryota; kingdom Viridiplantae; phylum Streptophyta; class Magnoliopsida; order Fabales; family Fabaceae; genus Lathyrus; species Lathyrus oleraceus. The sequence continues at coordinate 259,960,912 of NC_066581.1, read as the reverse complement.
CTTGGTCCTTTGTCTTTTAACTTTTATTATGAAAAAGATATTTCATCAACAACTTGAAGTTGGATTAACTACAAGTTTATTATATATGGAATTTAAGTAAACATTTGAGCATAGGTGTGATCCTAGCGCTTGTTTACCCAATGTATTCAAAATGGTGTGATTCCTCTTGCTATCCAGGTTTATGAAAATTGATATTTATGGACTTTTAGTAAACATTTGAGCATAATGTGCTCTTAGTGTTCGATTACCCAAGACATTCAAAAGAATGTGCTTCCAATTGTCACTTGTTGTCCTTGTTTGATTAGAGTATCTTAAGACGAAAGACCAAGGTATTCAAAAGGTGTGAACCAATTGTCACCTTGTCTTTCAATCTTATTAAGAAAAATAATTTTGCGCGTACAACATCTTGACGTTAGATTAAGCGTTCAAATTGATTTATGAAAGTATTTGAATTAAGCGGAAGAAAAGAACTTGACGTTAGATTAAGTGTTTGATTCAATTTTTGAAATTTTGATTTATATACAAGGTTGAAAATGTGATTTTATGTACAGTGAGCCGATGTTAATTAATTAATTTGATTAATTAAAAGACTTTAATCCTAGTTAACTAATTAACTAAATTATCTAAGTAGATTAACTAATCAAATCATTTAATTAATACCTTAATCAAACTACAATAAATTTAACATAATTATCCTAAATAAATAAATTAAACTAGTTTAATTAACTAAATAAACAAAATTATAAAAAAAAAGTTAACCTAAAAATAACTAAATGAAATAGGAATTACAGGTGCAAAACATGAATATGAGAGTGTAAAAATCAGAACACGTACAATATGAGCCCAATGCCCATATAAATTAAAAATCAATTCTATAATGACAATAAATAATAATAATTAAAAATAATAAATATAAGTAAATCAGAAAAAAGGAAAAAATATTAAAACAAAAAGGAAAAGTAGGGCGGTGCATTGGTCCAAACGGAAAGAGATTTTGAGTTTTCAAATTTTAAAAAAACAAACTCCTATCAAATTAGTAGAAACAAAATCACATAACCCTTTTCTTCCCCTCGCTCGATCAACATATAGTAAAATTTATTTTTCTAAACTCTTTCATTCCATCATATAGTCTCCTCTCTCGTGTCTTTCTCGTCATGCAGGGGGGTCGGTCGACCGACCAACGGACGTGCGCCCCCTCCGCCAACATGTCCCTCTTCTCCCTTTCATTCTCACTCCCTCAACAAAAAATTTCAAACTCTTCTCACTCTCCCAATAATCAAACTCCTTTTATTGAACACTAAATTAAAAAAAATCCTCTCAATTTATTGGATCGAAACTAAACAAACAACAAAATCTATAAAGCAAAACAAACACCAAGAATGAGAAAGAAGCTACCAAAAAAATGGAGAATCAACGAAGGTCGTTGTTGTTGTGTTTAGATGCGTCGACGAAATGGCGTTTATTGGGGACGCGACCACGGCGGTGCGGCGTTGCTAACGGAGTGGCATCGTCGTTGTTGTTGTGTCGTTTATCAACCGCGTTTGGAGAAGGTCATCGGAGTGTGTCGAAAAATGAAAGCATAGCGGTGGCGGCGTTTGTTGATAGAATTCATGAGTTCGTGAAGAGATGAGGGAGTACGTGAGTTCGATAGGTGGTTCTACTTGTGTTTAATCCAAAAAATTGTAGAAGAAATGTTTTGTGAGGGTGAGGTGAGTAGTGGTTTCACATGGTTGTGTAGTGGTGTCGTTATTGTTGATGTTATGATGACGAATGGATAAATGGTGGAAGGATAAGATTGTTGATGATTTTTTTTATGTTTGTGTGGGAGAGTTATGGAGGCAGGAGTTCATGTGGTCATGTGTGAATGAAAGAGGCTTTGAGAAGGTGTGAATCGAAAACGTATGTTGTTGTTACACGGTGGCCATATGGTGGATGTTTGGTTTGAAGAGATACGTAGGTTTATAAGCGGGAAATGGTGATGAACTAAGGAAAGGAAGGTTGGGATAGCGATGAACAATGTTCACGGGTTACAAAAGAGAATGAGCAAAAATCTCAGAGATAGGAGAACCTTCAGACCTTTCTTCTTTCATTTCTTTATCGACTTTCTTTTCGGACTTTTTTTCTTCAAATAAAAGGGATTCTATTGGTTATAGGGATTCTAGTGGATGGGTATTTGATTGGAGGGAGACGTATCTGTGTAGACACAATTGTGTGAGGAGAAGATGGCTGCATGTCAGCAATCCCTCGGTGAGAGAGATATTTTTTTAGGACTTATTAATTTTAAAAAAAAATACTAAAAACTGAAATTTAATAATTTAATAATTTAAAATAAAAATAAAAAACACAAAATATAATCAAAATAAAAAAGTAGAAAATTCTATTTAATTCCAAAGATTGTTTTGGTTAAAAAACAAAAATAATCGGATAAAAAATAAATAAAAATCGGGCGCAAAAATACTCTAAAAAATAAATTGAACACATTAAAATGATCATCACTAAATAAACTTCCTGGAAACATACATTCTTTGATCAAATTTTGAAATAAAAAATGATTGGTTAAAAGACTCAGGCTAATTGAAATGCGACCAAAAAAGTAGTCGAAAAAATAAAACGAGTACGCTAGTTTAAACTACGCAAAACATAGATTAATAAAACTGATGTGTACAAGCTAGATCTTTAAATTTTCCGCTTGCTAATTCGACGTACATTTGAAAATTGATTCAACCGATTTATTTGTAGATCCGAAAAATTATTTTGAGTGACATTTTAAGTGTTATACAAAACAAAATGCATGTTGTGATGGATAGATGGTGCAAATGTCTTGTGAATGCATTGAAATTGCTGACTGAATACGCATGAATAGACAATCATATGCAAGGGAATCTCTCTTGGACTATTTACTTTTGATTCTCAATTATAATTAAAATCCTACAAATATTCAGATGATGACAATACTCTTGATTGTCACCCTCTGAACCTCTGAAACAAGATGCAATAGAATGAATGATGCACTGAGATTGAGAAATCAAGTCTTTTGACGTCTTAATCAACAGATGACCTAATGAACATCATCAATACCATATAAAATTCCAAAACTCTTGACTTTTTATCTAAACCCTAATGAATTCTTTCGACTGATGTAATGCACAACAAAATGGGTTGATTATGCTACTTTGATGTAAGTGAAAAACTCAAGGTAAACTTTAGGGTGTGACAACATCTCCGGTTACTGGCCATCCAAACATTGAAGATTATGGAGATGCATCTCCTAAATTTTCTGCAACTTTTCAGATCCATCAATGGTTGTATACCACAAAAACCGAAAAATAATGGTTTGATCGTTGTTTTTAACCATCAAACATATTTTAAAGTATGTATAAACTACCATTCATGCAATTTCTACTCATTTCTTATCCAAATCATCAATTTCTACTCATTCATACAAAACCTCAAAAAACTTTTTTTTTAAATTACAAATTGAGAGTTTACTTAAGTGTTGAATGATGTCTCTAATGTACTTGATGTTGATGAAGAACCTTTGAACTTGGTTGGTTGATTTAGAACTTGGTTGATGGAAGAACCTTTGAGAGAGTTTGAGAAAATTTTGTGTTTTTTAGAAATAAGGAAGGAGAGAGGTTCTAGCATGATTAAGAACCAATATTATTCGGAGATGCATCTTTGAAATAATTACGAAGATGCATCTCCCAAGTTTTTTAATGTTAAGTCTAAATTCTATTTACTCAGGGTGTGTTCGGAGATGCAACTCCGAAAACTGGGGGCACTTTTGTATTTTCACATGGTGCCCTAGTAATACATAGGGTGCATTAAGAAATTCCCTAGGTTTTTATGTCATTATTTTAAGGTTTTGTTTAGATTATGGAATCGGATGGAGTTGAGTGGTATGTGATGAAATGAAGTGAGATTCTATTGTCTAGATAATTTAAAATTGGATGGAGTGATGTGGATTGAAGTGGTATGGATTTCATTCCATTTTATCACTTACCACCATATATTTTCCTTTATGATTTGGGTAGAATGAAGAATTTGTGTTGTTCTCTTATATAATTTCCAAACAATGGAAGAGAATATCCATTATGCTTAATTTCATTCCGCTTTTTTCAACCTGTTGTGTTCAATTGATGGTATCCAAACATAACCTAAAAATTGTATTTAGGGATGTCAAACGGGTCATTGGGTGTATCCAATGGTCTTTGGAAGATAATCAAGAACATATACGCTTGAGGAGTGATCCAACGACTTCAGGTCCACATAATGTTCACAACTTCAAACTTATTAGATTGATGTCTACCAAACATCAAAGGATCGTAGGATCATAAGGGCAGTAAAATACATGTTAACATCTATCATACCCTAATTTTTAACCCTAATATCCCACATATCATCTCCATTCTTGCATACAAACAAGATCACATCTTTGTCCTCTCCCTCTCATCTTTTGGGTTTGCCTTGTGCAGGGATCATCAAACACCTATTTATTTGTATTTTTACCTTTGTGTTTATATGTTAATTTCTTATCCAACCACTAATCAAAATAGCAAAAATATGTCTTGTTTCCTTTAAGTTTATTGTACAAGGTAAGTGTTTTTCATCAAGAGCGTCAAGCATGGTTCCTCAACTAGGGTTTGTGTTGACTCCTCAAGTCAAAGTGTGTTCAACAATTTATTCTAAAGGGTCTATCTCTCAAAACATGATCTCTAAGATTCTCAAGCATATTTAAATATCATTTTGATCAAGAGTATCTCAAAGTTTTGTTGCTTATTTCTCAAGAGAAGTCAAAGGATCATGTGTTTATTTACACGCCTTCTTCAATAAGTTACCTCAAACTTTGAGTAATTAAATCAAGAAAAATTCAAGGACTCCTTATTTTGAGCTCATATGGTCATCCATGTACTTTAAAATGCAAGGAAAGTCCAAGTGCACAAGTTTATTCCAAGAGGTTTAACCAAAAAGTCAACATTTGAAGTCAAAGTTCAAAGGATCACAACTGCTTCAATTCTCAATATTTTTGAATGCTTATTTTTGAATATTACTCTTATTAATATTACCTACAACTTATATTTGCATGACAAGATCCAATTATTCTTTGAGGATCATCAAACGTTTGAAGACATTATAAGTTATCTGTGGACTTAGTGAAATTTGACCTATTTTCAAGTGACTTTTCCTCAAATTTCAAGGATCATAACTTCTTCAATTTTCAACATTTGAGTCTGATTCTTCTTGTACAGCATCACTTATAATTCCCTCTACAAGTTTTCTTCAAGGATCAAAGTCAGATTATGCATGAAAGGCCATGAAATTCTTTGACACATTACAGGTCATTTTCATCCATTTGAGACTTAGAATTTTCTAAGTTACATTACCAGATTTTTGTGCCAACTTCAACATGCCATAAATTTATGCTCAAGCATCCAAATTCAACCTTTCTTAGCATATTGTGATCTTTGATATGATGTCAACCAATTTCAAGAAGAATGGTGTCAAAAAGCCTCATGAGCAAGATGCCCCATTAAGTTGAACATGGTGACTTGGAACTAAAGAAATCACCATGATCTGAATTTGAACTTCATTAATCCTCAATTCTAAGCCAAATTACCATGCGTTTTGGACCTTAACATGTTTAATCAAGTCTCCAGAAGTTAATTGACTCTTAAAACACATGATTGGTTGTGTTTTGAAGGATTTGCAAGTTACATTTTTCACACATCATGAGCCAATTCGTTTTGCACGAATTAAGCATCATTCCATACGTATTTGGATCCTAACATATTCCTTATAAATAGGGGAAGCTACTGCATTCATTTCCAAGCTTTGGAGAGCCAAGAAACCCTGTTTCAGTTTGAAATTTTTATAGAAAATTGAGCTATCGTGTTTTGATTTCAAGCTTGTTTCAATCCAATTTCTTGATTCCATTAGCACCTTCGATCTTCTCTGAAGCTTTTGCAATAATTCTCAAGCTCTGATACCTCCTGAAGTGATATGACCAGATCGAGATTTATCAACTTATGATCACCATTTGGACAAGGTAATTATGAGAATCATTTGAACTCAAACAAGTTACCATAATATAGTCATTTACTCTCTAATACCTTCCCCTAACTTATTTGGTGTTGCTTTATCGTGTTCATCATTTAATTTAATTTTGCGTGGTTTGCTTGCTTCTGAAACTTCTCTGAAATTCTCCATGCTCGGTTTAGATAAATGAATTTGGAGCATGAGGTTGAATTCGTGATGAGGAGGCGATCACATTGGTGGTAGTCTCATGTTCTAAATTTACCAAACACTGAAAATTCGGTGAGGGATCATCGGGGAAGATGATCGGAGTTATCTCAGGTCATCTGAGTTTGTATCAACGTTGGAAATTTGAAATGTTCTGATTGGTCCATTTTGAATAAAACCTCGTGTTTTATTTTGGCTAATTTCCACCATTCGCCTTAGCCTGAGGATTGTTCGATCTGTCACGTCAGTTAATGAGACCAAATCCAACGTTTCGTGTATTTTCTAATTTTATTTCTTTTTCTTTTTTCATTTTAAATTGTATTTTCTTTGAAAATTCATAGTAAAATCATTCTTCATCTAAAAAATCCCAAAATAACTTCTAAAATTCTCTTTTATTTTTCTTCACCTGATTTTTATTTTTCCATATTTTATTTTCTTGATTTTTTATTTTTCTTGAATTTCTTGTTTTTTCCCATATTTTAATTGGTTTAAAAATACTTTTAGGCATTTAAAAATTCTGAAAACTTTATTTTATGTTCCTTATTTTATTTCCAACCTTACATAATTTTCTTGGTCATTTATTTGGTGTTTTGAAGGGCTTTATGGATTTTCTCTTTTATTTCCCTTTTTAAATTCATTTCAAAAATATTTTTGATGCATTTTATGCTTGTTTGACCTTTGTTGACTTCTGTTGGTCTTGAACCTTGATTATTTTGATCATAGTTCTCATCAAACTTAATGGATATTGGGTGTTGATAGAGTGAAAACCCTAATCTACCGAAATGGATGATTGATTTTGATGTTGACTTGATTAAACCTTTGATCTAATTTGGATTTGATTTCTTCTCTTCTTCTTCATCTCTTTCTTTTTCTCTTGGTCAATTGGATGGTTTGTGTTCATCTTGTTCATGATGTGTGGATTGGTGCTTAATGAACTTTCATCATTTCAAATCTACCTCCTAATTGATCATGGATCATTTAAGGTACTTTGGATTGATGCATAAGTTTTTCCTAAGTATCATGAAGTGTGGATTGATGTAATGGACCATTTTCCTAGCCTTTTTGTTGTATCCACCCTATTTTATTTTTGTGTGGCATAGCTTTAGGAGAATGACTTACACATCATTTCTCTAACATGTATTAATAGACATATTACTATTGACCTACCTTTGATAGTTATGACTTCTACATAATTCCAATTACGATTGCTTAACATAATGTTAAGTTTGTCTCTAAAGTAAGTCACTTTCATAACTGAGATTGTAAGTCTCCAACATCTCATGGTATTGTGTGAAAAATATTGTTTCCTTTTTGCCTATGAGAGTTGGTGGCATACTTGTTGATTTTATCCAAGTTGGAGCATTTCTCATAAGTGATGTAGAGGTCCATATTTTCACACTTGTGTGTGAATAGTTGAGTGTTCTTCCAAAAATGACCAATTTCCTTTCTATTCTTGATCACTAACACAACTTACTAACATATTGGTGCATTAACTTTATTTTAATGTCATTTATCTTATGCTTTTATTTCTTGCCATTTGTTTTATACTTTTATTTTAGCATCTCATATCATATTGTTTGTACTTATGTTATTTTCTCTTTGTATATTTGGACTTATTTTTATTTTAAAGACATTAATAAAGGGAAAACCCCTAAAAAGAACTTGGTTATCTTAATTCATGGACTCATGGTTACTATCCTTGGCATTGTTGTGGAGTTATGAACTTAGGACTAGTATTTTGACCCTTTATTTTGGGAGTTTGTGATTTGAGATCTTGGAATTCATCTAGTACCTTTTACTTTGGGCTTTTCTTGATGACTTGGCTTGGTTACTTTGATTTCATCTGATATATGGATTATTTTTTGCTTATTTGGCTTGCTTGAGGCTTAATCCAAATGAGGGAATTCTTGCTTGACTTATGTCATAAAGCTTGATATCTATCGGTTAGATATTTCCTCCCTATCTTTTACTTTATGTTTTAGGATAGTCTTTCCATCTCGTCCCCTTCTTTAAGTTTCAAAATCTTCTCTCGTCGTTTTCAATAAATTCTTATTTTCAAACTTGAACCACTTTCTCAAAAAACCTTGACTTTTGTCAAGTGGTTTTCAAAACCTTTTTCTTAATAAGTATAAATACATCTTAAGCACGTTCAAAACAATTTCAAAAAGAATTAGAAAATGCATAACTCATTCAAACTATTTTGTGCCCTTTGTGCACTTTTTCTTTTAAAACTTTTTCTCAAAGTTTAGACATGAGTCATTTCCATAGTTGAGATATAATTCTCCTATCCCCGTAGTATTTATGATAACCTTTTCCCACCTAAGAGAGCTAGTGGCATACTTGTTGATCTTTATCCAAGTCGGGGCCCTTCTCCGTGGTGATGCAAAGTTCTCATACTTGTGGGTGATTGGTTGAGTGTTCTCCTTAAAATGACAAAATGTACTTTCATTAAAAGTGAATCAAAACAAACATCTTTGTTATTTTTACCACGAACTACGAGGTTTTGATCCTCCATTGCATTTTGTTGGTACGTAGGCAATAGGCTCAAAAAGCCTAGGCAAACACAAAAATTATAAAAATAAACATTTCTCTTCTCATTTTCTCAATCTTTTGTAAACAATACCATTTTAAAGCTAAAATGCACAGATTTTCAAAGAGGTTCCTATATAGTACTATAGATGTTTAGGGTGCTAATATTTTCCCTTTGTATAACCAACCCTTAAACTCTTATCTCTTTTTATTAGTTTTATTTTACAACTTCTTTGGGTTTTGTTCATTATTTTTTCCTTTCCTTTGGAAATAATAAAAGCGTGGGGATGACTCTTGCTTTGTGAGTTAAGTTAATCAATAGCTTAATCTCAAAAAATTTACCGCTACAAAAAAGTGGTGACTCTATTGGGTTTAGCCTATCTTTGTTTATCTGTGTATATTATGTTTGTTGTAGTTTGTTATTATTTATTCTGTCTGGGTGCTTGATGATCTATGTATGGTGAGATAAGTCTTATACCCGGACTGAGTGCTCTTATGTTATGAGGGTGATATAGTCTTGTTTAGCTTACGTGGAGTTAATCCTTAATGAGCTGACTTGAGATCCCCTGTTCAGTGGAGACCCTTTTGGAATTATTGATGTCTTACGAGTAGTCATGATTGACATTACTTTTTCCAACCTGGGAGTCCGAGAAGCTAAGGACCTTAGAACCCTTAACCCATCTTGGCCTTTTAGTATGTAGTGTGGTGATTATTTAGGTGTAAACTTGAATCAGAGAAAGTAATGCCTAACCACAAATAACTTGTATGACATTAGTAACTCCAAAAGGGTCTCCACTGAGTAGATAGATTCTAAGCCAACTTGTTAAGGACTACTCCACATAAGTCGAACATGACTATATCATCATCCTATCTTAATTGCACTCAAGTTCGGGATAGAACTTATCTCACCACTCAGAGATCAACAAGCACAACAGACAAATTATATCACACAATCAAATATACAAACATCAAAAAATACAAATATATACACATAAAAAAGTAGGCTAAACCCATTGAGGACTACACCCCAGCAGAGTCGCCACTTAATTTTTGTAGCTCTAAATTCATGACCATCAAGCTACGGATAAGCTTGACGTCAATAAAACCATAGTCGCCACCACGCTTTTATTGGTTCCAAAGGAAAAGGGAAAAGTATAACAAAATCCAAAGATAATAAGTTTTCAAATCAAAACTAATAAAATGTCAGAGATTACAGGTAAGGGGTTTGGTTTCACAGAGGGACGGTGTTAACATCAAAGTGTCCTAGGTACTCCTAGGGAGCCCTTTCTTATGTGTGCATATGTGTTTGGTATAAATTATGTTTGAGAAAAATAGAATGTGGGGATGAGAAAAGAATTCATTGATTATATTTTTGTGTTTGACAAGTGATCAGTCACCATTTGCATTAAGTTTTCATTACTGATCCGATAAGAAACCGAGGCTTTTGAAACACTGTGCAAACATTTTTGATACTTTTTAAGTCAATTTTACTTCCGGTATTATATTTAAGCATTTCCATTCATTATTATATTTTAATTCTATTTTAGTGATTTTATGCGTGGCATAATTGTATTTTTGTCCAACAGGTCCAGGTAGAAGAACCAGGGAACTCAGAACGAGACAATGCGAGATTCTGGCAAGCAAATGAGCAAAAACCCCGGTACAGGAGGCCTGACACGGCCACCCGTGTCACCTGACACGAGCCGTGTCAGGCAAAGGAGGACGTGGTGTAGAAGACAGTGGCCTAACACGGCCACCCGTGTCAGCTGACACAGGCCATGTCAGGCATCATCCTCAACCGTGTCACCCATGCCAGGGGCGTGTCAGCTAGGACAGTAGGCTGACACGGCCACCCGTGTCAGCTGACACGGCCACTCGTGTCAGTCCAAGCCTAAAATTTTTGTTTTCTCGGGCTTTTGTTCGTCGGGCTTTTTCAGAGATATTTTTGGACATGTCCAACAGCTGCTTGGAATTTTCACTATAAAATAGGACCTTCTGTCTAAGGAAAAATCATGTTGGAATACGGAAAAATACAGTATTATGAAGCAATCGAGTATTACAGAGAGCAAGGCATTCGGAGAGCTGAAGGTTTTCATGAGCAGGAGCAATTGAAGATCAAAGTCATCCAATTACTTGTAATGTGTAATTTTTATCTTGCATTTGTTTTAAACAATATGAGTAGCTAAACCCCCCAATGCTAGGGGGTGTCCCTGATTTAGAATTGTAATGAATTTGAGTTTAAATTTGCATTTATAATATTATTTTTACGGTAACCTTTTGATGTGTTTATTGCTTTCTCTTTCGGACCAATTGAGATTGATTTGTGGTTATCAATTAGGCTGGACCGCCATTGATAAGGTTTTCATAAGGTTACTATACAGTAGATATCACCTAGGACTAGGGATACCCTGTGTGAACCAGAGTATTCATGATATTATAAAGCTTAACTTCACCTTAATTGCCTATGGACAAGAAATTAGGGTAGATTGATTCAAAGTTTTCTCACCAAGGACTTGGGAGAAAATACCCTTGAGAACTGGTAGTAATTGAAATTTGTTGATGCAATAGTAACTCAGAGTTGTTATAGGGATAAATCATACACCTTCCCTGACATTGTTCCTTTTTCTCTATAAACCCTTATTTTCATTCTTGTTTGCCTTTACCTTTATTCTTATATTTTTACACCTATAACCAAATTAATACTTTTTGTTTAATTGAATGATAATTTAAACTCGATATTGACTTGCAGTCCTTGAGATCGACATTCAGGGAATTTCCTCATTATTACTATAAAAGGTAAAATAATACACTTGTTATTTTCTCGATCAAGTTTTTGGCGCCGTTGTCGGGGACTGCGAAAATATAGAGTTTAATTTTAATTTTAATTAAAATTTTGTTGCTCTGCAATAAAATTATTTTTTTGTCATTTATAATTTACTAATTTGTGTATGCGAGGAGAACCCTCAGCTGAATTTCTTTGTGATGTAGAAATCGAGAGAACCCTTCATCGAAGACGAAGAAACCAAAGAGTGGATTCCAAAAAAGAAAGTACCTCTGATTACTCAGACGTCAAAGAACCAACGGCTGAGATTCCCCCAATTCCACCTCCGGAGAGACTCCTAGGTGACTATGGAGGTGCAAACGCACCGGGTGATCGACTGACCATTGTCAACCAACCTGTGAATGTGACAAATTTTCAACTACATCCTAGCATGATCAATCAATTGGAAAGAAAACCTTTCACCGGAAAGGTTAATGAAGATGCCAACCAACACCTGCAAAGATTTCTAACCATGAGCACCACACTGAAAATTGATGGTTATACTGATGAAGCAAAAAAATTAAGAATGTTCTCATTCACTTTAGCTGAAAATGCGGAAGAATTGTTCTATTCTCTTCCTGCCGGCAGTATCACATCATGGGAATAGATGGAAACTGCATTCTTAAATGAGTACTTTCCAGCATCAGTATTCTTGAGAAAAAGGTATGAAATTCTTAATTTCAAACAGAAGGATGGTGAATCATTGGGAGACGCCTACAAAAGATTCAAAAGGGTCTTACTAGTGTGTCCAACTCACAATATGGACCAGACATAACAAATGCAGATGTTCATTAATGGGTTGAAAATAAAAACAAAACAGTTGATTGATACAGCAGTCGGTGGCTCGACAAATTTCTCAACAGCCACTGGTATTAAGAGAACTACTGAAGCGATAGCTGCCAACGAGCATCTCAAATTAACGACAGGTGTACTAGTCAGCTAGAAGGGGTGATTGATCTAAAATTAGAGACAAATAAAATCCGTCTAGAAGACACAGTTGCTGCCAAAGTTGACAAAAAGTTGAAAGCTATGAATATAGGTACTCAACAGATAGCGCAGGTCCAGCTAGCTCAAGGTAGCACTTGTGAAATCTGTAATGGACCTCATCACACGGTCTATTACTTTGCTACTCCCCAACAAATTGAAGAGATCAAATTCTTGAAGTAGAATAATCCTTACTCTAACACTTACAACCCAGGTCGGAAGAATCATCCAAATTTCTCCTGGAAAGATCAAAGAGGGAATGTTCTGCAACAAGGTACAGGGCAATATCAGACTCAGTATCAACAATAGCAGTAACAACAGGGACCTAAAAAGGCTGAATGGGAAATCGCCATTAAAAAATTAGCAGCCCATAGCATGCAGTTTCAAGAAGAAACAAGGACTAATCAGAAAAACACCACGGCCTCCCTTAAAAATCTCGAAGTCCAAATGGGTCAGATAGCACAATAGTTAGCTTCAAATTCTCAAGCCCCGGGTACCCTACCTAGTGGTACGGTAACAAATCTGTGGGAACATAGCACTGTTAACGCTGTCGTAACCTGAAGTGGAAAGTCAACAGAGGAAAATGATATGGAAAAAGATGGATTGTTAGAAGTGGATTGTTAGAAGTGGATTTAGAAATCAAGGAAACTAAGGACCAAGATGAAGAAGTGATACTACCACCTATCAAGGAGAAAGAGAAGGTTCCAAAACCAATCATCAAACTCCCTTACCCTCAAAGACAGAAAAAGAAAGATCAACATGAAAAGAATTTTGAGAGGTTCCTGGAAATGTTCAAAAAACTTGAAATAAACATCCCTTTTTCTAAGGCATTAGAATAAATGCCAATATATGACAAGTTCATGAAAGACATCATCTCTAATAAGCGTTCCACTGATATAGACCTGATCATCCTAACTGAAACATGCAGTGTTATTCTCCAAGGCATGAAAATCCCAGTGAAAAAGAAACACAGGGGATCGGTTACTATTCCATGCACTATTGGTGATAGAAAATTCAAGAAAGCTTTGATTGACTTAGGAGAAAGTGTAAGCTTGATGCCACTGTCCATCTATAAAAAATTAGGCATCAGCACTATTCAAGATACTCGAATGATACTTCAGTTTGTGGATCACTCTGTGAGGCGACCCTATGGGATTGTGGAAGATGTTCTTGTAAAAATTGACAAGTTTGTTTTCCCAATTGACTTCGTCATTCTGGAAATGCCTGAAGATGAAGAGATTCCTCTCATATTGGACAGACCTTTCTTAGAAACAGGATGGTGTATGATAGACATCGAGGAAGGAACTATGACCCTCAAAGTCTATGATGAAGAGTTAAAAATAGATTTGAGGAACACAATGCAATACAAGGATGATATTGCACAAGCAACACTATAGAGATAATAGATCAAGTAATTGCTCGAGAAAGTGAAAGGCATAGACCCCAGTCACCACTAGAACGGTCTTAAGTCTATCAACTTTTGAAAGTGATGAAGATGAATGAGAGTCTTAGGTGCCCACTATGATTGAAAAACAACCTGAATGGATTAAATCTAGACCACACCGGTGGGAAGATTTAAGACCACCACCATCAGATGTCACTGAAGAACCAAAAACAGGGGCAAATCTGAAGTAGTTACCAATAAATCTGAAGTATGTATTTCTAGACACTAAGAAAAAATGTCCAGCTATTATCAATGCCAGTCTACAAAGTGTCCAAGAAGCATAACTCATTCAAGTGCTAAAAAAATAAAAAGGTGCAATCGGATGGGCAATTAAGGACTTGAAAGGTATAAGCCCGGCCGTTTGCATGCACAAGATCTTAATGGAAGATGATCACAAACCGGTGGTGCAACCACAACGAAGACTTAACCCAGCCATGAAAGAAGTGGTACGCAAAGAAGTTGTAAAACTCTTGGATGCGAGCCTAATTTATCCTATTTCCGATAGTTCTTGGGTAAGTCCAGTCCATGTGGTACCAAAAAAAGGGAGCACTACGGTGATAAAAAATGAGAAGAATGAGTTGATTCTAACCCGAACTGTTACAGGTTGTAGAGTGTGAATAGATTACAGAAGACTAAACGTGGCAACACAGAAGGACCACTTTCCATTACCATTCATTGATCAAATGCTGGAAAGGTTAGCCAGACACGATTACTATTATTTCCTAGATGGTTACTCGGGGTACAACCAGATTGTTGTTGCCCCCGAAGATCAAGAGAAGACTGCATTCACATGCCCATATGGTATTTTTGCTTATAGAAGAATGCCATTTGGGTTGTGCAACATAGTGACCACTTTTCAAAGGTGTATGACATCAATCTTTGCTGACATGCTCGAAAAGCATATGGAAGTATTTATGGATGACTTTTTAGTATTCGGTTTTTCATTTGATAATTGTTTGACTAACTTGTCACTGTTGTTAGAAAGATGCCAGCAAACAAATTTGATCATGAATTGGGAAAAGTGTCACTTCATGGTACGTGAAGGAATAGTCTTGAGACACAAGATCTCCAACCAAGGTATCAAAGTGGATATAGAAAAAGTGGAGGTAATAACAAACTTACCACCTCCAGTAAATGAAAAAGGCATCTGAAGCTTCTTGGGACATGCGGGGTTCTACTGTAGGTTCATAAGAGATTTCTCCAAGATCGCAAAACCACTAACTAGTCTACTGGTGAAGGATACACCGTTCTTATTTGACAAGGAGTGCAGGCAAGCCTTCGAGACCTTGAAGAAGGAACTTGTGTCAGCCCCGATAGTTATTGCCCCCGATTGGTCTCTTCCTTTTGAGATGATGTGTGATGCTAGTGATAACGCAGTAGGGGTAGTACTAGGGCAACGAAAGGAGAAGCTCTTGCATGTGATCTATTATGCAAGCCACATATTGAACCCTGCTCAAATGAACTATGCAACCACTGAAAAAGAACTCCTGGCGGTTGTGTACGCGTTTGATAAGTTTTGATCCTATCTGTTGGGATCAAAGGTAATTGTGTATACTGACCATGCTGCTTTAAAATATCTTTTTGCCAAACAGGAATCAAAGCCAAGGCTATTGCGATAGATCCTACTACTACAAGAATTCGACCTAGTAATCAGAGACAAAAAAGGTAGTGAAAACATTGTTGCTGATCACTTGTCCTGGATGACTCCGATTCAAGAAATAAAAGAAACACACCCCATCAAAGATGAGTTCATCGACGAACATATCCTAGCCGTTACGCATATCCCATGGTTCGCCGATTACACGAACTTTGTGGTAGGTGGACTAATACCTGATGACTTTGACTCTAACAGAAGAAAAAAGTTTATGCATGATTGTAGGTTTTATGTGTGGGACGATCCATTCCTTTACAAATAGGGATTAGATGGCCTGGTCAGGAGATGTGTTCCAGAGGAAGAGCAAAGGGACATCCTAAAAGCCTATCACAAGTTAGAATATGGAGGAAATTTTAGCGAATATAGAACCGTAGTAAAAGTCCTCCAGTATGGATTGTACTGGCCTACACTGTTCAAAGATGCACAAGAAGTGGTAAAAGAGTGCGACATATGTCAGAGAACAAGAAACATATCCAAAAGAAATCAGATGCCTCAGAATGCCATGTTAGAGGTAGAACTGTTCGATGTGTGGAGAATAGATTTTATGGGACCCTTCCCACCGTCCTTTGGAAAGCAATACATTCTGGTCGCGGTTGACTATGTGTTGAAATGGGTGGAAGCAATAGCACTGCCCATGAGTGACGCGAAAGTGGTAATAAATTTCCTCAAGAATTGTATCTTTGCACGGATTGGGGTACCAAGAGCACTGATTAGTGACGAAGGTACCCACTTCCTCAACAAGCTGATAGAGAACCTGCTGAGGAAATACAATGTCAAGCATAGAATCGCCACACTGTACCACCCCCAGACTAGTGGACAAGTTGAGGTATCAAATCGGCAGATCAAGCAAATCCTAGAAAAGACCGTTAGCGCCTCACGAAAAGATTGGCTAATCAAGCTAGATGATGCACTTTGGGCATACCGAACAGCGTTCAAAACACCAATAGGTATGTCCCCGTATCAACTGGTATATGGTAAAGTTTGTCATCTACCGCTCGAACTTGAGCACAAGGCATTATGGGCTACCAAATTCCTCAACTATGATCTTTCCGAAGCGGGTAAATTTAATATCCTTCAATTACAAGAGCTAGAAGAATTCAGAAATCAAGCATATGAGAAAGCCAAGATATACAAAGAGCAAACCAAAACATGGCATGACAGGCGCATTCAGAAGAAAGAACTTCAGGAAGGACAACTGGTCTTATTATTTAATTCAAGGTTGAAGCTATTCCCAGGGAAACTAAGGTCAAGATGGGCAGGATCCTTTTTGATACAAAAAGTATTTCCGCATGGAGTCGTTGAACTAAGAAATCCCACAAACGGAGACATGTTCAAGGTGAATGGACAGAGAGTCAAACCGTACCTACAAGAGCAGGAGGGTGGTCTAATAGACAAAATTCATCTCACCTAAACAGACGGAGAACCGTTGAGCACTGCGACGTTAAACGAAGCGCTTCGTGGGAGGCAACCCACACATTTTAAATTTAATCAATTATGTGTGTTTGTAGGTTTACACAGGAGCTCTACAAGGAGGGAACATCCCGTTAATAAATGTATAAGTCATGAAAAAGGATAATCAACATGGCCAGAGGTACCGGAGGTTGAACAGGAGAAAAGCAAAAAAAAAACGGTCAAAAGGGTAGCCTAACACGGCCACCCGTGTCAGCTGACACGGGCCGTGTCAAGAGGGTGCAAATTCAGGCCAAAAAGTGGAAAAACAGTGGCCTGACATGGCCACTCGTGTCAGCTGACATGGGGCATCTCAAGAACACTGAACGTGAAAGGAAAATTTTTATTATCAACAGTAGCCTAACACGGGCGATCGTGTCAGCTGACACGGCCTGTGTCAGTTGACACGGCCTGTGTCAGCTGACACGGCCCGTGTCAGGAGCAGTGAAGGTAATATCCAAAGGTGATGATGGACAATAGCCTGACACGGCCGTGTCAGGCAGGCAGATTTTTTTTTTTTAAATCCGAATTTTTCAGTGGGACCCACACATTTAATCCACCATTAACTAAATTTTCCCCCATTCACCTTATCATTATCAGATTTTTACTAAAATCTTATCATTCTCTCTCATTATTATCACTCTCCCTCTCTCCAAACCTTACAAACTCCATTAAACCTCACAAACCACATTACCTAAAACCTTCGATAACCAACACTTCCACCCTCCTATCGTGAAAACACATTCACAAATATTACTCCACTCGTCGTCCCCATTCTAACCACGGTTTAGGAATTTCTTAACTCCATAATTCAAATAATTTCTATTTTTATAGGTCCAAAATGCCCCCGAGGAGAATTCTCATCGGAAAGCAACAGCTTGCTGTTGGTATAGGGTTAGAGTGTCGGGTTTTTGTTATCGTCTCCACAGGGATTGTGAGATATCACCGTCGTTCGACAGTTGTTTAGTTCTTAACTCGTAGTAACAAGGGGGGGTTTGGTTTTAGTCACGGTAGCTTGCATAAAAGTGTAAGAAAATGCGGTAAAAGTTTTGGTTTTTCTATTTGAGAAAGATTGTCAAAGTTAGGATTCGACGATCACTTTGCATGCATATGTTCGATCAACAAAACTTATAAACTCCTTTAGATGATAAACTATTTCACAAAGTCCTCCCAATGTGTTTATCTCTAACATACATTGTGGATTTTCCCATTTTGATCCATTGTTGATCTCTCACACAATCTATCAAAATGACAACTTTTTGGTTCAACTTTATGGTGAACAAAATCATTCATTACTATCTCTAGCTAACAAACAAGATTGGATGAAAACCTAGGTAAAGAGTTGGTAAACATCTCTCGATCATAAACCAACACAAAGAGTTATCAATAAAACAAAGTTTTCACCATATATTCATCATTAAAGAGTTTACAAATGAAGATCATCCAATATACACACAAAGCTTATGATCATCTACATCTAACCTTGACAAAATGAAGGACTTAGCTACTCATTTTCATGGTAGCTTGTACAACAAGTTTCGGTTGAAGGTTGATCAACATCTGAGTCGAAGAATCGAGATTGGATGGGAATCCACCTTCTTTTTGTAGAATATTGTTAAGAGATGAAGAAAATATGAAAAATGGGTTTCTAGGTTACAAAGTGATCCCAAGAAAATGCATAAAAATATCTAAGTCTAAAAGTTCTCTCCTTTCCAAAAAGTAGCTCCTGCTACTTATAGTACTGCTATCTGAGCTGTCATGCTCGCTATGCGAGCAGAATGGTTCGCCTAGCGAGCCCCAAAATAGGCCACCTGAGGCACCTGCGCCCAGAGAAATATCTAAGTCCAGATTGCATGTTCGCTAGGCGAAGCCCACGCTTCCTCCTTCGCTCCAGCGAGTTTAGATGGTTTTGCTACTAGAATTGCTCGCTGGAGGCTCGCTAGTGGCTCGCCTAGCGAGTAAGTGCTAGCTGTGAGATTGTCCAAGTCTAGGAGTGTTCGCTACTTCCTTCGCCACAGCGAGTTTGCTGACTTTGCTACTGTAAATTTCTGGGGATGTTCGCTGGCAGCTCGCTGGGTGCTCGCCTAGCGAGCACTTCGCTACAACACTCGCCTAGCGAGCATGCTGATGAATGCTACCTTTCTTAGTTCCTTTGCCAACTTTCTTATGTCTTTGTTTTCTATTCTTTCATGCCTAATTTCTGCACAATAACACACAAATTAAAGGTACCAAGATTATTTAACATTGTATTGAAAATCATCAAAAGCGAGGGCGGTTTCGAACACTTTCTCGACAAAAAGGAGTGAAAGATGCCCACATTTGATAGCTCAAATAAGCACTTTTGGGCATCTAACAACTCTCCCAAACTAGATTCTTGCTTGCCCTCAAGAAAAGTATGCCTTTTGAAGGACAAGAGGATTTGCTTAAAAAAAAAGGTTTCTCCGAAGTCGGTTAAAATGGCTCAAACACAAGAGAATCAACTAGACACAAGTTCCCAATGGTTAGAATAACATAATACACAAGAACTAAAGCTTTATAGCAATGCAAAATATGTATCAATCCACAACAATGTTATCCTGAATGAATCACCCTATCTCTCCTCTTCGAGTAAGGATTGAAGAAATTACGCGTTTGCAACCGCGGGGATAATTTCACTCTCCAACAAACAATGAAGAAATCAATTCAATGCATACAATGTCTAACAATTATAAATGGAAATGCGGAAGCACGAAGATCACTAAGGACTTTTCCAGTTGTAGCTTGGTTAGGTTTACAAACAAGGGTCATATCTAAGGCCATTGAAAATGAAATTGCCGATGCAAAAGAGACATTCACTGTACAAGCTATTCACACATCTCAACTTCGCTCCATTTTTTTCTCATTTGAAACCTTCACAACTCTTATTTCACAACTCAATTTTTATTTTTCACTATTTTTCTTCCAAGCAAGCATTCATTTTCATTTTCTCTATTTTTTCCTTTTCTTTTCACATCGTATTTACAAAACAGATGTTTCTCTTTTCTAATTTTTTTCAATGCTTGCTCGGTTTTTCAAGAGTTGTGGCACTCACCGATTCTCATTTTCGTTCTCCCCAACTTATCTTTTACTCACCCTAAGTGAATGCTCTTGACTTTTTACGACAAAAGAACAAAAATTTCAGGGTTTCAAGAAAAAAGATTTTTGACATCTCGCCTTATTTCAAGCAGATAAGATTCAACTGTTTAAGCTCAAAGGGGTTAACGAATACTCTCTCTGCTCACGGGTAAGTTGTATTTGGAATTGGTTGTGCTCGAAAGAAAACAAGCGCCTTGATCATTTCTAATTGCTTCCACAAATTCACAATAATAAAAGACCAAGCATGAATCAAATGAATCAACAAAGTTTATTAGAATCCAGCATTTTAGTGTACAATGGAGGTTTCCTCACAATTAGTGGTTTTAAGTCCTAGATGAATCATTCATTCAATTATGTTGCAAAAAAAACAATATTTAATTACAAAAAGAGTAAAGTTCTTAATGCATTCTAAAATTCTAATCGGAGGTAACCATGTACCTTAGCATTATTCGCTTGTTTATTTTTATCATTGCCATCTAAGCTCGGATGCACCTTCATTGGATACTTCTTTGAGGAGCAACCAATCTAGAAGGTTTGACACTAAACAACCAAAAATTTATTAAAACAAAAGAAATTTAAACCAAACACAATAATTTAAAACATAAATAATAACCATTACTTCAAAATTGTGCGTGGGGGACAAAACACCCCAAAAGTACATAATCCAAACCAAAATACTACAAATCTGAAAATACAATAAAATAAAACAAACTTAGCCCTCATAGGACTCAGAATTCTCATCACTACCGGCCTCAGAACCGGTACCATCATCACTATCATCATCATCGTCATCATCATCCTCGGCACCACCAGAAGTATCAGCACCAGAAGCACCGGCACCCGCCCCCTCTCCGAAAATAGGCATGTCCACAGGCCAGCTAACGTGTTGCAGAAACTGCTCACGCGTCATCATCGGATGCTCTCCGGAACGGTCACGCACCTGCAACTGTAACAACTGCATAGAATTGTGAATATCAAGCATGGCGCGCTGAGTTGCCGCCATCCAATCCCAATTATAGTTGCAGACAGCCTGCTGGAAAGGATCGAAACCATGAGCAAAAACACCAGAACCAACAGTAGTCCCGGTATTACCAGCAGCTGCACTACTCCTGAAGTTCTTTGGCTTGCAATACTTGGCCACATATCTGTCGTCGATGGCTGGCAGAATCCTCACTTGACTCCGGGAGGGTAGCTTCACCCTCGAATGTTGGCACAAAGCCATGATGAGACACGGAAAAGCAAGGGGGCACTTAACTCGTGCCCCCGACTTTAGCCCGCTCTCAACCACGGACTTCATCTCTAAAGCAATTATTCTCGCCACATCGATTTGAATATTAGTGAGAATGCAGTGAACCAGGTGTGCCACTGGGATCGGCACGGTTGAGGTGTGAGACTTAGGTTTTATATTGGTCAGAACCAGCATTAGGATCAGCTGAGCCATGGGAATCATGTCCTCCCTATGGTATCTCATCGGAACCCCAGATGGGTTCAACTCAACTGATTTCCCCTCAAATAATAGTGCTGCAGAAATAGAATCGGTATCCTGGTGAAGCCTCAAATCCCTATGGTATGTGTCCCTCTCATTTGCTCCCAGATGGAGCGGTTCACCCAGCACACGGTTGATTGCATCTCTATCGAAAGCAACCAGACGACTAGACACTCTTGTGGTCCATGTGAACGGCGCATCGTCATTAGGTAGTGCCTTCGCATAGAACTCACACATTGTATCGATGTCATAGTTCTCAAGTGGAGATATCAACCGGTCCCATTTCTTGCTATGAATCAACCCAACAAATGTACGGTAGTCGCCTTCGGGGTTGATTATAAACCTTTTCTCTGGCAAAATTTTTCTTTTTTCCAATGCCACATAGCGAGTCGCTTGCTTTGCCCCGACGAATTTGTCGGTATCGAACTGAATGGGCACAGTACGGGAAGTGCTCCTGACCTTTCTCTTTTTCGAAGCGCTCGACCTGGATGCCATCTGCAAAGACATTGAAAATAAACAGCACAACCACAAAACAGATTAGAAAGCAAAACAGAAAAACCATTTACTGTCACGGTCGCTACTGCTTTTCCTAGCGAGGACCTAGCGAAGCTTCACTACAGGTTCGCCTAGCGAAGTGGCAGCGAATGCTCGCCACAGATTCGCCTAGCGAGGTGCTAGCGAATGCTACGGGATTCTGAGTTCTCATTTGATAACCATCCAAATTCAGGAAACCCTAAGTCTACTGGTACCCATTTAAGAAACTAAGTGATTAAACATTCAAGGCATCATTCTACACATTCATGCAAATCTAAACCCAAATGCAAAACCTAATGATACTCACTCTCCCAAATTCACCCTAAATGTGACATACTTCAGAATTTTACAACTTGGAAACATAAAGTAATGAAGAAAGGGCAAACCTGATTTGAGAGATCGATTAAGTTTGAAATGCACGGTTAGGTTTGCAATGCAATGTTAGGGTTTGTGTGAGATGGAAAGTGAGAGAGTGATTGTGAGTTCTTGAGGTTCTGACTACAACACTTAAAAATGGTTTTTGGGCCCAAATGAGTGGCCTGCTGAAAATTAAATGGGTTTCTGCCACGCAGCGCTCGCTACTGCTTCGCCTAGCGAGCAGTTAGCGAATCAACTCGCTACTGCCTTCGCCTAGCGAGCAGCTAGCGAGCATGACAGTATTTTGTTTTTTCAAAACAGCATGCAAAGTACATTTCAACAAGGTTCTTCAAGTTGAACACCAATACCAACACAACAAAAAGCTGTAAATACTTACAATGTTGGGGTGCCTCCCAACAAGCGCTTGTTTAACATCGGATAAGCTCGACGGTTCAATGCTCACAGAGGAGCATCCAAGGAAATAGCACAGCTCCCGCGATCCAGAAGATCGTCGAGATAAACCTTCAAACGTTGGCCATTAACCGTCCAACTTTCCTTCTTCTCCAAGTCCTCAATGACAATAGCTCCATATTCTTTGACTTGTTTTACACGAAATGGCCCGGACCATTTAGATTTTAATTTTTCGGGGAATAGATTCAACCTGGAATTGAACAATAGGACCAACTGTCCGGGCACAGATTCCTTCTTTCGAAGCTTTTTGTCATGATACTTTTTTACCCTTTCTTTGTACAACCAACTCGAGTGATATGCGGCATTGCGCATCTCTTCCAACTCAAGCAATTGCACTTTTCTATTTTCACCGGCCAAATCCTTATCAAAGTTTTATAATTTCAGAGCCCATAAAGCTTTGTGCTCCAATTCAACCGGGGAAATGGCAAGTTTTACCAAACACCAATTGAAAAGAAGTTAGCCCTCTTAGAGCTTTAAAAGCGGTACGGTATGCCCATAACGCTTCATCCAATTTTTGTGACCACTCTTTTTTTGAATTTGACACGGTTTTTTCAAAAATTCTCTTAATCTCACGATTAGAGACTTCAGCTTGACCATTTGCTTGTGGATGATACGGAATCGCCACTCTATGTGATACACCGTAATGTTTCAAAAATTTTTCTAACGGTGCATTACAAAAGTGTGACCCTCCGTCACTAATCAACACTCGGGGGGTTCCGAAATGGGAAAATATGTTTTTCTTCAAAAATTTGAGTACCTTCTTAGCATCCGTCCGAGGCGAGGCAATCGCCTCAACCCACTTAGAAACGTAGTCAACCGCCACGAGCATATATTCATTTCCATAAGAGGGTGGGAATGGTCCAACAAAATTGATACCCCAACAATCGAATACTTCAACCTCTTGGATGTTTTGGAGAGGCATCTCGTCTCTCTTACCAATCCCACCACTTCCTTGGCAACTATCACAACTTTGCGCATGAGCATGTGCGTCTTTGAAAATAGTAGGCCAATAAAATCCTGACTGAAGGACTTTAGTGGCCGTTCTTACCCCATTATAGTGTCCGTCGTAAGGCGAGTTGTGACAATGCTAGAGAATGCTTTGCACCTCATCGCCGGTAACACACCTTCTCAAAAGGTTGTCACCACCCAACTTAAACAAGTATGGGTCATCCCATACGTAGTACTTGGCATCCGAGAGAAATTTCCTTTTTTGGTTCGAAGTTAGATCGGGAGGCACCAAACCACTAGCCTTGTGGTTCGCAAAGTCCGCAAACCACAGCCTAACTTGAATTTTGAAAAGTTTTTCATCAGGAAACTCTTCCCGGATTTCCTTCTCGGAGGCAGTAACCTCCACATTAACTAAGCGAGATAAATAATCCGCCACCAAATTTTCCGATCCTTTCTTGTCTTTGATTTCAACATCAAATTCTTGCAACAAGAGGATCCAACGGATGAGCCTTTGCTTCGAGTCCGGTTTGGTGAGCAAATATTTAATCGTCGAGTGGTCGGTATACACTATGACTTTGGACCCTATAAGATAAGACCTAAACTTTTCAAGCGCATACACTATCGCAAGTAATTCTTTTTCAGTGGTGGCATAGTTAATTTGAGCCTCATTAAGAACTTTACTTGCGTAATGTATCGCATGAAATTTTTTCTCTTTTTTTTGGCCTAATACCGCTCTGATTGCATAGTCGCTCGCATCACACATGAGCTCAAAATTTAAATTCCAATTTGGAGCGACTATAATTGGAGCGGTAACCAATTTTTCCTTTAAAATTTCGAAAGCTTGTAAACACTCATCAGTTAAAAGAAATACCTGGTCCTTGGCTAGCAAATTACTCAAAGGCTTAGCTACCTTTGAGAAGTCTTTGATAAAGCGCCGATAGAAACCGGCATGCCCCAGAAAGCTTCGGATTCCCTTCACATTCACCGGAGGAGGTAACTTTTCAATCACTTCAACTTTAGCATGATAAACTTCAAGCCCTCTTGAAGAGACTTTATGGCCAAACACTATCCCCTCGGTCACCATGAAGTGGCACTTCTCCCAATTAAGCACAAGATTGGTCTTCACACATCTTTCAAGAACCGTTTCCAAGTTCGCCAAGCATAGACTAAAGGAACCACCAAATACTGAGAAGTCATCCATAAAGACTTCCGTTGTTTTCTTGATAAGGTTGGCAAAAATAGCTTGCACACATCTTTGGAAAGTCGCCGGTGCATTGCATAACCCAAAGGGCATTTTACGGTATGCGAAAATTCCAAAAGGACATGTGAAAGCTGTCTTTTCATGATCGGCCGGGTCAACCGCAATTTGGTTATACCCGGAATATCCATCTAAGAAACAATAGTATTGTTGCCTCGAAAGTCTTTCTAGCATTTGATCCATGAACGGGAGTGGAAAATGGTCTTTTCGAGTTGCGGTATTCAACCGCCTATAATCAATGCACATACGCCACCCCGTTGCAACTTTGGTCGGGATCAATTCATCCTTTTCATTTCGAATCACGGTAATGCCACCTTTCTTCGGAACCACATGTATAGGACTAACCCATAGGCTATCCGAAATCGGGTAGATCATTCCCGCATCCAACAACTTAACAACTTCCTTTCTAACAACTTCCTTCATAGTAGGATTTAAGCGGCGTTGCGGTTGAGCTACCGGCTTAAAGTCCTCTTCCATTAAGATCTTGTGCATGCAATAGGAAGGACTAATTCCTTTGAGATCGGAAAGAGTCCAACCCATGGCTTCTTGATTCTTTTTCAACACATCGATCAAACGGGCTTCTTCATTCTTTGTTAAAAGATTGCTTATGATAACCGGCTTGGCTTCGGTCTCGTCGAGGAATGCATACTTAAAAGTAGTAGGTAACATTTTCAATTCAATTGGCGATTTTTCTTCATTAACCTCCTTCTTCAAGTCTTCCTCCTCAACTTCCCACAGATGCAACTCTTCTAGACTATCCAGTTCCCTTAGGCATTCATCAAAAGCTTGCTCTTCTTCAACTGTGAAAACTTCAAAGGAGTCATCAAGAGCTAACTCCATAGGAGATATCTCATGAATATGCTTAGAAACTTCAAAAGTTGCCTCTTCAATCACATCAATGTGAAAGCTATCACGTCCATCCTTTGAATGCTTCATCGCTTCGAATAGATCAAAAGTAACTTCTTCATTTTGGACTCTTACCTTCATCAAACCGTCATCAACGTCAATCATCATGCGTGCGGTTTTCATGAACGGTCGGCCAAGAATGAGCGGAGCATCGTCATCCTCTTCCATATCAATCACAATGAAATCAACCGGGAAAAATAATTTGTCGACTTTAACCAATACATCTTGGGCTACCCCATGAGGATGAGTAGTCGACTTATCGGCCAATTGCAAAGTCATCCGGATGGCCTTCATTTCAATGTTGACAAGCCTCTTCACAATAGACAATGGTATTAGATTAATGCTTGACCCCAAATCAATTAGCCCCTTTCCGACATAGACATCACCAATTTTAATCGGCAAAGTAACTCGTCCCGGGTCAACCTCTTTTTTCGGAAGCGTCCGTTGAATGATTGCACTACAACTAACATCTAGGACAATTGTCTCCGGTTCCGTGTACCTCCGCTTTTTAGTAAGTATGTCTTTCATGAATTTTGCATACTTCGGCATTTACTTCAATGCTTCGGCAAACGAAATGTTCACTTGAAGTTGTTTGAATATATCCATGAACCAGGCGTAATGCCGTTCATTCTCCCTCTTAGACGGAGCATGTGAATATGGAAGGTTTTGGATTGGAGTAGCGCCCACTACCTCCTTTCCTTTAGCAACTCTAGAACTCCTCGCTCTTTTCTTTTTCACTCCCTCCACCTTGCCTTCATCATTCTTATTTTTTTCGACTTCCGCACTTTCTTTGTTTTCTTCTTCACCATTCTTTTCATTCTTTTCAACTTCTTCCTCACTCCACTCCCCAACTTCACCATCAACACTATCCTCTATTATTTTCTCCTCATCTTTTTTCTCTTCCTCTCTTTTTTCACTTTTATCTCTTTTTTTACTCTCACTAACCAACTCCCTTACACTTCTCATCGTTATCGCTTTACAACGTTCTTTAGGATTCGTTTGCGTGTTCGCCGAAAAAGATGGTCCGGGTTGTTGTTCCGCTAGTTGCTTAGCAAGTTGTCCGACTTGAGTTTCGAGATTTTTGATTGCCGCATCGTTATTCTTTTGATTATCCATTGACATTTGCATAAATTGTGTCAATGTCTCTTCTAACTTTGAAGTCACGACCGACGGTTGTTGAGGTTGGTAAGGATTTTGGGGAGGGTTTTGACGGCTAGAAGTACCACCCCCATAACCTTGGTTATGGTAATAGTTACCCCTTGGTTGAAACCCTTGATTCCCTTAAAAGTGTTGTTATTGATTTTGAGGATGTGGTTGATACGGTTGTTGTGGTTGTTACCTCGGTTGGTAGTCTCGTTGGTTCGCCATGTAATTCACTTCTTCGAACCCGGGAGGTGGACAAAATCCGGTGTCATGCTCACCTTTGCAAAGCTCACAACAAGCTATTTGTTTAGCTTTTGAAGGCTCTCTGAACTCTTTTATTTGTTGAGTTAAGAGTTCAAATTGTTGTGAAATGAGTTTGTTTTGGGCAAGAATAGCATCGTTCGTTCCAAGTTCAAGCACTCCTGGTTTCTTCAAGGAGTTGCCTCTACTTTGACTTTGGAGGTCATTTAGAGCCATACGGTTAATGATATTCGTAGCTTCTTCGGCGCTTTTAGACAACAAAGGACCACCCGAGGTAGCATCCAACAAAGTCTTGCAATTTGGTTGAAGGTCATTCTTGAAAATATGGATTTGAGTCAATTCGTCAAAACCATGCCCTTTGCACTTCCGAAGCATGAATGTAAATCTCTCTCATGCCTCATTCAATGATTCGTTGGTTCCTTGCGAAAACACGGAGATAGCCGTCTTGGATTCCATGAACCGGTTGTGGGAGAAAAATCTTTCAATGAACTTCTCTTCCAACACGTTCCAATCCGTCATGACTACAGGTGTTTGATCCAAGTACCAATCTTTTGCTTTGCCGAGCAAAGCATGAGGAAATAGTCTTTTGAACAACGGTAGCTCTTGAGCTTGGTCAACTCCGGCCGCCAATGCTATCTCGTAAAATTTGGTGAGAAAAGCGAAGGGGTATCCATGGTCCATTCCGGTGAATGGACTTCCATATAGCAAGTTAAGAGTTCCCGTTTTCATCTCGACTTGCCTTCCCGTGTGGTTGGCAAACTGAGCAGTATTCCTTGGACTGTTGACACATGGTGTGGAAATGGGCGGTGGTTGTGGTAGTTGATCTATGATAGGTATGAAAGGTGATGGATGTGTTGTAGAAGAACTTTCTCATTGTTCTTGTCGTTGTCTAGCTTGTTGCCTCCTTCGTCTCTTTCTGCTACTCAATCTCCTTGCGGTTCTTTCGATCTCAGGATCAAAAATAAGTTGGTCCTCAGGAACCTGCCCTCGCATAAAACGAAAGTTGCACACTAAACGAAACAAATTAACAAGCACAAGTCAAAAATTCAAAAGTTAAAAATTAAGAAACTATTGCGATGCTCGCAATATCAATTCACAATCCCCGGCAACGGCGCCATTTTGTTAGTATAGGGTTAGAGTGTCGGGTTTTTGTTATCGTCTCCACAGTGATTGTGAGATATCACCGCCGTTCGACAGTTGTTTAGTTCTTAACTCGTAGTAACAAGGGGGGTTTTGGTTTTAGTCACGGTAGCTTGCATAAAATTGTAAGAAAATGCGGTAAAAGTTTTGGTTTTTCTATTTGAGAAAGATTGTCAAAGTTAGGGTTCGACGATCACTTTGCATGCATATGTTCGATCAACAAAACTTATAAACTCCTTTAGATGATAAACTATTTCACAAAGTCCTCCCAATGTGTTTATCTCTAACACACACTGTGGGTTTTCCCATTTTGATCCATTGTTGATCTCTCACATAATCTATCAAAATGACAACTTTTTGGTTCAACTTTATGGTGAACAAAATCATTCATTACTATCTCTAGCTAACAAACAAGATTGGATGAAAACCTAGGTAAAGAGTTGGTAAACATCTCTCGATCATAAACCAACACAAAGAGTTATCAATAAAACAAAGTTTTCACCATATATTCATCATTAAAGAGTTTACAAATGAAGATCATCCCATATACACACAAAGCTTATGATCATCTACATCTAACCTTGACAAAATGAAGGACTTCGCTACTCATTTTCATGGTAGCTTGTACAACAAGTTTCGGTTGAAGGTTGATCAACATCCGAGTCGAAGAATCGAGATTGGATGGGAATCCACCTTCTTTTTATAGAATATTGTTAAGAGATGAAGAAAATATGAAAAATGGGTTTCTAGGTTACAAAGTGATCCCAAGAAAATGCAGAAAAATATCTAAGTCTAAAAGTTCTCTCCTTTCCAAAAAGTAGCTCCTGCTACTTATAGTACTGCTATCTGAGTTGTCATGCTCGCTAGGCGAGCAGAATGGTTCGCCTAGCGAGCCCCAAAATAGGCCACCTGAGGCACCTGCGGCCAGAGAAATATCTAAGTCCAGATTGCATGTTCGCTAGGCGAAGCCCACGCTTCCTCCTTCTCTCCAGCGAGTTTAGATGGTTTTGCTACTGGAATTGCTCGCTGGAGGCTCGCTAGTGGCTCGCCTAGCGAGTAAGTGCTAGCTGTGAGATTGTCAAAGTCTGGGAGTGTTCGCTACTTCCTTCGCCACAGCGAGTTTGTTGACTTTGCTACTGTAAAATTCTGGGGATGTTCGCTGTAACACCCCAAATATTGTTAGAGTAATTTAAATATTATTTAATATGATTATTGGAAGGTAAAAGGAATTATTAAATAATATCGGGAATTATTATTATTATTATTATTATTATAGGTGTTATTTATTTTAATAATAATTAAATAATAAAATAAATGGAATATGAAGAGTGGAAGGGTAAAAGTGGAAATTTGATAAGAGGCCAAAGGGAGAACTCAGAGTGTTTTTCACGTATTTTGCCTCAGAGTCAGAGAAAGGGGGAAACGCTGAAGAGGAAGAGAAGAAAGAGGAAAAAGGCCAAAGATTGCTCAGAACTTCCTTCAATCCAAAGAGGTAAGGGGTCTGAACCTTATTAAACAATAATATGCTGAAAATGGTGAAATATTGGATGAACGAAATTGGGATTTTAATCGAAGGAATTCGTAGAAATTATATGCAATGATGTTAGGATTTGTAAAATCGAATAGGAAACTAATTGTATTAGATGATATGAGTGATTTTGTGCGAAATTTGGACTGTGGAAGGATGAATTTGGATAGATCTCGTAGCAGAGAAAGCCATTGCAGATCTGGAAATCTGGTTTCTGGTCATACGCGTATGGCACTAGGCAATACGCGTATGAGATGGCTGGTACGCGTATGGCACTAGGCAATACGCGTATGGATGAGGAAGATGATGTTTTGAACGTGTTTTGGTCTCTGTTGGTACGCGTATGGGAATGTGATACGCGTAGCATACGCGTATGGACATGGGCAATACGCGTATGGAATTGGTCAGGCGTGGGCAATACGCGTATGGGCATAGGCAATACGCGTATGGGCAGAATTGTGGTCTTTCCTAGACTGTTGTTGAGCAGTTTTTATTGTTTAGGCTGAGCGAGGTAACTTAGCTGATGCATGGTATACGAGGGATCATTTCCCGTTGCTTTGAGTAGTATAGATATTAGTAGAGGGTGATAATACTGTGTTTGACTATGTGGCATGATGTGATATGCTTTTGTGATAGAATGTGTTAATGATGATGATAACATGACTATATGATGCTGTTGTTGCTATGTTGATTATGATGCATGCTTGGTGTGCATGCATTCATGAAAGGCCGATGCCTAGTGATGAACGGACTGAGTTCCAATGATGTTGTTGACTCCGGGCTTGTTGAGAGGCTTGGTTCCTTGCGGGGAACTCGGATTCTATGGTGATGAATCTGGGAGTGGTGATCCTGTAGTTGGTCACAAAATGGGTATACCGAGTCGTGTTGAGTCATGCATGGGTGTGTGCATTGCATTTGATATGTTGTTTTGTTGATGTTCATGAATATGTTGATTATGATGATTATGATGAGCTGTGTTAGCATCTGTGAAATATATTTATGTTTATATTTCTGTCGTTATATTATTATTTAATAATGTAATTCTCACCCCTTCTGCATGTGTTTATGTTCATCTATGATGAGCAATGTGCAGATAAAGAGGAGTAGCTATTGTTGAGGTTTGAAGAATAAGTGTAGAGTTATTCTACAGAGTCGAGTCAAATGCTCTGGTCATGTGACACCGGGGTTATGGGATTCGATAGATAATTGATTATTATTTAAGTTGTTTATGATGACTAACATGTTGAGATGTTTTGTTGAGATAATGTTGAACCATTATTATGAATTGTTATATGATGAATGATAATATTAATATTGTTGTCCGCTGCGAAGTTTTAATAAAATAAATAATATGTTTTATGTTGTGATGCGATAATTGTTATGTTGTAAGAAATGTAAACTCTTCTACATGTTGTACTCTGATAATCTATTTAAATATGTCGTTTGGGTAGAAGGGTGTTACATTAGTGGTATCAGAGCATGGTCAGTCCAGTCGAGTCATAATGTGATGTTTTCCCTGTTGGTCGATTAGTGTAAATGACACTGTCGATATTTAACGGTGGTGGTTGTGTTGTGCAGAGTATGGTTGGAGAAAATGACCGTGCGATTGCTGAGGCTTTGGCTGCTATGGCGCAGGCTATGCAGGCGCAGCAGAATCCGCCGGTCGACGAGTTTAGGAATTTGGGAAGGTTTCTGAAGAATAACCCTCCTACATTCAAGGGGCGCTATGATCCAGATGGTGCTCAGATTTGGCTGAAGGAAATTGAGAAGATTTTCCGGGTGATGACGTGTACTGAAGCACAGAAGGTGCAGTTTGGTACGCATATGTTATCTGAAGAGGCTGAAAACTGGTGGGATAACACTCGACAGAGGATTGAAGTACCAGGTGCTGAGATGACTTGGGAGAGGTTCAAGACGGCCTTTCTGGAGAAATATTTTCCTGCTGATGTGCGATGTAAGAAGGAGATGGAATTTCTGGGACTGAAGCAGGGTAACATGTCTGTTGCTGATTACGCTTCGAAGTTTGAGGAGCTGGTACAGTATTGTCCTCATTATAATAATGCTGATGCTGAGGAATCCAAGTGTGTCAAGTTTGAGAACGGGTTGCGTCCCGAGATCAAACAAGGCATTGGTTACCAGGAGATTCGTAGGTTTCCTACACTGGTTAACAAGTGCAGGATATTTGATGAAGATAGCAAGGCTAGGACTGCTCACTACAAGAGTCTTAGTGAGAAGAAGAATAAGGATCGTGGTAGTCCTTATGCATCTCCGAATGGTAAGGGTAAGCAGAAAGTGGTAGATGCGAAGAAGCCAAGTGGGGGAGGATCTCCCGTAGCTGGTAAATGTTTCAAGTGTGGCGAGCCAGGCCACCGTGCTGATAGCTGTACCAAGAAAGTGCTGAGATGTTTCCGATGCGGTCAGGCTGGTCATAGAGTTACGGAATGTAAGGATGCTGGTCCGACATGTTTTAATTGTGGCGAGAAAGGCCATATCAGTTCGCAGTGCTCGAAACCGAAGAAGGCGGCTACTGCAGCTCATACTACTGGTAGGGTGTTTGCTCTGAGTGGGGCTGAAGCTCCTAAAGAAGATAATCTGATTAAAGGTACTTGCTTGATTAATAATGTTGAATTGCTTGCTATTGTTGACACTGGTGCTACTCATTCGTTTATTTCGTATGAGTGTGCGACCAGGATTGGTGTGATTATGTCGTCCCTAGGCGGAAGTATGGTGATAGATACTCCTGCTAATGGTTCTGTGAAGACTTCTGTTGTCTGTCGAGGTTGTCGTTTGACGATCTTTGAGAGAGAGTTCGTAGTTGATTTGGTGTGCTTACCCTTGCACCAAATTGATATTATTCTGGGAATGAATTGGCTAGAATTCTATGGCGTGTTTATCAACTGCTATAATAAGACGGTGCGGTTTTCTGAAGTTGGTGAGAATGATGAGGCAAGATTTCTATCTGCTAGGCAGGTGGGGGAATTTGTGAAAGATGAAGCTCAGATATTCGCTTTATTTGCGTCTCTGCAATCGGATAAGAAAGTGGTGAGTGTAGATTTGCCTGTTGTCTGTGAATTTCAGGATGTGTTTCCGGAGGATGTAAGTGAATTACCTCCAGAACGTGAAGTCGAATTTGCCATTGACTTAGTACCAGGTACGAGTCCAGTGTCGATGTCTCCTTATAGAATCTCGGCAACTGAATTAGTTGAATTGAAGAAGCAACTTGAAGAATTGCTTGAGAAGAAGTTTGTGCGTCCAAGTGTTTCTCCTTGGGGTGCACCAGTATTGTTAGTGAAGAAGAAAGAAGGTACGATGAGGTTGTGTGTCGATTACCGACAGTTGAATAAGGTGACTATCAAGAATCGGTATCCATTGCCGAGGATTGATGATTTGATGGACCAGTTGGTTGGAGCTCATGTTTTCAGTAAGATTGATTTGCGGTCGGGTTATCATCAGATCCGAGTGAAGTCAGATGATATTGCGAAGACTGCTTTCCGTACGAGGTATGGTCATTATGAATACACTGCGATGCCGTTCGGTGTGTCTAATGCTCCAGGTGTGTTTATGGAATATATGAATCGTATATTTCATCCGTACCTTGATAATTTTGTTGTGGTGTTCATAGATGATATATTGATATATTCTAAGACGGAAGAAGAGCATGCAGGACATCTGAGAATTGTTTTGCAGGTGTTAAGAGAAAAGAAATTATATGCAAAGTTATCTAAATGTGAGTTCTGGTTGAAGGAAGTGAGTTTCCTTGGCCATGTGATTTCGAGTGGTGGGATTTCTGTTGATCCTGCTAAAGTTGATGCTGTATTACAGTGGGAGACTCCGAAGTCTGCTACTGAGATACGCAGTTTTCTGGGGTTAGCTGGTTATTATCGCAGATTTATTGAGGGCTTCTCTAAGTTGGCATTGCCGTTGACGCAGTTGACTAAGAAGGGTCAAGTGTATGTGTGGGATGCAGCTTGTGAAGCGAGTTTTGTTGAGTTGAAGAGGCGGTTGACCAGTGCTCCAGTGTTGATCTTGCCTAATCCTGGTGAGTCCTTCGTTGTCTATTGTGATGCTTCTTTGATGGGTCTTGGTGGTGTTTTGATGCAGAATGGTAAAGTTGTAGCTTATGCTTCTAGACAGTTGAAAGTTCATGAGAGGAATTATCCTACGCATGATCTAGAACTTGCAGCTGTTGTATTTGTGTTGAAAATATGGAGGCATTATCTGTATGGTTCCAGATTCGAAGTGTTCAGTGATCACAAGAGTCTGAAGTATCTGTTTGATCAGAAGGAGTTAAATATGAGGCAGAGAAGGTGGTTAGAATTACTGAAGGATTTTGACTTTGAATTGAGTTATCATCCCGGTAAGGCTAATGTAGTTGCAGATGCGCTGAGTAGAAAGTCTCTACATATGTCTATGATGATGGTTCGGGAGCTTGAGTTAATTGAACAGTTCCGTGATATGAGTTTGGGTTGTGAAGTTTCCGCTGGTAGTGTAAAGTTGGGCATGCTGAAGTTGACTAGTGGAATTCTGGAAGATATTCGGAATGGTCAGCAAGTTGATGTCGCTCTAGTTGATCATATTACTATGGTTAACCAGGGTAATGGTGGTAATTTTGAGATTGATGAGAATGGCATCCTGCGATTTAAAGGTAGAGTTTGTGTTCCTGAGGTGTCTGAATTGAAAAAGAGTATTCTTGAAGAGGGCCATAGGAGTGGATTGAGTATCCATCCAGGTGCAACTAAAATGTATCAAGATTTGAAGAAGTTGTTTTGGTGGGCTGGTATGAAAAGAGATGTTGCTAAGTTTGTGTATGCCTGTTTGACTTGTCAGAAGTCAAAGATTGAACATCAGAAACCGGCAGGTATGATGCAACCTTTGAAGATTCCTGAATGGAAGTGGGATAGCATTTCCATGGATTTTGTGACGGGATTGCCGAGGACGACGAAAGGTAATGATTCTATTTGGGTGATTGTGGATCGATTGACTAAGTCGGCGCATTTCTTGCCGATGAAGATTAATCACTCTTTAGAGAAGTTGGCAGGGTTGTATATTGAGGAGATAGTGAGGCTGCATGGTATTCCATCCAGTATTGTGTCTGATAGAGATCCCAGATTTACTTCTAGATTTTGGGAAAGTTTGCAGAAAGCGTTGGGAACTAAGTTGAGGTTGAGTTCAGCTTATCATCCTCAGACTGATGGTCAGACCGAAAGAACTATCCAATCCTTGGAGGATTTGTTGAGAGCTTGTGTGTTGGAGCAAAGTGGTTCTTGGGATAGTTATTTGCTGTTGGTGGAGTTTACTTATAATAATAGTTTTCATGCTAGTATCGGTATGGCTCCATATGAAGCATTGTATGGTAGGAGGTGTAGAACTCCATTGTGTTGGTATGAATCAGGTGAGAGTGTTGTACTCGGACCTGAGATTGTGCAGCAGACGACTGAAAAGGTTAAGATGATTCAGGAGAAAATGAAGATTTCTCAGAGTCGTCAGAAGAGTTATCATGATAACAGGAGAAAGGCACTTGAGTTCCAAGAGGGAGATCATGTGTTCTTGAGAGTTACTCCGACGACAGGTGTGGGTAGAGCTTTAAAGTCTAAAAAGCTTACTCCGAGGTTTGTGGGTCCGTATCAGATTTTGAAGAGGGTTGGGGAAGTGGCGTATCGGATAGCTTTACCGCCGTCGCTTTCTAATCTGCATGATGTGTTTCATGTATCTCAGTTGAGAAAATATATTGCGGATCCTTCGCATGTTGTTCAGTTGGATGATATCCAGGTGAGGGATAATTTGACCGTTGAGGTGTTGCCAATTCGGATAGATGACCGAGAAGAGAAGACCCTGAGAGGTAAGAAGATTGCTCTAGTGAAAGTTGTTTGGGGAGGTCCAGCTGGTGAGAACTTGACTTGGGAGCGTGAAGATCAGATGAAGGAGTCGTATCCGGCTTTATTTGCTTGAGGTATGTTTTCGAGGACGAAAACTTCTAAAGTGGGGGAGAGTTGTAACACCCCAAATATTGTTAGAGTAATTTAAATATTATTTAATATGATTATTGGAAGGTAAAAGGAATTATTAAATAATATCGGGAATTATTATTATTATTATTATTATTATTATAGGTGTTATTTATTTTAATAATAATTAAATAATAAAATAAATGGAATATGAAGAGTGGAAGGGTAAAAGTGGAAATTTGATAAGAGGCCAAAGGGAGAACTCAGAGTGTTTTTCACGTATTTTGCCTCAGAGTCAGAGAAAGGGGGAAACGCTGAAGAGGAAGAGAAGAAAGAGGAAAAAGGCCAAAGATTGCTCAGAACTTCCTTCAATCCAAAGAGGTAAGGGGTCTGAACCTTATTAAACAATAATATGCTGAAAATGGTGAAATATTGGATGAACGAAATTGGGATTTTAATCGAAGGAATTCGTAGAAATTATATGCAATGATGTTAGGATTTGTAAAATCGAATAGGAAACTAATTGTATTAGATGATATGAGTGATTTTGTGCGAAATTTGGACTGTGGAAGGATGAATTTGGATAGATCTCGTAGCAGAGAAAGCCATTGCAGATCTGGAAATCTGGTTTCTGGTCATACGCGTATGGCACTAGGCAATACGCGTATGAGATGGCTGGTACGCGTATGGCACTAGGCAATACGCGTATGGATGAGGAAGATGATGTTTTGAACGTGTTTTGGTCTCTGTTGGTACGCGTATGGGAATGTGATACGCGTAGCATACGCGTATGGACATGGGCAATACGCGTATGGAATTGGTCAGGCGTGGGCAATACGCGTATGGGCATAGGCAATACGCGTATGGGCAGAATTGTGGTCTTTCCTAGACTGTTGTTGAGCAGTTTTTATTGTTTAGGCTGAGCGAGGTAACTTAGCTGATGCATGGTATACGAGGGATCATTTCCCGTTGCTTTGAGTAGTATAGATATTAGTAGAGGGTGATAATACTGTGTTTGACTATGTGGCATGATGTGATATGCTTTTGTGATAGAATGTGTTAATGATGATGATAACATGACTATATGATGTTGTTGTTGCTATGTTGATTATGATGCATGCTTGGTGTGCATGCATTCATGAAAGGCCGATGCCTAGTGATGAACGGACTGAGTTCCAATGATGTTGTTGACTCCGGGCTTGTTGAGAGGCTTGGTTCCTTGCGGGGAACTCGGATTCTATGGTGATGAATCTGGGAGTGGTGATCCTGTAGTTGGTCACAAAATGGGTATACCGAGTCGTGTTGAGTCATGCATGGGTGTGTGCATTGCATTTGATATGTTGTTTTGTTGATGTTCATGAATATGTTGATTATGATGATTATGATGAGCTGTGTTAGCATCTGTGAAATATATTTATGTTTATATTTCTGTCGTTATATTATTATTTAATAATGTAATTCTCACCCCTTCTGCATGTGTTTATGTTCATCTATGATGAACAATGTGCAGATAAAGAGGAGTAGCTATTGTTGAGGTTTGAAGAATAAGTGTAGAGTTATTCTACAGAGTCGAGTCAAATGCTCTGGTCATGTGACACCGGGGTTATGGTATTCGATAGATAATTGATTATTATTTAAGTTGTTTATGATGACTAACATGTTGAGATGTTTTGTTGAGATAATGTTGAACCATTATTATGAATTGTTATATGATGAATGATAATATTAATATTGTTGTCCGCTGCGAAGTTTTAATAAAATAAATAATATGTTTTATGTTGTGATGCGATAATTGTTATGTTGTAAGAAATGTAAACTCTTCTACATGTTGTACTCTGATAATCTATTTAAATATGTCGTTTGGGTAGAAGGGTGTTACATTCGCTGGCAGCTCGCTGGGTGCTCGCCTAGCGAGCACTTCGCTACAACACTCGCCTAGCGAGCATGCTGATGAATGCTACCTTTCTTAGTTCCTTTGCCAACTTTCCTGTGTCTTTGTTTTCTATTCTTTCATGCATAATTTCTGCACAATAACACACAAATAAAAGGTACCAAGATTATTTAACATTGTATTGCAAATCATCAAAAGCGATGGCGGTTTCGAACACTTTCTCGACAAAAAGGAGTGAAAGATGCCCACATTTGATAGCTCAAATAAGCACTTTTGGGCATCTAACACTTACGGAGATGGCGAAGTCACGGAAGCGACCAAGGCGAAATCCAAATCCACACAACATCGTGTTTGACAACTCGAAACAAGAAAAGAGGTATCAAATTCACTGGAAGCGAAAACTCACACCGACAAGGTACATGTGTGAGCATACTTTGAATGCACTGGGGCTCAAAATTGAGGTATACCGGATGTTCCAGGTTTTAGGCATGCTAGAGTTCATGAGCCTGGAAGCGCCGACATACGAGCGCATGACACTCGAATTCCTTAGCACGTTAGAATTCCAGCTCGAAAAGAAATGGATAGACACGACTACGTATTATTTCGGCACTTTGCGTTTCCGGTTGTTTAATAATAATCATGAATTGTCTATTGAGGAATTAACAGCGATACTCTGACTCCCTCTGTACGGACCAAGAGTGGTTCCATATGGATTCTCACCTAAGGAATTCTTGATTGCCATCACCGGGAGGACGAATTACACCTCTAAAGGTTCTAAGCCCTTGGGCATCCAGAATCCATGTTTCAATTATGCTTAGAAGGGTTTGGCCTACACCCTGTTTGGAAGAGGCGATAGCACATGGGTAGCTACTTAGAGAGATCTATTCTTTATGTACTCAATGGCACAAAACAAAGCCATCAATGTAGTTGCCTTGGCAACAGACTATCCAGGCAGAGTTGACCGAGCCGACTCCGGAGGCATCTCCGTAGGTGGCATGATCACCCAAATCGCTGAGCATTTCGGGTATCAAGTTGTTTTACTCGAAGACACGTTAATTACATTTAAGACCAAAATTGACATGTCTGCTCTAATTTCACAAGGTATGATTGTTGTTGCCCGTACTTACTATTTTGTGCTTATCCATAAGAGGTTTAATATAGCTCTGTCGGCTCCGGATAGAGTTTCTATTACTAACTGTGCCAACTGGTTGTATGTGAGCGCTGACCCCGACGCGAAGGAAGGCCACGACACTGACCATTTTACTGCAGGTGATCAATTTATATATAACCAGGTGGAGGGCACGGTGTAAGACCCCAATTTTGTCCCTAAGATCCCTCATGACATCATATCATAGCATTGCATAGCCTCAAGGATCTTTGAGCATATTGGATTCCTTTCCTTTGGGTTGGGGTTTTCCTGTGAGTGGTTTGAGATCACCAGGCACTGCTTGCATTTGTGTATCATTGCTTTTCTTTTTATCACTAACCAAAAATGTACAAAAATATGTCATCTAACATTTGTCTTGCAGCTTAAGCAGTCAACAGGTCAAGGCACAATCAAGTGAATCCTTTGTGCAAGAGATGAGGGTTCCATTGAGATATGGATCGTGTGATCATTATATTGAGATTATATGAGCTATGGTCCCATTTTGGAGCAAATTCCCCAAGTGGTTGAAGCCCAAGTTCATCAGATATTTTCAGGTCATCTAAGGACCAATGCAAGTCAACTGAAGGCTTTGAGTGTTGGGAATTGAGTTTCTTCATCTCATTTATGTTGAAAAAAGGCCTATTCATCATGTCAAACATCCACATTGAAGATTTTGAGGTCGAGTCAAAAGTTTCCCAAAATGGAAAGTGACCTGTAATTTCAAGTTTCCAAAAATGGAAAGTTTTTGGACCAACTTCAACTCAACTTTCCAACACCAAAGAAGCTTCAAATGAATTTTTGTCCAACATGAAAGTTGAATATCTCTCTCTCCCATTTCCCAAAAGTCCAAAATCACGAGCATCTGATGAATGGTTAAGGAGATATGATCCAATCATTGCCAAGTGTGCATGGAACTTCAAAAGGCCATAACTTTTGACTCATAACTCCAAAATGAGTGCCTCTTTTTGCATATTTCTTCTCATGACCTATAATTTCCAAATCTATCATCACATTGTATGAAATTTCATCACATGACCATTTGTTCTTTCATGCCCATTTTGGAGGGAAATTTGGAAATTTAAAATTGGTTAATCACATGAGCTAAATACCATTGCCATTGTGTTCATTGGAAGATTTTAAGTGAATTTGATCATCCATATAGAACTGTTCACGTGTGAATTTGCATGGCACCACATAATTTCCATTTTTTGGTCACACACCTTATTTTGCTTAATCTCAATTAACCAATGCAAATGTGGATTAGTAATGTGATTAGGACACCGTATAAATACCAAATCCTAACAGAATTGTTCATAACTTCACATTCTAGATCTCAAATTCTTCTTCCCTCCAAAATTTTCTCTCAATCAAAACTTGAAAATTCTCCACATAGCATTGCAATTTTCTTCCATATTCTGGTTTATTGAGTGTAGTGGATGAAGAATCAAGCATTGGAACAGTGATTTTGGCCAGAATTCGTGCATACTCCAAGCAAACTCATGAAGATCGAAGTGGCAAATTAATAAAGATCTAGTTCGTTTCAAGCTTCAATTCACACATAAAGCTTCAAGACATCATCTCAGGATTGGATCTGGACACTTTAGGAGCTTGAATCGCTGGTTTCATTGTTCTACTCTTCAAGAGGTGTGAATTTCGAATCTCCTAATTCTCTTTTTTATGTGCATAATGTTGTAGAGCTTTTCATGCTGATCATACTGATATAAATTTCATGAAATTTGGTTGAGAAATGAATGAGTTATGCTGAGTTAAAGTTTTAGATGTGAAAATGTTTTGATTCGATTCGCCTTGTTCATGATGTTTTAGACTTAATCGATGCTGGATTTGTGTTCCTCATGTCATAAGCTTTTGAATGGTGTATGCATTGTCTGTTTCTGGAGAATTTTTCATGCGCGAGCACTGTAGCTCCGCTGTCTTCACGAAGAAGACGGTGGAAACCACCCTATGCGCCGCCGTCTGCAACTATTGTGAGCTGGCTAGGGTTTTGACAGCGTGTGCATACACGCAAGCGCTTGTTGGCCATTCTATTGGCTATCGTTCTTTTGACTTCGCTCGCGTGGCTTTTGACCGATTGACTAGGCGCTAACGCATTAATGATACGCCAGCATTTTGAGACGCACTCGCTTCGATTCCCAGCTCCATCATTTTGGAATTTATTTTTACTCAGCGCTTCATTTTTTGCCCTACACGGTTCGATTCCAGCCAGTGCCACTTTTTCAAACTTAATTCATATTTCTTCTTTCCCTCCAATTATCATGTACATATTTCACATTTATTTCAAATATTTTCATCACATTCAAAAAATCATAAAAAATTGAAAATGATTCCAAATAATTCCAAATTTTTTCTCACATGATCCTTGAAGTGTCTATTATTTTATGATGTGATTTTCTGATTTTTACCATTTCTGGATTTTGAATTGTGGACTGTTCTTTGGACATGTATGCATATGTGACATGCTTCATTCATTCTATTGTGAAATGATCAATAATAATCCAATTGCCATGAAATTTTATATGATGATTCCCAACATATTGCTTGACCTTTGAGGCTTGATTATGTATTTTTCTCATTTTTCATTTCTGTTTTAGACACATGATTGTATGGTGTGACAATGTGTGTGTAACACCTCAAAATTTGCCCTCCTCTCTTGGGACTAGCTTAACATATTACATATCATTTTTAAGTCATTAGGCATTACATATTGCATATCATGTGGTTACATTGTGCAAGTTATCCTCCTAAGTCTTGGTCAGCAGATAAGAGGTGGAGATGCAAGCCTAGGGTTTTATTGAATGATCATTAGCCATCTGAGGATTGGACTATGAATTAGGGTTTCATGATTCTCAAAGGGATTGGTCTTCATCTTGGTTGAAGTGATACATCATCATCATCATCATGGTTTGTCATCATCAAGTGTTTGATCAGGATTCCTTGAGATTAGGGTTTTGACCACTAGTCAACCCTAATCAATTGCATTGGGCCAATCAGGGCATGGCTAGGAGATGGGGTCTATGATGGCTATGAGGATCATTTTATGATTGTATGGAGCTTATTGAGGCTAGGGTTTCATCCTTGAGCCGTTTCATCAGAGGATTGGGGCTCAGATTGATCTATGCATGGCCAAATTCATCTATCAGTTAAAAAGTCAACTGTGGTCAACTGTGCTTGATTTAATGGATTTGGAGGTGGGAGAGAGTTGGATGCACTTCATTCATGTTGGAACAAGTGTTATTTGACATTGCAAAGCTCAAGAATGGAGAAAATCAAGTCAGACAAGAAATTGCCAAAAATAGAAAGTGACTTGTAATTGAAGTTTCCAAAAATGGAAAGTTTTTGACCTCAAAATTACATGTCCAAGAAAGCTTCAAATGAAAATTTGTTCAACATGAAAGTTGTAGATCTTGTTCTCACCTTTCCAAAAAGTCCAAGAACTTGAAAATCCCATGTATGGTTGGCAAGGTATGGTCCATTCAATTTCAAAAATGACCCATAATCAAAGTGGCATAACTTCCACATGGAGTATCCAAATTGAGTGATCTTTTTATGTGCAAACTCCATTTGACATGTACTTTCATGGTGCATAATTGGAATTCATCAAAAATGGTCAATGCAGAAAGTCAATTTTCAAGTATACAGTTAAAGATCCAAGGGCAAAATGGTCCAAGTTGAGAAATAATGGGAATTTTGGCATGGGGATTTTTGCAACACCTCACAAATGCAAATTGGAAATGGTTTGAATTGTCATAACATGTTGAGGTGCAATATTTGACCAAGTCATTTTGGAACTTCATTTGAAAATGAACAATTTAGCATAGCATAGTGAAAATGCAAATTACAAGGCCAATGGATATGAGACAAGTTGCAACACATCACAAATGGAATTTGGAGAGTGTGTGAGCTGTCATACAGCTGTCACAGGGCCTATATGAAAAGTCCATTTTGCCCTTGCTTAGTAAAGTGCATTTTTGCTAATCAAATTTCATTTTGGTTAATTCATGATTAAGGATGTAATTAGTTGGAAGTATAAGTTCCTAATCATAACAAACTTCTGATAACAAACACATTTCACAAGAATTTCAACCAATTTTCCCTCCAAATTCTCCAAAATCCTCAAGAACACACAAGAGCAAAATTGGATCAAACTCTTCCAATTCTTCATCAAATTCGAAAATTCTTTTTGCTGCCTCTTCCTTGGATCTCCTTCTTCAACTGTTTTGGTATAGCAGCATCCAAATCCTCACCAAACTCGACTGTCCAAGTGATGCTCAACCATGGTGATTTGCAATTTCTTCTACTAGAGGCAACTTCAAGCTAACCTGAACACTTCATTCAACATCCTAAAGCTTATACTCCATCTGTTTTGGATCAAGAAGTTTCAAGAACACACGAATCATCACTGCCTTCCAATTAAGGTGAACTTTCGAATCTCATGAAGTGATGAATTGTTATATGCGTTTGAAAGTGCGTTTAATGTAGAATTCAATGCAAGTTGTGGTTTGTGGAATGGATGATTGTAGAGAGAGATATTGCGATTAGAAGTTTTGATGTTAAAACCTAATTCGTTCGATCCAGGAGATTTAGGAATAGTTAGACAAAATCATGTACATATTTGGACTCTACTCACTCAGACCTTTCCAATGACTATCTATTTGTGAATTTTCATGGAGTTTTGTTGTTCTTGATGTTCGTGTGAAATCTGGAAAAATACGATGATGATGATGAGATTTCTGGAAAATTCTTTAGTTTGATCCATCATATTGCCTTGCCGTTTTCAAATTCTGTTTAGCGCCAAATCCTAGCCAATTACACGGTGACATGTCAATTACTGAAGCGCGGCGTTTTGGTCCCTGGGCGCATATTTACAACTCTGCCACTGAGACATTTTAATTAATAATAACAATTACCTAATTATTTCACAATTCATTTAAAACTTAGAAAAATCATAAAAAATTATTTACTAGTCCAAAATTAGTGAGGATTTTTTTGATAGATCCCAAATTCCCTCTAGTTTTTTATAGGCATGGTTTCATAAGTTGTGCATGATAAAATGTTGACCTGGCCTATTGAACTTTGACTTGTGTGTATTTTTTTACATGTTTTGCCATTTTCAATGTGAAATGCTCATACATTTAAAGAAATTCCTGAAATTTTTTGTGCTCATTCTGGACATGTTCATGGTGATTTCCATATAAAGTT
The DNA here is from genome assembly GCF_024323335.1 of Lathyrus oleraceus. NCBI lineage: Eukaryota > Viridiplantae > Streptophyta > Magnoliopsida > Fabales > Fabaceae > Lathyrus > Lathyrus oleraceus. Next base: position 259,916,445 of record NC_066581.1, on the reverse strand, counting down.
TGTGATTTTTGGATACCTGAGGAGTGAGATATGATTTTTTGAATCTAGGTGTGACAATTTGTGTCACACCTAGCTAGGTCAACTTCATGAATTTATTTGCATGACCTATGATTGTTGGATTGGATTGAAATTTTGTATGAATGATTATTGATATGTTGAGATGTCTTGTGAATTTTTCTGGATTTTTCTATGGCATTTTCAATTTGATTGATATTTTTCTTCTCTGTTGGTTCATTGTGCAACCTTATGTGACACATGTTTGTATATCTTGTGTGAAATTCTCATATGGTTTTGGATGAAGATGAAATTTGATATGTTGATTGTAGACACATTGTGGGACACCATGCTTTTGGTCCCATTCATTTCTTAATTGTTCTCACTGATTTATGAATTTTTGAAGTGAATGCATGTGTTGATACCTTGAATTGGCTTGGATAATTGTGTCTGGATTTCTTGATTTTTATTGACCTAGTTTCTTTTGTCCAATTGAGCTGAAAATTGACATGCTACTTGTTGATTGTGTCCTGTTCAGGTGTGAATTATTTGAGGATTTGTGGAATTGTTTTGGTATGCTTTTGAGTGAAATAGTTCTGTTTGGTCAATTGAAGTTGCAAATTGCATGTTTGATGTTAAATTGTGCATGAATTGATATTGGTGAATGGTATAAGCATGGGATCAATTGCATTTGCTTTTGATTTGTGTTAATTTGATTTTGGTTGAGAATTGCTTGCTGTTTAGAATTTTTTCTCCCTTTTGGACCCTAGGCTTGGCCTAGTGGTCTAGTTTCTCACATTTGGTGTGGATTTTCAGGATGAAATGCATAATGCTCAAGGAGAATGCTTCAAGTCAATTAAATTGAGTTTGGTTGATGTTTATAAACTAACTTGACTTTGTTGTGTAGGTTGTGAAGCCTGAGCTTGAGCTTATAGCTTGCACTTGTGTGCATTAACTTGTGTTGTCTGTATAGATTAACATTTGCTGTTTACTGTTTGTCTGTCTGAGTACTGATGATACTTGATTGATTTCAGGTACATTTAGTCGCTTACAATTCTTTAAG